>NC_064293.1:10026444-10079955 GCF_019186545.1 Solanum stenotomum
AAATTTATTTAACTGCTTGTTTGTTAAACCCACATTACAAAGATGAAGGTGCATCACGAATAGTTGATAAAATATATTTTAATTTGGGTATTGATAGTGAAGATGATGAAACACCTAGTTGTCAAGATGTTAAAGATAGTATAAAAATTGAAGCTAGAAAATTGTACGACTTGTATAATTCTAATATAAGGAATGTAGTACATAACGAAGAGCCTCAAAGTTCTACGAGTAGATATAATAATGAAGATGATATTGATGATATGATAGATTGTATTATTGAACTTTCTCATAATCATAGAAATGATTTTAATGCATATATTAATCAAAATACAGAACCTACTACTATTGATCTTCTAGAATGGTGGAGCAATCGTGGCCAAGGATTTCCAAAACTACAACTGGTTGCTCGAGATGTGTTAGCTATTCAAGCATCTTCAGTAGCTTCGGAAGGCGCTTTTAGTGCAGCAAGATTTCAAATTGGAGAGCAAAGACATTCATTAGCAGCAGATAGCTTGGAGATATCCGTACTATTTAGAGATTGGATTAATGGCGAGAGAAGGAGTTATGGTCGTCCACCTTTACCGACCAAATTTGAAAATGACGTTGATGAAATAATGCAAGATTTTAGTGATGACGGCATTGATGCAATGGAAGAACTAGTTAATCAACCAATTCCAGAGCATGTTACTAGAGAAATGTTAAATGATTTAAAAAAAGATTTCCTTGGTAGCATGAACTATTAAATTTAAATGTTATTAGTATGAGTATAATAACTCAAGGTATAATTCAAACAGAACCCTTCCTAGAAGGTGGCTGTGTAGATTAGATTTTTTAATACTCTACTAATATTTTGTAACTCAACTTGTACTATCTAATTAATATTAATAAAAGTATAGGCTATTCGCCTTAATTTTTTTTTATTATTGTCTTCAAAAGTTCAAATTTAACTTTTAAAGTGTGAAATTTAAACTTTTATAGTTTTAAAGCTTGAATTTAAATTTTCAAACTTTTAAAATTTAAAGTGTGAAATTTAAACTTTTATAGTTTTATAGTTTTAAAGTTTGAATTTAAATTTTCAAACTTTTAAAATTTAAAGTGTGAAATTTAAACTTTTATAGTTTTATAGTTTTAAAGTTTATAATTTAAATTTAAATTTTCAAACTTTTAAAGTGTGAAATTTAAACTTTTCATAGTTTTAAAGTTTGAACTTTGAATTTAAATTTTCAAACTTTTAAAGGGTGAAATTTAAACTTTTATAGTTTTAAAGTTTGAATTTAGATTTTCAAAGTTTTAAATTGTGAAATTTAAACTTTTATACTTTTAAAAGTTTGAAAGTTTGTATTTAAAACTTTAAAAGTATAAATTTTTAAGTGTAATGTTCCTAATTTTTTAATTTTAATAAAAAATATAATTTATAAGAGTTGGACCCGGTTTTCGGTCCGGTCCAGTACCGGTCCGGGACGGGTACACGGATTTTTTTTCGGAATTACCGGTTCCGGTTCCGGTTCGGTTCCGGCCCGTCGTGCCCGGTTCCATTTCGGTTCCGATACGTCCCGGTTCCGATCCCGTTGCCAGCCATAATTGTCACTCAGATTGAAAAGCTGCCTCCGGTGGGAATAAAAAGTTTTCCGGATGCAAAATTGTAACGAATAAACCAAAAGGAATACCCATATGCCTTTTGATAGGGGTGTGGTTTGATTGTGGTAGAAGTCGCTCCTCAGCTCGCGTCCTAAGAGTTTGATACTCCTCTTTGGACTATGTCCCAGTTCGCTGCTAAGAAAAAGATTCACGTTGTGCTGCATCCTTTTTTATGTCGTCCACACCTGTGGTTTGATTTGAGTATTCATCCTTTAGGATAATCTCGACAAAGACTGTGATAAAACTCATTAGTGTAAAATATAATTCAAACGGAGAGATAGTGTTGTTTACCATATTGGCATTTAATTGTTCTCCTTGAATATTTGACGTCAACTTCTTTCAGTTTGACGTAAAGCAAATAAAGCTCGTATCTCATATTTTTAATATAATTATTCAATGTACTCTTCTTTTGATATCGAAGCAGTAAAATAAGTTGATGTAATATATTGATGGTTGTCTTGATGGTCTGAATATTCAATGGCCCTCTTGACGGTTTGAATATGCAATGGCCCTCTTGGCGGTTTGAATATAAATGCCCCTATTGGCATTTTGATATGTAATGATCCTTTTGTCAATTTAGATATGAATGGACTTCTCCGCAGTTTGAATATAAATGGCCCTCTCGCCATTTTGAATATGATGCCCTTCTTGGCAATTTGAATATTGAATGGCCCTTTTGGCAATTTGAATATAATGGCCCTCTTGGCAATTGTAATATGAATGGCCCTTTCAGCATTTTGGATATGCAATGGCCCTCTTGACATTTGAATATGAATGGCCCTCCCGGCAATTTAATATGAATGGCACTCTCGGCGATTTAATATGCAATGGCCTTCTCGGCATTTTGAATATGAATGGCCCTTTCGACATTTTGAATATGATGGCCCTCTTGGCAATTGTAATATGAATGGCTCTTTTGGCGGTTTGAATATGATGCCCTTCTTGGCAATTTGAATATGATGCCCTTCTTGGCAATTTGAATATTGAATGGCCCTTTTGGCAATTAGAATATACAATGGCCCTCTTGGCATTTGAATATGAATGACTTTGACTATGAATGTCGTCTTTCATCAATATCTCTTTGGTCAAGCATAGATGTTACACTCACTATAAGACATTTGCTGGATATGTTCTCCTGAATTAGTTGGTTGGCAAATATAACTCCTTTGATGATCTTATTATACCTTGCATCCACAAAAATATGTTAGTTTAGGAACATTGATCTATGTTAAAGTCGCCTTGCTCCTGGTCTCGTTATCTCTGGCACTTTGTCTGGTAGATCCAATGAATTGCAGTAGACAAAAGACAAGATCATATTAAAACATTTGCGAGGTATGAAGTTTTAAAACAAAAGTTTTAATGAAAATCTCTGCCAATTAACTGTCACGACATGCACGACACGAACAAAACCCTTTGTCTCAGATTTTGACATGATAGGTAGCTTGCTGGCAAATTAAAACCCTTAAGAACACGTCAATTTGAGGCAATTGAAGTTGACTTTAAAGGTCCGAGTATCCTTGATGGAATTTTTTAGGTCCTTCTCAAAAATTATGTCCAGTTAGATGCTTTAAAAACAAATCTGATGATGATCACGGGAGTCTTGAATTTGAGATCTCCTCAAAATTATTCCCAGTTGCACATTTCGATATGATATTTGACTCTTCTTTGTAGAAAATGACTCTTCTTGTAGAATTTTGGGGTCCTCTCAAAAATTTTGTCCCAGTTTCCATTATGAGGGGAAATGGAAATCTTATTGGGAATATGACCGAACCCTTGTGGCGCCTACGTATCCCGTTGAGGCAGGAATCAGGTCAAACATAGTTTCCCTATAGAGAAATGACAAAAAAAAAGAAAATTGTAATAAGGAAACGACCGAGGCCGACATAGACCGCCTACGTATCTCATTCTTGAGAATTCAGGTCGAACGTAGTTCAAGTACTAGGGGAATGCTTCAAAAGATAATGCGATAATGATTACAAACAAACTGCAATTACAAGGAAATAAAGGAAAGAAATAGCATCCTTCAAATGTAGTATCTCTTAACGGCATCTGAATTGATAGCTTTGCGCCACACCTGACCGTCCATCTCTGCTAGAACCAAAGCTCCTCTTGATAGTACTTTGTGGACAACATACGGTCCTTGCCAGTTAGGTGCAAACTTCCCTTTGTATTCGTCTTGATGAGGGAAAATGCGTTTCAACACCAATTGGCCTACCTCAAATGTTCGAACTCTTACTTTCTTGCTGAAAGCACGAGTCATTCTCTGTTGCTACAGCTGGCCATGACAAACAGCACTCATTCTTTTCTCATCAATCAATGCCAATTGCTCATATCAGTCACGAATCCATTCGGCATCGCTCAATCCAGCTTCCTAAATAATCCTTAAAGATGGTATCTCAACTTCAGTTGGTATCACTGTTTCTGTTCCGTATACCAATAGGTAAGGAGTTGCTCCAGTTGAGGTTCGAATTGTGGTGCGGTAGCCTAGCAAAGCATAAGGCAAATTTTCATGCCAACATTTGTAATTGTCAATCATCTTTCTCAGTATCCTCTTGATATTCTTATTAGCAGCTTCCACAGCTCCATTCATCTGAGGACGAGATGCAGTTGAATTACGATGGGTAATTTTGAATTGTTCACATATCTCTTTCATTAAGTGACTATTTAGATTTGCTCCATTGTCTGTGATGATACTCTGGAACTCCAAAACGACATATCAAATTATTGCAAACAAAATCGGCCACAACTTTCTTTGTCACAGCTTTGTAGGAAGCAACTTCGACCAACTTTGTAAAGTAATCAATGGCGACCAAAATGAACCTATGACCATTGGAGGCGGCAGGCTCAATCGGTCCAATAACATCCATGCCCCAGGCTGCAAATGGCCAAGGGGAACTCATCGCATTGAGCTCGTGGGGTGGTACCTTGATCAATCTTCGTGTACCTGACATTTATGACATTTTTGGACAAACCGGCCACAATTATTTTCCATAGTCATCCAGAAGTATCCCGCCCTTAAGATTTTCTTTGCTAATGTAAACCCATTCATATGCGTCCCACACACTCCAGCGTGCACTTCTTCAAGCAATTTTGTGGCTTCTGCAACATCCACACATCTCAGTAATCCCAAATCGGGTGTCCTCTTATAAAGAACCTCTCCATTCAAAAAGAAGTTGATTGCCATTCTTCAGATTGTTTTCTTCTGAATACTTGTTGCTTTTTCCGGATATTCACCAGCTTCTAAATACTTTTTCACATCGATATACCATGGATTCCCATCCCATTTTGCTTCCAGATGTGAACAATGTGCTGGTTGTTCTTTTAAAAAGCATCTCAAGTGGATCGATATAACTCTTTTCTAGGTGTTGTATCATGGATGACATGGTTGTAAGGGCATTAGCAAGCTCGTTCTGTATTCCCGGTGTGTGTCTGAACTCGGTCTTCCTAAATCTTTTGCATAATCTCTGTACCAATTGTACGTATGGTAAGATTTTAGGATTCTTCACCGCCCATTCTCCTTGAACTTGATGAATCAACAAGTCTGAATCACCAATTATCAGTAATTCTTGAACATTCATGTCAAGAGCCATTCTAATGCCAAGAATACATGCTTCATACTCAGCCATGTTATTAGTGCATCGAAATCTAAGCTTTGTTGTTGCTGGATAATGTTGCCCCGATTCAGATATCAACACTGCTCCAATTCCTGATCCTATAGAGTTTACTGCTCCATCAAAGAACATTCTCTACCCAGGATATGATTCTGATATGTCTTCCCCTACAAACAATACTTCTTCGTCAGGGAAATATGTTCTAAGCGGTTCATATCCTTCATCTACTGGGTTTTCAACAAGGTGATCAGCCAAGGCTTGCCCCTTGATTGCTTTCTAAGTCAGGTACACTACATCGAACTCACTCAATAACATTTGCCACTTTGCTAGCTTTCCTGTGGGCATTGCTTTATGAAATATATACTTGAGCGGGTCCATCCGCGAAATGAGATGTGTTGTATAAGCCGACACATAATGTCTCAATTTTTTAGCAACCCAAGTCAAAGCACTACAAGTTCTCTCTAAAAGGGTGTAACGAGCCTCATAGGACGTGAACTTCTTGCTCAAATAGTATATAGCTCTTTCCTTTCTTCCGGTCTCATCATGCTGCCCCAACACACACCCGAATGCATTGTCAGAGATAGATAAATACAATAACAAAGGACTTCCCGCACGTGGTGGCACCAACACTGGTGGATTCGAAAGGTAACTCTTGATGGTGTCAAAATCCTTCTGACATTCTTCGGTCCATTTGGTTGGCGCATCTTTTCGTAGTAACTTGAATATGGTCTCACATATCACCGTTGATTGAACTATGAATCAACTAATGTAATTTAGTCTTCCCAGAAAACTCATTACTTCCTTCTTAGTCTTTGGAGGAGGTAAGTCTTGAATTGCCTTGATCTTGAAAGGATCAAGCTCGATATCTCTTCTGCTAACTATGAATCCGAGTAACTTCCCTACAAGTACTCCAAATGTATATTTGGCTGGGTTCAACTTCAAATCATACCTACGTAACCTGTTAAAGAACTTTTCCAAGTGTGTCAGGTGATCCGAACTCTCGCGGAATTTTATGATTACATCGTCCACATACACCTCAATTTCTTTGTGGATCATATCATGGAAGATGGTGGTCATAGCTCTCATGTAAGTGGCTCCAGCATTCTTCAGGCCGAACGGCATCACTCGATAATGGTAGACTCCCCAAGGTGTGATGAATGCTATTTTTTCTGCATCTTATTCATCCATTAGAATCTGGTGGTATCCCGCAAAACAATCCACAAAAGATTGCAGCTCATGCTTAGCACAATTATCGATGAGTATATGGATATTTGGCAAGGGGAAATTATCTTTCGGACTTGCTTTGTTGAGATCCCGATAATCCACGCATATCCTGATTTTTCCATCTTTCTTCGCCACTGGAACAATGTTAGCCAGCCAAGTGGGATACTTGGTCACTTCAACGACTTTTGATTCGATCTGCTTCATCACCTCCTCTTTTATCCTTAAACTCAGATCGGGCTTGAACTTTCTGGTTTCCTGCTTTACTGGACAGTACTCTAAATTGATAGGCAACTTATGGGAAACAATATCAGTGCTTAACCCTGGCATATCATCATAAGACCAGGCAAACACATCGATGTATTGCCTGAGCAGCTTGACCAATTCTTCTCTTTCTGTTGCTGCCAAATAGACACTGACTCGGGTTTCTCTGACCGACTAGTCATCTCCCAAGTTTACTGTCTCTGTTTCATCCAAGTTGGGCTTTTTATCATCTTCAAGTTGCCTCAAGTCCTCGGTAAAGTGTTCAGGCATCATAGTTTCCTCATCATATTCTTCACGTTCATCTTCATCGACCTTACTTGGTTCTCCGTGTTCGTGACATGTCATGACATTGGCAAGTTTAGATTCATTTTTACTAAAAAGAACAACAAATCGACCATGTTAGATAGAAATAGTTTAAATATATTTATTGCAGGATAATTCACAATGACAAGATAATCAATTTAAAATAAACGAGGCTTTCATTGGAATTTTAAAAAGAGTACAAACTTTGGTCATGACTCATGAGTCATTTCCTTTTTAAACATTACGATGAAAAATAAAGTGACATAAATGGTGGTTTCGGGCCTCGTCCGAACAACACTGATTTTCAAAATAAAACTTCAAATCTTGTCTTTGTCTACCAAGCCATTCGACGGATCATAAGTGGAGTGGCCATCCAATTCTGTAGCATCTCTCCAGGTTCGGCATCTCGGATGGTGGGTGTTGTTGTGCATTCTGTCGAGATCACACCACAATCTTCTTCATCAAACAATCTTCCCATCCCTTCCACTAGACCTTCAATCTCAGGCTCTAAAGCTTTAGCAACAAATGATTGGTACAATACTGGAATAGGCTTCGGTATATCACAATCATGTTTCTTCCTTGTTTCTGCTTCAAATAATTCTTCTTTTGTTGGGGTATAACCGATACCGAATCGGAAATTTTGAAGTGGTATAGGAAGAGGTTCGAATATGCCATCCAAATTCTTGTCTAACCCACGCTCAGGTTCAAAACCACTTCTCAGCATAGTTGTGGCTAACATTTTATACACTTGCGACATTGGTACTTGCAATGTCGTATCTTCAAAAACAACATTCATTATCTCCACCATGTGAAAGTCAGTACCCTGAGAAGACTATTCAATAACTGGAATGGAGAAATCAGGGTAACTACGATTACTCCCTTCACCATGGATGATGATTTCATGATCCTCCCAGATGAATTTCAAAAGTTGATGCAATGTGGATGGGACTGCTCCAACAACATGGATCCATGGTCTTCCTAGCAATAAGTTATAGCTCGTAGATATACCCATCACTTGGAACTCAATGACAAATTCTGCAGGCCCCATTTGGATACACAGGTCTATTTCCCCCATGGTCTCTCTTTGTGAACCATCAAACGCCCTTACATTCATGCGGCTTTGACGGATTTTTCCTACATCATAATTTAGTTGAGTCAGGGTTGATAATGGGCAGATATTGAGCCCTGTGCCATTATCAATCAATACTCGAGCTACAAACTTGTCCCTGCATTTAACGGTGATATACAAGGCACGGTTATGCATCACCCCTTCAAGTGGCAACTCATCTTCTCGGAAAGAGATTTGATGACTCCCAATGACATGACTTACCATAGTGGCCAGATTCTCACCACTCGTTCCCGTCAGTATATACGTTTCATCAAGTACCTTCAACAGTGTTTTTCGATGGTACTCAGAACTCATTAATAGAGCCCAAACAGAAATCTGAGCGGGAGTCTTCTCCAAATGCTTGACAATGGAATACTCCTTAGGCTGCATTCTTCGCAAAAACTCTTCAGCCTCACCCTCTGTGATCGGCCTTTTTAGGTTCTCCTTTCTTCGTATCTCTTGAGTTAGTTCTTCTGGAATGTAGCATCTTCCAGAACGTGTCATACCTTGTTCGGTGGCCGCCTGGACAACAAACCTTTCTTCGGATTGTTCATTACTTCCTTCCTTCACCAAAGCAAATGTCTGATGAGGTGCAGTTATTACAACAAACTCTGGACGGGCCTTTATGGTCAATGAGGTCACTGTTGGTATAAGTGAGTTGACAGTTGCTTCACCGATAGTCCTATTAGCAAGCTAATCTTCGTCTCTTTCAATCATGTTGATGGTAGCTCATCCATGATTCGACAATGGGTTAAGGTTCACATTGGGGGTAGGGGCTTGGAGAGTGATGACCCTATTATCGATCAAGTCTTGAATCTTATGTTTTAGATTGATACATCCCTTTGTATCATGTTCTGCCCCTCCAGAATGGTACGCACAACGTTGATCTGCTCGAAAGAATTTTGTTGTGGGATTAATTGTCCTTGCGTCTACTGGTTGGATCAATCCTACCGCTCTTAGACGCTCAAAGAGTTGGGTACGTGTTTCTGCCAAAGGAGTGAAAACTCTGGGAGGCTTCATTTCGATGTTAGGACGGGGTAGATTGTTAACATTTGGGTTGTTTTGTCCGGGATTTTGGTAGACTGGTGCATTGGCTTGGTGATTTGGTAGTGTATTTTGGTAGGTCAGTGGTTGATTTTGGTAGATGGGCGGTGGTGCTTGGTAGTTCTGTTGTGCATAGTAGATTAGGATTGGAGCTTGTGGAGATGGTGGGTAAATATTTGAGGTGGGGAATCGGTTGGAATTTACAATGGCAGAACCAAACCCAAAATACCTTTGCGGCCTTGGCCTCGGGCTAAAAGATACAGCAGACACGTCCTCTTTCTTTTTCCTAGCGAATCCTGTGGCCATGGATGGTGAGGATTTGTTGGCGGCCTGCAAGGCAGTGAGACTTGTAACCTTTCCAGACTTGAGGCTATCCTCTATGGCTTCTCCCATTCTGATCAGCTCCGAAAACTTCTGTCCCATTATGGGCAACATCCTTTCATAATACTCGGGCTCCTGAGCTCGAATAAAAGCAGAGGTTATTTCGCTTTCAGTCATAACAGGTTGTATCTTTGCAGCTTCTTTCCTCCAGCGACACGCATATTCACGATAGTCCTCCGTGGTCTTTTGCTTGATTTTTTCCAAATAATATCTGTCAGGGATAGCTTCAACATTAAACTGGAATCTTTCCAAAAAGTCTTTAGCCAGAGCCCCTCATGTAGACCATTGACGGAGTTCTTGAGATGTGAACCATTCTAACGCCTCCCCACTGAGGCTTCGACTAAACAACCTCATAATTAATGCATTATTTTTTCCGATACCCACGAGTTTGTCATAATAAGCTCGTAGGTGAGCCATGGGATTGCCAATACCATTGAAGGTTTCAAATTTTGGAATTTTGTAACCTTCAGGTATTTCCAAGTCAGGGTGCATGCAAAGGTCCCCATACTCAAGTCATGTTATCTTCCTCGAAGATTGGACACTTTTTACTGCCTCGGAGATGGCATCCTTCATAACATTCATTTCTTGTTCACGTTTTTCTTCTCTCAACCTCCACTCCTTCTCCATTTCTTCATAGTGATCCAGCTCCAGTTGAACGGGAAAGCTAGGACATAGTTTAGGGATTGTATAGGCTGATGGAGTTTGGAATGTTACGGAAGGGTATGCAGGCTGGCTAGGCAAAATACGTGGATTATTGGAGACTGGGATGGGATTTGGTGTGTTGGTGTGAAGTTTTGGGAGTGATTAGTGTTAGGTGTTTGGTTCTGATTTGGTAATGGTGGTGGTGTTTGGTAGGAATTGATGGCGTAAGTAGCGTTGGATACAGTTAAGTCAATGGTATGAGGATTAGAGGTGGAAGTGATGGGTTATGTGGTATGGGTAGGGAAATAGTTGGGTAATGGGGAACTTAGTGATGGAAAAGGAGGAAGAGGTCTTCTAGTTTCAAGGGGGTTCATTCGATGCAATGTCCAGTTTGGCCAAATCTTTGGTCTGTTGAAGCTCTTCCTGCATGTCTGCAATTTGTTGCATTAACTGAGAGATCAACTCACTCTGATCAGTGAGTTCAGCATTTCTGATGGTCACATCCACTATTCCTGTTTCTTCAGAAGTACCAGTCATTTTGCTCTTTCCTTTCTCCAAAGAATGATCAGGGAAGGATGGTATGATTGCTTTAGATCTTGTAAAGTAGGGATGGTCGGCAAGTTTGATTTCAACACAGATCAGTTTTTACCTGTAGAGAAGAACAACTCAAAAGACATATGTGTTAGTTTTTGTTTTTAACGAGATATGCAAATAAGATGACATAAAAATAAACACACAAGTGTCATTTTGCTTCAAGCAGATTAATCCACGGAAATATTTCAGGTGAAAGGGAGGACTCAAATGGAAAGAAATTTTTTTGTAATTGAATTGGGAAGATCGACTTGCATAAAATCCGGCTAATTTCTTCCACTCATATGCTTTTGTAGGTGAAATTCTTCAGAATTTTTCACTAACAAGCTGGGAGAATAAAAATTGAAAAGATAGAGATCGAGCCTTAAGTAAGCTGCCTACGTATCCACCAAGGAAATCAAGCCCGACGTAGTTCAAATTACATAAGATAACTCAAACATACCCTTCTCGAAATTGATAGAGAGACTACGCTCAAAAAGAGCTTTCTACGTACCCCCTATAGGCTCAAGTCTCGCGTAGTTCTTGATTACAATAAAAATTTAAAAATAACATGACAAACATGAGAAATGCGTTACATAAACTTAAATCTACCCAACGACTTCTTTCCTTCTTCTTTAACTGTAGGGTGACGATCCGGTGCTATCGTCATCTAAACCCTCTTTTGTTTTACCATTTCCCCTCATGGAGGAAGCATTCCCAAAATTTAGTTCCTTAATGTCCCGTTCAATTTCGGGGATCCTTGCAAACGCTTTAACGATTAAAACTCAACCCCAAGAAATAATGGTTTGCTAAATGGTGTATACATCCTTCAAATTTAAACACATAAGCATGATTGTCTTTTATTGACCAATGGGCCAAATAGACACAAGGTGGACTTCTAATGAGCCCAAACACGCCTTGGGTGTTGGGTCAACTTAGTTCAAATGCGCTAAATTTGGGATTTGGTTTGGTTCTACACTAGTCTTGACTAAGAGTGGGGTTTATTTAAAGTGGATTGGTGACCCAAGCGGACTACTTGGGCTGGGACAATTAACGACCGTTGACTATCCAGTAGCCAACTACATTCGTTAGGGTGCCCCGAAAACAATTTGGTTAACGAACGACTGTGGCCCGCATAATCGTCCTTTGAGTGGAAAATAAAAAATAAGCGTTGTTTGACGGAATATGTTATGCCATGAATGCAACAGGTTATAGCAATTTAAACACATTAAGCACAAATAAACAATTCAGCAATTAATAACAATTAGTTAAATAGTCAAATCTTATAGTTAAAACTTAATTAAGTCCCCAGCAGAGTCGTCATTTCTGTTATGCCGTAATTTTGCTTTCTTTAGAAAAATCACTTTTTTGAAATGTTCTAAGTATAAAATATTTAAAGAAAAATACTTAGAAAAGAGTCGCCACTTAATTTTTTAAAGAAATTAAGAAGACTTATAATTTTCAAAGATTTAAACAGAAAAAATCATTTGAAAATATCAAAGAGGGTTCGGAGTTCAATTTACACTTCGAGAAGGGTTTAAACATTCGAAGTGCCCGCTAACATGCGGTTGACCTGCAACTTGACTAAAAAATAATTTTTTTTTACTAATTCTTAGAAAAAATGATCTAATAAAAAATAATAATTTGCAATATTTGATTAAATTTGAAAAAAAAATCATTAAATAGATGACACCTTTTATTTTATTTTTTAGAGAAAAGGGACCTAAAAGAAAACATTTGAATTAAAACGCAAGTGAATAGAATTTTATCAAAAACTAGATTAATTAGGACTTACTTGTCTCATTTTCTAAAATAATAATTTAATCCAAATTGGTTAATTTAAGCATGAAAACCATTTTAAATTAATTGAAGAATTAAAGTTTTGACTAACCTTTTTGAGAAAAATGACAAACTAGAAAGAGAACATTTTTAGTTCATTTGAGAAAAATACTTTAACTTAAAACCACTTTAAAATAAAATGTGATCAAGTGAAGAGGCCTTAAAACATATCTTTTTTAGGAACAAAGATTTAACTTAATTAAAATACAAAATTCGCCCAATATTTAATTAATAAAATAAATGACCTTAACACAAAAAAAGTATTCAAAGCAAACTAACACAAAGAAAGTAACTCGTCTTTTGGGGAATCTAATTAAGTTAATTAAAAATTATAAAGCTAGAGTTAAACAACGAACAATAAATAATCACAATTAAATAATTAAAGAGTAAGGGAGAAATTGAGTTTGGGCCTCCTTTTGGGCCAATTTCGCTGGAATTTTTTATCTTAACCAAATTCCCGTTTTTGTATACATCGACTGTATATCGAAATGTATATCAGCTCTTTCGTGTATCTCCTGATTCCGAACACCTGTATTTTACCTCATCTTTGTATTTTTGCATTTTTGACCTGTAATTCATTGTATAACGTTGTATACAACATGTATACAGCCCATTTTTTACTTTCCGGGACCTGTAATTTGACTTTCCAGCAACTCGACAAGATGTGGCAGACTCGATAAAAGAATCTTTGGCGTTTATGGCCCTCTTGAAGTACGAAGGGAAGAAAAATGAAGCCCACGAGGGCTCGGATAGTATTACTCTTCGTGGGCGGCGAACTTGACAACGAGCTGAGAGCAAGGATTCTTCTACCACGAAATCTTAATACGAACAGCAAACAAAAATTCTAGGCAGAATTAGAGCAGCTACCTTTTTCGGAATTTAGAATCAAAGGACTAAAATGTGATATTCTAAAGTGTAAAACCTATTTGCCGAAAACTCAAACTCAAAAAAAAAACTCCCCCCCAACAGTGATTAAAATAGATGAATATATAGATGGAAATTAGGGGGAAATCGCGTGAAATTTCGAATTTTTAAATTCGAATTCATTCTGCCCCTTTTCCAGACAATCGTAGAAAGCTTTGAAAAAAATCCCCTAAAATGGGGGAAAGGGGACGTGAGGGTGATGGGTTTGCAGGGTATGGGTTCTTGTAAGGTAGGAGACGTAATTTCCGGGTTGATTTAGCGTGAAGAAGACGAAGGCAAGTATGGGGGTGGGGTCGTTGTTTTTCTTCACGCCTAGAAGAAGAGTAGGGGTATTTTGGCTTACTGTAGTATTGTATTGGAGGGTTTTGGATTTGTTATGAAGTTGGGTTGCTGACATTAATGTGAGAAAGGGAGAAATGGGCTGGGAATTTGAAATGAAAATGGGCCCAAAATTGGCCTATTGAATTGGGTATGGGTGAGGTAAAAAGGGGCTAGTTTTGAATTAAGAATTGGTCAAATTGATTGAAATCGTAGCTAATTAAAATTAAGAACTTAGTCAAATTGAATTTAATTAGCAAATTCGACTTATAATTAAAGATGACAAATTAATTAATGAACTTCTTAATTAAATTGATTATAAAATAATTAATTTAATTACAAACTAAAAAAACTAGAAATTATAACTATAACTTAAACTAAAGTAAATTAATAAAATACTTAACTAAAATGTAAATCTTTTGAGATAATTTTTTATATTTATAAAATAACGTGATTGTAAAAATATACATATTTATTATTAAAAAGTGATAAAATTACTTTTAAAAAATAACTTGAAAGTATTTTGAGTTTCATAAAACTCATTAATTCAAAATTTATAACCATCACTAAATAAAATATTTAAAATATAAAGTCTTTTGAGATGATTTTTAAATATTCATAAAATACATTAATCATATACATAATTATATAAAACATATATATTATTTAAAAACTATAAAAATGATACAACTATTTAAAATAACTTGCAAACTATATCTATTTATTTATTTATTTTATATTTTGAAATTTTATAAAATTATTTTAACTCATTTGAAATTGAAGAAGCTCGATGATTAATCTATAATGTGAAGGTCAAAAATTGGGTGTCAACATTAGGCATCTATATACTAGCCTCATCTCAATGATCATGTATATTGTTCCATAAGTTAGTGTTGTAACTTTTTACACACTAATATATAATCAATGATTAATGAAGGTGAAGAATAATTTTTTTTAAAAAATGTATAAACACCTAATAATTCTCGTGTGTGTATATGGAGATTTAATTGAATTAAGTCCCAAAAGAAGGCTCTCAAGAGATACATGCATGTGTAATGTGTTGTTTCGACAAACAAACGGTCCAGGTGAATGTGCAAATTTATTACTTAAATTAATGTAGGTGTTATTCTCACTGCCTCTCTATGGTAAGTGCACACACTCACCTTTAGACCGCAAATTGACATGACATTGTTATAGTATTTTTTTGGTAGTATCTATTTGTTTGGAAGCTCCCTATTTAAATTCCTATTATAAAATATTCAACATAATAAGTAGGACATTAAAATAATTCTCCCTCCGTAAATATTTACTTTTATATGTTCTATCTAGAAAATTAAAAGATAATTTATTATTATTTTTTCTTTTTAAATTAATATTCAAAAAGGTAATTTATTAAATCTTCATTTTATTTATTATTTTTTAAAATGTTTGACAAGTCAATACTGAACAAGTAAAAATGAATCGACGGAGTAGCATCAATTCCACTCATGTGCTTACATCATGCTTTCACTTCAACTTGCTCTATAAAAATCAAAAACCAATTCTTCCTTCTTTCATAAAACCTATCTTAACATTTTTGACAAAAACTTCCTACTGAAACATGGAGCCAAATGAACCTTTGTTAGAATCAGAAGAACCAATATTGGCGGAGCAAATTAGCTCTGAACTTGAAGAAATCCTATCAGACACAAGCTTATCACGTATTCAGCGTTTTAGAATAGCTTCAGTAATAGAGTTGAGAAATCTGTTCCGTCTAGCAGCTCCTTCCATCATTGTTTACTTGCTTAACAATGTTACTTCCATGTCTACACAAATTTTCTGTGGCCATCTTGGAAATCTTGAACTTGCTGCTGCTTCCCTTGGTAATAGTGGCATTCAACTTTTGGCCTATGGTGTCATGGTAATTTTGTTTCACCTTTATATATTGTTTTACAACCTCAAGATTTATTAGTAATACTCCCTTTTATTCGCCCCTAATTTATCTGACATCGTTTGATTAGGCACGAAATATAAGAAAGGAAAAAACAACTTTTGAAGTTTGTGATCTGAACAAATCTTAAGACATTTTTTCAGTTCACTTTTACTTGTCACTTATTTCTAAAATAGATTTTCATTTTTACTTATCACTTTTGACATATTAAGAAAAAATAATTATTTATTTCTATGTTTTACCCTTAGCATTAAATTTCTATTCTCCAAATCATTTTCCAAGACCTAATAGGGCTAGTTTGGTAAAATACTTATATCAATAATTGTTTTCTTAATGGGTGTGTCAAGTCAAACAGTGACCAAGTAAAAATAAACTGAGGAAGTATATAAAACAGAATTTTAAAGTTAAGTTATTTCAACTATAAGAATATGACATTCATTTTGCGATCTACTAAAAAAATGTGTCGCATACATTCAGGTGTGGAGCCAGTGTGTTGATTATAGGTTCAAATCCTGAATTTGTAGTAAGAAATTAAATGGAAAATTCAATAACTTTAGAAAATCAGAATTTCAAACTTATAAACTTCAAATTCTGACTCCGCTGCCTGCATATATTGGGATGAAAATGATTATAGTATAGATTGCACCTTTATAAGTAATTGTATATATACTTACAACAAATTATATATATATTGGAGCAGCTAGGAATGGGAAGTGCAGTGGAGACATTATGTGGTCAAGCATATGGAGGTCACAAGTATGAAATGCTAGGAATATATCTCCAAAGATCAACCATACTTCTTATGTTAACAGGAATACCACTAATGGTGGCATACTTATTTTCTAAGCCAATCTTGATTTTACTAGGCCAATCCAAGAAAGTAGCATCAGCAGCAGCACTATTTGTCTATGGTTTAATTCCACAAATATTTGCTTATGCAGCCAACTTCCCTATCCAAAAATTCTTACAAGCTCAAAGTATTGTTAACCCTAGTGCATATATTGCTGCCGTTACATTAATTTTTCACCTTTCTTTAACGTGGCTAGTGCTTTACGTATTTAATTGGGGATTATTTGGTGGAGCTTTGGTTTTGAGCATTTCATGGTGGATAGTTGTGATTGCACAATTTGTGTATATTTTGTGGACTGATAGATGTAAGAAAACATGGAGTGGATTTAGCATGCAAGCATTTTATGGATTGTGGGATTTTTTCAAGTTGTCACTTGCTTCAGCTATTATGTTATGTCTAGAGACTTGGTATTTTCAGATTTTGATTTTAATTGCTGGTTTGCTTCCAAATCCTGAAGTGGCATTGGACTCTCTTGCTGTTTGGTAAAATATGTCTACTTAGCAAATTCATTACTCTCTCTCGTCTATATTACGTGAATTGTTGAGACTGTTTTTCAGGAGACTAGTTTGAGAATAATCTAAAGGGTAATAGTGGAAACTAGTCTTAGCATTTTGAGACTGTTAATTCACTGTTCAAAATAAGTGAATTTTGAAAGTTTTAAAAAATTGTTTTTTCGATATTTACCCTTCATTTAATGAGGTCCTTTTTTTAATTAATTTACGTTTTCTAGGAGACTAGTTTGAAAATAATCAAAAAGTAATAGTGGAAACCAGTCTTTAATTTGTGTACTTAAATATTTTTTTTAAGAGGTATATGTCATACTCCGACAATTTAGTTAATATGGATTAGAGGGAGTAGTAAATTGTTTAATTATATATTTCTAATTTCTTGAACTTTTTTCTTGATATAATGATAATTATTAATTTGTGATGCAGTACGACAATTCTAGGGTGGGTGTTCATGATATCCGTTGGGTTCAATGCTGCAGCAAGGTTAGTGATTAATTAATTACTGAATATTTACTTGATATTATATATTCTTCATTTTTACCATGATATAATATAAATAAATATGCTAGGAATTGTTTCTTGTGTTGTCAAAAGTTTGGACCACATTAGGGGTATATAATGGTATAGTTCTTAGAAAGGATATGTCATGCCAAATTGTCAATTTGTTGTTTGACTAATCTTGATAGGTTATTTTAATTAGTTATATTTTTGTTCTTACATATAATTTACTAAAACTAACAATATTCATACTAAAAAGACCTAGTGACTGGTGTTGGTGTCTGGTAAATGAGGAATACTAGCTTTTGAAGCATTTTTGTGTTTTTTCGAAAGTATCTCCTTATAATTATGTCATTTATTTAAAAGGATGGGTGATAGTGACTTAAATTTCATAGTTAAATGAAGAATTGAGGAGACTTATTTTCTTTTATATGGACTTCTAAATTCTGTTGTCCTAGATTAAAGATGCTAGTATAATATGAAAGTTATAAAACATATATAGTGATGTATTTTCAGAAACAAACCAAAAAAGGAACTTCAAAGCTTTAAATTGAAACAAAGGAAGTATTCAGTAGTATTATACCCAATAATCTTAGAAATAGACGGTCTTGAACTTTTGACCCCTACTTGCTTTATGAACAAACCTTTAAGATCAAAATTTGTTCAACTTAAATAATTAACAATTTGAAATATTTAGTAACAATATATAAAAAGTTTAAAAAGCACAATAATAAAATTGATAATTTAAAATATTTGATAAAAACATATGATAAAATCGTAGACAAAGCCTTTTTATTTCAAACTCTCTAAATAATAATAGAGATTGTGTGATACGTAAAATGGGACTAATAAGGGGGTAGATGGTATTCTGTTAATAACCTTTTACTTGTTTATTTGTTAAAAAAAAAAAGAAGGCTATTAAAAGACAATTGAAAAATAAAATATCTCTTGGCAGTAGAATTGATTTGATGAAATCACACAATCAAAAGGACACCAATATTTGAAAGGGATAAGACCAAAAAAAAAAAAAATGATAGCAAACCAATAATTAAAATATGAAGAAATAGGTTACATCGAAATATGTGACAAAATCACAAAAGAATGACAAATCATAAATGTTGCATCATTATAAATAGTAAGTTATTCACGTAGATACATATATACCTTAAAATACACTATTAAATAGTGCAGGGGTAATAGATCCTGCCCAAAGTTTGGAATTGTTACAGCAATTTCGATCAAAGTTCGGATATATTCCGTACCCTTTTCCCTTTTAGTTATATTACACACATATATATATATCATGTTAGTTATAATTTTTATTACGCTATTAACACACTTATAAAGATTAACTTATAATTATTTTATATAAATATTTTAATTGTTTAAATAATTTTGGACAATACTTGCCACTATACACAAGTTAAAATTATTTTAAAAAATCTTGGACTATCACAAAATAATCTTTACATGAATGCAAGTTTGGTGTTGCATGATTGCCAATCTTCGATTTGAAGTAATTACAGAGATCAACATAATTTGGGATTAGGATGCAGAATCCTAATTAATTACATTAAGATATTTATAAATGTTGTAATTATTTAAACATTTCTATCGGTATATAAAAGTTAGTTAAACTCGATACATGCAGTGTTCGAGTGAGCAATGAGTTGGGAGGTGGACATCCAAAATCAGCAGCATTTTCTGTTGTAGTGGTGACAATGAGTTCATTTGTGATTTCTGTTGTGTTTGCAATTTTGGTTTTATTATTCCGCCATGTCATGAGTTATGCCTTCACGGGTGGACAAGTCATTGCTGAAGCAGCCTCAGATCTTGCCCCACTCTTGGCTATATCTCTAATACTCAATGGTGTTCAACCTGTTTTATCTGGTATCATTTATACATATATATTCTCTCTCCTACTTTTATTCTTTTACTCTCTTTAGATTTACTACATCTACTAGACTATAGTTTTTATTTTTTGATAATAACAGATTATTACTGAATTATCTTAGAAAATTATATATTTTTATGAAATCAAGAAAAAATATAACTTTTTTCTAGATATATAATACTTTCATTCCATCTTTACTAGTCTAGTATTACCTCATAAGGAGCAATAAATAGTTTACTATATATATCAATCTTGAATATAATACAATTTAAAGTTTTTGAGAAATACATTGGGAAATGAATAATTGGGATTTCAATTTTCAAAGAAATAAAGTTGGAATGTTTTCTGAATCTTTATACCACATCAATCTCGAGATGTGCTCTGCGGACTTTATGACAAATTTTATTATTTAAGATAAGTAGACGGAGTATGTTTTACTCACTCACGCATGTGACTTTAATTTGTTCACTTAAGATATGTTTGTTAATTGTTGGACTGAACTCTTTGCATGTTTAAATTATTTATAATTATATTAGTTGATGAATTTATTAGATTATCATAAAGGATAGATTTGTTTTTTTAGTGAAGGGATATACATGACTAACCTAACAATATACTCCCTCCGTCCCTATTTACTTGTCCATATTTCCTCTTTTAGATGTCCCTATTTACTTGTCTATTTTGACAAATCAAGAAAGGACAAAAAAAATTTTCCTATTATACCCTCATTTAAACTTCTTAAAAATTTAAACTTCCCCCAACATTGATTAGTTATCTTGAATAAATTTATTTTGGAATCATAATTAATAAGGGCAAAATTGTAACTTCACTATGCTAATCATTGTTGCCTTAATATGTGTGTCATTTCTAAAGTGGACAACTAAATAGGGACGGAGGAAGTACTATATTACTATTTTCTCATCATCAATATTTGGAATAAAATAATACTAATATATGAAAATATTTGAAGGGGTTGCTGTTGGATGTGGATGGCAAGCATTTGTGGCATACGTTAACGTTGGATGTTACTACGTTGTTGGCATTCCATTGGGTATTGTTCTTGGATTTTATTTCAACCTTGAAGCCAAGGTATATATAATATTTACTTTACCTTTTTATAATTTGTATACAGTATAAATGTTTTTTTTTTTTTTTTAAAGTTATAACACATTTAATTATTAAAATTATAGTTATAGCCAATCCTGATGTTAATATTGTTTTGGTTAATTGTGAAGGGAATATGGTTGGGGATGTTAGGAGGAACAGCTATGCAGACTATCATATTATTGTGGGTCACCTTTCGAACCGATTGGGAGAAAGAGGTAAGTTGTTTGAGTAATTTTGAAATTTTTTTTTTTGAACTCTTTCCAAGATTTTTAATCATATTTTCAGATCTTTTGAGTTCATTTAAAACTGATTTTCAAAAATTAAATATTCTAAAACCTAATTTTTCCAAAAACTTATACTAAGCTAGCGATTGACCACAATTTTCCAACTATTTTTGGCAAGTTATTTTGGGTGAAGTTTCATCATGCACTTGATCATAAATTTTGGGGAAAATATTTAACTTTTAAAAAAATAAATATGATTTATATCTATAAGTTCTAAAAATTATTTAAAACATCCATAAGTTTGTATTATCATTTTATAATGAAATATTCCATGAAAAGTCATGACAACGAACATAATTTATATGAATTTGAAAAAAAAAAAGAGGAAGAAAACAAGAGGAAAATACCATTATTATTACAACTTGCAATTGGAAGTGATGTCAGAGAGCAAACTCAGATAAAAATGGCATAAAATAGGTATATAACGGTATAATTTTATGCAACAAACTAGGACTGAAATGTAATTCAAAATTATAAATGATGGGTGTTTTTATAGAATATAAAAATTTGGGGTAATTTTTAAAATTGCCAAAATACTAGAATTTTGCCCAATTTTTAGTTTTTTTATTCTAAAACTAGGAAACTTGAGATGTTTGCCAAATATATTTATCAAATAATGATAATTATATGGTCAAATACTAATTTTAATTTTTTTCTAAAATAGATTTTTGGCCAAACGACACCTAGTAGTACTAATTTTCAATCATGGAATATCATTTGAATAAAACTTTAAACTCTGTTTGGATCATTGTTACCTATTGTTTCATAATGTATTGTATTGTTTGTTGTTGTTTAATAACATTTTTATTGTGTGGTTTGACTGTATCGTATTGTATTGTAATTTACAAATTTACTAAAATATCCTTAATTATTCTAGAGTAGGAGGTTTGACTAGAATTAAATAATATAGGGTAAAGGGTAAAGGGTAAAATATTATTATGAAATATTATGGAAGGATATAATTGAAAAAAGAAATTAAGTAACAATGGGAACACACCAAATTGGTTGTTCCATAAAATTGGGTTTTCATTGTTACGTAACAACGAAATTTAACAATACACTACAACACATTTTAAGTAACAATCAAAACAAACATTGTAGTTATGATAACGATACAAAACAATACAATGGGTAACAATGATCCAAACATAGTGTAACAGTTTGCCTGAATATGGATTTAAAGTATATAAACTACCAAGCCTTCTTAATTCTTGTTGTATTTTGCTTTTGGCTAATTAGTTTAGATAAGTTTGAAAACGGACATCTTGATTGTTGACTAACATGTTCCTATAATTTCTCAGGTGGAGCAAGCAAAGAGTCGATTAAATATGTGGCAAAACAATAGTAAAAAACCATTGTTCAATGATTGAGAAGTATATTAATCAATAGGGATTAATGCATATGTAATAGTTGACTTATTAGTACCTTTTGGTTCTTGTTTCATCAACTAGAGATGATAATTACATGGGCGAGCACGAGCTTAATATTTATCAATATGTATTAATATAAAGTTGTTTTGGATTATAATTTTAAAAGTAAAAGGAACGGTACCACAATAACTATTAATCATGTTATAAAATATAAGCTCATAATATAAAGAGAAGAAGACCTTCGATTTACTCAAACAACCACAACTCTTTACTCGGAGTTTGGAATTCAGCAAATTTGGTGGTGTTGGAAAGAGGGCTTTCGATTTGATACTTCATGGGCCATCTAACTCTTTATTTTGTAAAATATATGGTGATTTGAAGTTGACCCAAAACAGAGAGGTGTTACACAACCCTAATTAATTCAGTGTGTATTATTTTCCTTCGTGGAGAAAATAGGTGAGGGTTACTCTAAAAATCCTGCTAAGCCACTTTAAGCAGGATGAAAATGGAGGATAGAAATTCTCGTGCAAGGAAGGGCAAGACTCAACGATTTCTGGTTGACGATCGTCAAGATTTTGTTTATGATTGCCCGGCCCGCCTTCTTTCGTCAAAGAAACTTTTAAAGAAGACTTGCAAGGGACAAACTACATTAGATTAGTCCCTTTAACTAAGCAACAAGCATATAGTATTTTACAGAGATGGTATAATGGAGAAAGACATGGAACTTTTGGAAACCTGCACTCTTTCATAGTGTCTCATATTGACAATATATAATGAATGGCAGGAAATCATGCAAAGTACGTAGCCTCAATTGGTTGACTATCTAAATTTTCACCTCTTCCCCTTTGCATAAAAATAATGAATGGTACTGGATCATATCATGATTTAGAAAACCTTAGAGCTCCACACCAGCAATCCAGCATCATGGCAATCGCCATGTTTTATCATCCTCCACTCTAGATACAAGTCCATAGACATTCTCGCTGGTCATATCTGCAATGTGACGGGGAACCATTTAATTCCTCGGGAATATCTTGATCAGAATTATCACCAAAGAAGAAGTCATACCAGCCCGTTGAATTCCAGCCATAAGTGAAATAATTTTGCTGAATATCAAAGTCATGATGACAGAGGAAGTAGGAGCCTTGAACCTGATATGCAGAGTTATCCACCCCATTAATGAGATGGTGTGCAGGAGGAGATGATGCTTTACATCTCAAATTGTTCTCATTTTGCTTATACACAATGTGGACGCCAAATTCCTTCAACCGAACACCAGAATATAGAGTAACTGAAATGCTCATAGAGTCTCCAGGATCCAAGTGATCTCCTATTTCCCAATAGCATTGCCATTTGATATCTTCATCAATATCTGGAACACCATGAATGATTGGACTGTATGTCCATCTCAGATCCTTGGTCATATTTGCCACTCTAACATGAAACTCATTCCAAAATTTATTTCTCCTTGTACAATAAGATATGCTGGCATTTCCATAGATAACATATAAGTTTAAACCCTGAATGTCATGATTAGGCACATCAAAACTGATTGAGGACGACCCTTTAGCATTGTAGCTTAACCAGTCTGGAACCTCACTTCCATGGACAGAAGTACTGAATATGCCAAATTCATAGAGGCCCTGCATATTATTCACAAATATACATCAGTTATATCTTGCTTCCCCTATTAGTGTGATAGGAGCAAGAAACTCATGTTTCTAAACCAAAAAGTTTCCTAGTTAAAAAAGGGCAGCCTGGTGCAAAACATTTCCTAGTTGCCACATATAAATGGGGACTAGTAGGAGAGTATACCTGTATAGGACCTTTCCACCTTGAAAGAGTCAGGTTGTTGTAGAGATCCGCCTTAGTGTCACTCAAGAACGTCAAGTTGGGTAAACCCAGAACGCTGATTAAGTCATCATCAAATAAAGAAATGCATTTTAGCTGGAACATTTCCTGAACCTCAATTAGTTTGTTGCAACGTAATGCAAGAAAATCCAATGTTGTCAATATGTTTGGTAAATTTGATAACCGCTCGAGTGATCTGCATCCATGTATACTCAAGGTTGTCACACTGGCTGGGATCTCTGGAAGATATTTAAGTTCTTCGCAGTTATCTAACTCAAGTACCTGGAGACTGGTAAGCCCCTTGATGCTATCTGGTAAGCTATGAATTGGATTCTTACTTAAAAACAAGTTCTGCAGTGTGGAGAAATCACCAAGCTCCACTGGAATCAAATCACTAGATAGATCACATCCAATAAGACTTAAGGTTACTAATGTCTGAGATACTGTAGTTAACAGGTTAACAATTCCAGGAGATTTTCTCGGGCTTGAGACTGAAGTGCACAGAGCTAAACTCAGTAAATGCTTCGTACTTACAGAAGTGGAAACTTGATGGTTAGCAGTTCCACCGGCATCAAGCTCTAGCAATGAATGCATCTTACCCAGCTCTAATGAAGACCATACAAATTTTGAGCAACCATACAGAATAAGCTTCTCGAGGGAATGAAGATTACTAATACATCTGGGAAGCTTCCGTAGACTTTGGCAGCCTCTTAGGTTCAGAATGAGGAGTCTCTTTAGTCCCCCAATCGATTTATCAATCTGAGTCAACCTAGTGCAGTACTTGAGAATTATCCTCTCAAGATTTGGGAGCTTTGAAAAGTCAGGGGTGTAGGACAGACCTTCTGAATGACTCAGATTCAGAATCTTTAATGCACTGAGAAGCTGTAAGACAAAAAAATACAAAAACAAATCATAAGGGGAAATAGCTTGTTACTCAAAAAAATACATAAGAATGTTGAATCTTAGACGTGGTAGTGACTAAATTTATCTCCTAAAAGCAGACAAGTACAAAAATGTAAACTGATTGCCAACATTCTGTAGACTAGGAAGTCACTTCAGAAACCAGATGTTCAGTCAGCTATGTTCTGCAGAACCAGTAGGCGGGATTATTAATAGAATATAACAACTTCCGCTATGGAGTTTGTGCTTAATTTAATATTGTTTGCTAAATATATTTTGGTTGTAGAAAATTAAAGCTCAAGAGAGAGGGCCATATTTACCTTGTTTCTTTTAAAAAGATGATGCAACCTACTGTAGCGCATTTCCAGGACCACCAGTTTCTCCAAAGGTAAGCCATCAGGTAAACATTTATATGGAAATTTGTGCCAACACAACCACCTCAATGACCTTGGGAACTCCTTGTAATTTCCTTTAACCGCTATATTGTCAAGTTGCAGCAGTTTTAATTTGTGCATACCAGAAAATGCATCAGTGTTGACGCTGTCCACCTTCTTTGATTTGCCATTTGATTCTATTGAGGAACCATAAAGGAGAACTTTACGAGGCTGTGGTTGACTTGATTGATCATTTTGGCGTGACAGCCTTGTTTTCCCTATTAAGTAGGCACATTCCTGCAAGTACTCTTTTGCTGTTGGATGATAGAAGAATCTTGGTGGCTTATCTTTGTGTGCACAAGACCTAAGGTTCAGGCCTTGAATCATATCTGAACCCTGATGAAAAGATTACTCATTAGTGAAAGATAGAACATAAAACTATATTTGCGAAAGTAAATGTAACAGCAAAAATAATGATCTTACATTTTTTTCTCTCAGAACTTTAAATGAGTCCTTGAAATGCCACAATCTACTCCGTCTTTCGGGATGCTTAGGTGATTCTTGGCGTATAATTTCTCGTCCCATATCTCTAACTAATGGATGCATCCTCAGTTTTCCATATTCATCAATTATCAACAAGAATCTATCTTGGAGATTCTGAATCCCAACCATTGAATAATATCCACATGCATCAAGTATAGTGACAATATGGTCTACATTCTTTCCAAGAAAGAAACAGGCAATGTCAAGGAATAGGCTTTTGTCATGATCATCTTGTATAAACTCAAAACTAATTTGCAGTTTCTTGGATAATTGACTATTAGGAATTACCTCTAGTTTCTTCAGTGTACTTTCCCATACATCTAAACTTTTACCAGAGAGAGAAGAACCCAAAACTTGTAAAGCTAGAGGACATCCAATACAGTATTCTATAATCCTTCTCAAGAACTTGGTGTAATTCTCAACTGGATGGTCTTGTCCGAATGCATGCCAACTAAATAGTTCAACTGATTCGCCTATGTTCAGTTTCTGAACATGATCAATCAATTCAATTTTACAAGCCCTTAGTAACTCTATGTGCCGAGTTGTCACTACTATTTTACTACCTGAATAAAAGCAATCTCGCATTCCTATGATAGCAACTAATTGGTCCACTTCATCAACATCATCCAGCACAACGAAAACCCTCTTACCATAAACAGCACTTTTGATCTGATTGATTCCATCTTCAACACTCTGAATGTCAATCTTCCTCCCATCAAGAATATCAGAAAGAAATTGTTTCTGCAGATACAATAGTCCATCGGTAGACTCAGAAAAATCTCTAACATTGTAGAGGAAGCTGCTTCTTTCAAAACTTTCAAAGTTAGAGTTAAATGCATATTTGGCAATTGTTGTCTTCCCTATACCACCCATACCACAAATGCCCCAAATACCAACATTATCTGATTTATGTTGCAACCACAAGCAAATATTGTTAACCCGAAAATTCATACCAATTAGGTAAGGAGCAACACTGAGGATTGAACGGTTTACTTTATTTTCAGTAACTTTCACAAGTTTCTCTATAAATCTCAACTCAGTCCTACAATGAAGATCAAAGTGGAACAAACAAAAACAGAAACATTGGTTAGCTGTATAATATCAAGTGAAAAGTCATATATATGTGTTAGGTTTGATAAATAGAGTAACTATGCCTGATATTTATGAATTTTTATACTTTCTTCTGAAACATACACAAAGATATGTGTATTGATTTGGCTACTCTACCAATGAGTATTTACTCAAGCTTTGGTTTACTTTATCTGTTTTCACTGAAGTAAGTAATGTTTTCGGTTATTGGACTATTTCGTTGATGTAACTGTTTCCTTTAATTAGTTGCTATGTTTCCTTCACTATTGTTTTTCCTTTTCATACATACTTTTATTTGTTGTACTCGAGCCTAGGTCCTCCGGAAAAAGCCTCTCTACCTCCACGAGGTAGAGATGAGCTTTGTGTACACTCTATCCTCCCCGAATCCAACCTTGGGTAATATTTTTGTTGTTGTATGTGGGGAGTTGATCATTATAAACACTATGGGTGTGTTTGGTATTGGAAAATGTTTTCTTGGAAAACAAGTAGATTGTTGACTTATTTTCTCATGTTTGATTGGTAAGTAGAAAATATTTTTTAGTGTTTGATTTATGAATGAAAAATATTTTTGAGAAAATATCTTTTATTTTTACTAGAGAGTAGAAAATTATTTTTGAATTGAAATTGAAAATATTTNAAATTTGAAATATACTGGAAGTTGACGTGGGCTGTATACATTCGGTATACATCCCAAGATTCAGGAAACGGGGATGGTATACGAGTTGTATACACTGATATACAACTTGTGTATATAGAAATGGAAATTGGTTTAAAGTCCAAAAAATCAGCATCTTTGGCCCAATGCTTCTGGGTAGTAATAGGCCCAAATTTGATTATTTCTTTTCCCCCTCTTATTTCTTTTATTGTATTTGACTAACACTTTAATTATCTTATGGTTTAATCTGATTAAATTCCCAAGGAGGGTCGTTTCATTTTTAAAAAAATTAAAGTACATATATATTTTATTACTTTAGAAATATAATATTAGTCTTGTCAATACTTCAATTATTTCCCTTTAGAAAAATCCTCCTTTAGTTTATTTCCCCTTGAAAAAATAATTAATAAAAAATAAAAAATAAATAAGGAATAAATGAGTTCTTTACTTAATTTCAAAATTAGTCAAAATCATTTTGGTCAAATCGCCGGTCAACCGCGAGTTAGCGGGCATTCCGAGGGCCTAACACCTTCTCGGAATGTACATTGAACTTCGAACCCTTTTATTTTCAATTGATTTTATTTGTTTAAATATTTTGAATACCTTTGATTTTTTCTTGATTTTTACTAAAAAATAAGTGACGACTCTGTTCTTTTGGAAATTCGATTTCTCTTAAATCATAAGTTTAATCGATTTTTTGAAAACTCAGTCATTTTTCTTTTATGTATTTTTCGAGTAAAACAACAAGCGATCATTATTTTGTTTAAAAGTGGTACAGAATATAATAGGTATAAATAGTATACCTTCCATATATAACTAACTTAATTATAGGAGGATATTCTTACTTGATTTACTTTGATTAACTCCTTTCGTAGAAACATATGTGCTTGTAACAATATCTTGTCTTGACGAATAGAAAGACACAAGTCATTCTCCATATCGTGTGAATTACATGGTATCAGAGCAAATGTTTGAGGTGGGATTGTGGCTTCGCCGAAAATCATTGTGACTTCGCCGGAAGCTATTGTGGCTTCGGGGAAGTAGTTGAGATCCCTATCTTTCTGTTTCACTTTTGAATATGCACACCATTTCTATGATTGAGAAATTAATTGTCTTAGTATATTAAATCCATTTTATGGCACCTAGGTCTGAATTGAAATTCTGAAATCTGAAGCTTGATTGTCTGTAATTCTTAAGTGAAGTTGGTCCTTCAAAATTCTGGAAATTCAAGAGGGTGCTAAGATTTTTGTTGGAGATCTGTTTGTGAACTCAAATATGAAATTTGAGTCATTCTGGAGTTTGATAAGGTTATTTTGTCAGAACTCGAAACTTTCAAACGGAGTATCAAAAAAGATGACCTATCCATCCTTTAAATTTTGGGTTGCTTTCCAAAAAATATATTGGCTTCTCTGACATTGATGTCTTTTCTGGTCAACATCCCCTTCATTTTTTATTTTCCCCATAGTGGTCTTGGAGACTTTCGGTTAGATTTGGTTAGTCATTTTATTTTGATGATTGTATTGTCTGTTTTTTTTTTTGGAATTATAGTTTATTTGGGACTTGTTTGTTTCTCTATCAGTTCATTTTGGTACCATGAGTGTTTTGTTGGGAATATGACTAATTGTAATCAGGGAACTCAAAGGTCTAATAAAATGATTTTGATTTTCGTAATAGAGTTTGTTGAATTTTCTCGATATAAAAAATTATTGAAGGAATCCACTACAGTTAATGCCTTTGAATCATATAAAACATGTCTTATCACCTCTTCAAATAAATGAGTGATTGATTCAGGTGCCTCAAATCACATGATCAATAATCCTAACATTTTTACTAGCTTTCGGTCACATAAAGCACCCTCTCTGGTTACGTAGCTGGTGGATAGACTTGTAAAATGTTGGATATGGGACTGTTAAACTAACCTCCAATATTACCTTGTCATATGTATTAAGTCTACCAAAGTTGGCCTTCAATTTGATTTCTGATAGCAAATTTACTAGAGACCTTAATTATTATATTTCGTTATTTTTGAATCATTGTTTGTTTCCTATGGTCATTTATCCTCTACATCTAGATATTTGATTGTTTCTCTAGACTTGGCCGTTGTTCCTAAGATAGTTAAGGAAGTCTTGAGTCACACTAGATGGTTTGATGCAATGCTTGAGAAGATACATGCACTAGAATAGAATCACACTTGGAACTTGGTGGATTTACCAAAAGGAAAGAAGACAGTGGGATGCAAATGGGTCTTTGAGGTCAAAGTTAATCCAGATGGCTCTGTAGATAGACTTAAGGTTCGATTAGTGACTATAGGGTATGCTCAGACTTATGAGGTGGATTATTCAGACACAATTTCTCCAGTGGCTAAACTCACTTTTGTTCGCTTATTTATTTCCTTAGATGCGTCTAAGAATTGGCCATTTCACCTACTAGATATCAGGAATGCATTTCTTTATGGTGATCTCCAAGAAAAAATATGTATGGAGTAACCACTTGGATTTGTTTCTCAGGGGCAGTATGGAAAAGTTTGTCACCTAAAGAAATCTTTGTATGGTCTAAAGCAAAGCCCTGTGCTTGGTTTGGAAAATTTAGTGAAGTAGTTCAGGAATTTGGGCAGAAAAAAAGCATGTGTGATCACTCAGTCTTTTATAAACAATCAACAATTGACATTATTTGTCTTATAGTATATGTTGATGACATTGTCATTAGAGGAATTGATTATTCGAGGATCTCTTCACTCAAGTCATTCTTGCATACTAAATTCCACACAAGAGACTTAAGACAACTAAAATATTTTTTGGGAGTACAAGTAACGAGAAGGAAGAATGGAATCTTTCTGTCTTAGAGAAAGTATATCTTGACCTACTCACGGAAACTGAAAAATCAGCAGCCAAACTTTGTAGTACTCCAATGGTCCCTAATGTGCATCTGACCCGAGATGATGACAACTCCTTTGATGATCTAGAGAGATATATGAGGTTAGTAGGAAAATTAAACTATTTCCCACTGTAACTTGTNTATTCAGTGTGTAAATGAAGATTGCACATTAAATTTAAAATGCTCAATAGCAAACACACAAGTTGAATCGATAACGAGAAGAACTTACATGGCTAAAATTTAGAGTTGTGGATGGAGAATCCACAAAATTAGAATGAGAATCCTTTTTTTTTTATGAATAATCCTAGGGATAACTTTCTTAAACATAACAATTGATACCTACAATCAATTATTGTTATGTAAGTTTTTGCCTAAATTAGATATACCTTAAATTTCAAAAATTAAAACTCCCAAAAAATTGAACGACAATACAAGAGGGGGATCAAACATAGTCTACCAGTTAGAGAAATTGACGAGTAGCCATCAACAAACCATAAAAAATTTAAAAGCGGAAGAGAAAAAATAGACAGTATGAACGAATATTTTTATAGAACTCAAATATGTAAAACTAATAAACAAAAAGTAAATCATTTTTTATTCAAAGTAATGAAGAAGAAGAAGAAATAATTAATAAAAAAAACACAATTCAAAAGAATTGTGTGTGTATGGAAAAGAAGATAAAAAATAGGAAGAAAAAACCACTTCCCAATAAAAAAGGACACCATGTTGTCCACCTTCTAAAATTATTTAATTTAATTAAAAATGAACATCCCAATACGTGGGTTACTAATTGCAAAATTTAATTTTCAAAAACTTTTTTTTGTCAAAAAAATAAAAGAAGGCTATATGCTGCCAACTAGTAAAATGAGATATCATGTTGTACCATTTTTTCATAAATCTCATCCTTAAGGCCATTATTTTGGGGCTTTCTCACCAAAAGACTAATCCAGCAGCCCATTTGTTTTTCTTTAAAAATCTCAGGCTACATTTCTAACCCAAAACATGCCCATTTTACTCTTATTTCCAATTCCAAAGCCTACACAATTCCAGCAATACCCGGCAACCATACAACATCAATACCAACGTGACCCGACCCCGCTTCTTCTTCCCAGCAGACGCGAAACCAGAAAATCGCGAGCAACCCAAAAATCCAGCCCAGCGATCTAGCGAATCGACCCTGAAGCGCGTCCCTCTCCAATGTGTCGTGAGAAGAACGTTGGGAAAATCGCCCTTCATCATCCAACGTGTCGTAATCGCCTCGCCTTGCCTTATCGTCCTTCTCAAGCAATCTAGCGGCTCAAATCTATTTACCGTTTGAATTTGTACTATGCCAGCCGTCCCAATCTTATCCTTTCAAAGGATTCGAATTTCGAATTCGAAAATCCCTTCAAAAATCCAATCCGTTTTCCCCCTCTTTTGGTACCTTCGTCTCCTCTATAAAAGCCACTCATCATCTTTAGTTTTTTTCGGGAGATTTTAGTTGGAATTTGAGAGGAACACAAAGCTACTAGTCAAAGACTTCTATAAAACATTTGGAGAGAAAATTAGGAAGAAAAGTTGAAAAAAGTAAGGCAAGAAAATTGAAGAAAAATTGTCTTTCATTCACTGGTATTAAGAGAAAAAGAAATAGATATAGGATATGTAAGGAAGAACTAATCCTAGTCTAAGCTCTACTCCCTTGTTTTCGCTTGGCATAAACTTGTGAGAGGTCCCGAGATTTAGTCCATTTTTTTGTTACTATTCGCGTTTGGGTTTGTACCTGTGCTCGTGTGGTGGAAGTCGTCTCTGTAGCTTCGTAGTTGTCCCGGTTGCTGCTCCTAAAAAGGTAACTTCGTCTCCTATAATATTATATTTTCAATATGGTGTGTTGTGTGTTCAATACTCGATATGAAGTTTGTTATTAAGAACGTTTGGTTCCTTGCTTTTAGACCTTTGCCTTAATACCGATTTCTTGTGTTTTTTTAGCAGTAGGCATGATTCAAGCATCAATGAAGTCAATTTAGTATTATTTGTTGGTCGTTATATTCATTAGCTTGGTTTTATATCTATGAAGCTAGCTAATTTGCTACTTGGTGTTGCTCATATGTTTTAGCACTTATTTTCCTTACTTTGTTCTCATTAGTAAACCTCTTATCTTATTAGTTTTGTTGTTCAAGCTCATAAAAATGATTAGGAGGTTATGGGATTTGCTTCAACAATTACTGAAGTAGTATCGTAATTGTTGTTATTTCTGCATATTTTTCCAGTGAGCTTAGGACTATGTATATGTTTCACTTGAATGCTTTTCTTCCTTCACTTGTCCAATTTAAGTGAACTTGTTCTCTTCTCTGTTTTGAACATGTCCAGTTGCAGCTCTGTGTTATTCATAATTTGTTATTTTTTTTCTTTTCAGTTTACACTAGTTAAGTCCTTATGCTGCTATTGATTCGAATTTAAGATAGATTATGTAGCCATCTTTTTGTATACGTGTCCGTTTTCTAATACATTTACTTGCAATTTGAGCTTACTGTTGCCTACAATATTATTAAAAAGAGTATTAATTAAGATTATTATGTCCATTTGCTCCATTATCTTGTGAAATCTTATCTTCTCCATACTAATTCTTAGCATACGTTGTGCATGAATGAACCTCATCGCATGAGTTCATTGGGATTCCGTCTCCTATTGCATTTCTCCTAAATTGGGCCAAACACAAAATTCTCTTGAGTCTGCCTCGTTATGAAAGCTGAAGTGCAAGGCTGGAGACTGATGTATAGCTGCCCAGAAGTTCAAAAGGCAGGCTGTATACACGTTATATACAGAGGAACATGCAAAATATATGCAGAATATACAATGATATACAGGTCGAATGCGGAAATATAAGCATAAATTCAAAATATAGGTGCTCAAAGTTGACGCGGGTTGTATACATTCGGTATACATCCCAAGATACAGGAAACGGGGCTGGTATACGAGTTGTATGCACTGATATACAACTTGTGTATACAAAAACGGGAATTGGTTTAAAGTCCAAAAAATCAGCATCTTTGACCCATTGCTTCTGGACAATAGTAGGCCCAAATTTGATTATTTCTTTTCCCTCTCTTATTTATTTTATTGTATTTGATTAACACTTTAATTATTTTATGGTTTAATCTGATTAAATTCCCAAGGAGGGTCGTTTCATTTTTTTAAAAAATTAAAGTATATATATATTTTATTACTTTAGAAATATAATATTAGTCTTGTCAATACTTCAATTATTTCCCTTTAGAAAAATCCTCCTTTAGGTTATTTCCCCTTGAAAAAATAATTAATAAAACATAAAAAAAAAAAAAAAAAAAATAAGGAATAAATGAGTTCTTTACTTAATTTCAAAATTAGTCAAAATCATTTTGGTCAAATCGCCGGTCAACCACGAGTTAGCGGGCATTTTGAGGGCCTAACACCTTCTCAGAATGTACATTGAATTTCAAATCCTTTTATTTTCAATTGATTTTATCTGTTTAAATTTTTTGAAAACCTTTGGTTTTTTCTTGATTTTTACTAAAAATTAAGTGGCGACTCTGTTCTTTTGGAAATTCGATTTCTCTTAAATCATAAGTTTAATCTATTTTTTGAAAACTCAGTCAATTTTCTTTTATATATTTTTCGAGTAAAACAGAAATGACGACTCTGCTGGGTACTTAATTAAGTTCTAACCATAATATTTGACTTATTTGATTGATTGTTATTAACTGTTGAATTGTTTATTTGCGCTAAACGTGTTTAAATTTTTTATAATTGTCATTGCATTTCATGACATATTCTCTTGTATGTGTAGTATATTAAGGATGGTTTCTGAATAATCGCAGCAGGACTTTTTATACTCAACCCTTTTTCGGAAGGATCGACGATTTATTGGTACGTCATGCGTCCAATGGTTGTCGTGAATTCCAGCCTAAGTTGTCCACTTGGATTCCCGGTCTTTCAAATCCACTCTTAGTCAACTAGCGTAGAGTGAAATCAAATCTCAAATTAGCTCATTTTGAACTAAGTCGACCCAACACCCAAGGCGTGTTGGGCCCATTAGATGTCCACCTTGTGTCTATTTGACCCATTTTGGTCAATAAAAAATAATCATGCTTAAATTTGAAGGATATATACGTTATTTGAAAAATCATTGTCATCTAGGGTAAGAGGTAGATTATAGCTTATTCTAGCCGAAGGAATAGCTTCATAAGCTACTAGTCCATCTAAAGGAGTCGACACTCGAAGATGACAAGAAGTTCAAGAACGAAGGTCCTTCCATTGAAGCATAGTTTAAGATTGTACTAGGGCTGGCAGGGGGACCAGGTCGGCCCGCGACCGGTTCGAGAACCGGATCGCCGGACCCGATCCCGTAAATTTTCTGGGGTTCGGATAGGGGACCGGTTAGGTGCCGGTTCACCCTTTGGGCCCGGTTGACCCGGCCCGATCCCGTCCTGGATGAATTGGCTGGTTCGCGGGATCCCCTACCTTTTTTTTTTGAATTATATCCGTTGGGCAACGGCTAGTGGGCCCCACCAATGGATTTATTGACTGTTTTTTCCCTTCCCCAACACCCCTACTTTTAATAATTTACTTTAAACCCTCAAGTTATCATAAATATACTTTAACCCACTTTTAATATTATAAATACCCCTCTATCCCTTATTATTTCTTACAAAATCATATATTCTCTCATCTATTTTTTATATCCTCTCAAGTCTCAATCTTAAGTCTCATGTTATATCATAATACATATATTTCAATTCTAAGTTTTCATATTATATACCATATATAATATATATAATTTTCATATTTGCTATCAAATATTGGAGTTCCAAATTACAAGTTACAACAAACTACAAGTTTCAAGAATCGGTTATAACGTCTGCTATTAACGCAGACATTTGGTACATTCGTTTCATAATATTTATATTTTATTTTTTGTCATTAATTTTTGTGTTATTATTATTTTTATATTATACTTTACATATAATTAAATATGAATTCTAACAAAAAAAATACCAGTAAAGGAAAAGAGAAAGAACCAAGTGACATTAGTAGATTATTTAATTTTAATAAAAAAAATAGTAAGGAAAAAAATAAGAGTAAATGTGGTGGTACTTCTAGAGTTAGATTTAATACAAATGATTCTACTTATGTTGATGATACTTCTTATGATATTGATTCAAATGCTCAACTCGATCGTGAACTTTTACAACAAATTTATGGTGATATTAATCCTTATCTTGATGAAAATTCAGGTGAAGAAGTAGAAGTTGGTTCGGGAAAAGATGAATTAGAAGATACACTTACTAGTCCGGTGACAAATGTTTCAAACGAAACTACAAATTCAATGGAGCAAAATTCTGGACGCCCACCCCTTATACGTCCTACAAGGGAGAAGGTGAAGTATCAACGCCCTAAAACTTCTGTTGTGTGGCAATTTATGACTTTAGATAAGAAATATTCTATTGTTATTTGTAATAAATGTAAGCAACATTTTAAACATAAACAAGGTGGAGGTCAAGGTGGGACGGGGGGCTTAAATAAACATTTGTTATCTTGTGTGCCGATTCAATATAAAGAAGCTAAATCATTAGCCAATAGAAAAAAAGGAATTCCAGTTAATGATTTTGATATTAATGTTAATGAATTGGTAGGGGCTTCTAACATGGTTCAAGGAACATTAGATCCTTCTAACCCCGGTGGTCCACTAACACAACGTAAATATAATAAGGAAAGAGATCGTGAAAATTTGGCTAAAATGGTTTCTGTTTGTGGTTTACCTTATAGTTTTCCTTCACATCCCGATTTTATTGAATATATTCAACAAACTTATAATCCTAATTATAGAGGTTTTTCAAGAAATACTGTTAAGTCTGATGTTTTTGTATATCAAGGTAAACATTGTCAATATCTTCGTTGTATGTTTAGCATATTAGATTGTAGAGTGTCTATGACTTTGGACATGGGTCATAGTGTTAATGGACATGATTATTTAACTGTTACAGCACATTGGATTGATCATAACTGGAATTTGCAAAAAAGAATCTTAAGTTATAAAGAATGTGTAGAGAAAAAAATGGGTGCATATATATCTTCAAATATTTTGAGTGTTATAGATTATTACATGCTTATAGATAAAGTAATGTCTGTCGCATTAGATAATGCATCTAATAATGTAAACGCTGCTAGTATGTTAAAAACTAGATTATGTCCAATTGATGTTAATTCTTTTCATGTTAGATGTGTTGCACATGTATTAAATTTAGTTGTACAAGATGGTATTTCATTATTTGAATGTGGTTGTATGAAAATTGAATATGCTGTTGCCTGGATTTTTTATGCTAATAGAGCTGCTAGAATTAGGGAATTTAATGAGCGTTGTGTACTATGTGATTTGCCACCAAGAAAAATTCCAAGACATATTAAAACAAGGTGGAATTCTTTTTACGAAATGCTTTCAGTTGCTTACGAATATAGAGGACCCATACAAATGGTGTTTAATGCTCATAATGCTGACCCATTAGACAGAATTTGTGAAGAAGATTGGGAAGAAACTAATGAACTATTAGAATTTTTAAGACTTTTTTATGATGCTACAACCATGTTTTCTGGAATTTATTATCCTACTATTTCATCAGTATTAATAAATATTTGTGCTATTTCAATTCAATTTTCTAAATACAAAAAAATTGAAAAATTTAGAGTTGCAATTGAAGGTATGATTGAAAAATTTTAAAAATATTTTTTTCCTATTCCTCAAATTTTTTTAACTGCTACTTTACTTCATCCTGACTATAAATTACAAGGTGTGCAGGGACTTGTTGACACTTTTTATGATACCTTAGAAATTTTACCGGAAATAAATCCAACTTGTGAAATGTGTAAGTGTAGCATAAAAGTAGAAGCAAAAATTTTGTATGAAAAATATAGAACTACAGGAAATACTCAAGAAGTTGGTCAAACTTCTAATCCTCAGAGTAAAGCTCGAATTTCAAGTTATATGCGAGATTTTCTTGGTCTTAATTCTACTAACCGTGATGATTTTGAAGAATATCTTAATCAATCTTTAGAAACAGTGGAAGACGGAGATGACAATGAAGAATTATTAGCATGGTGGAGGAGGCGGAGCGTTGCATTTCCAATTTTGAGCAAAATGGTTCGTGATGTTCTAGCTATTCAAGCTTCATCAGTTGCATCAGAGGCTGCTTTTAGTGTGGCAAGGTTTTAACTTGGCGATCATAGACATTCATTGGCGGAAGACAGTTTGGAAATATCAGTTTTATTTAGAGATTGGGGCAACGCCGAGAGGAGAAATTATAATTTGCCAAAGTTAAGTTCCAAACAAGAAGCTTGGATTAATGCGGTAATTGGATCTAGTGATGATGAATTAGAGTCACAAGAGTTTCTAGCAAGTTTGCCAACACTGGAGGATGTTACCGTCAATATGATGCGACAATTAGAATTAAATTTTAAAGGAGAATACAAAAATTAGATTACATCCGAGAACTAATTGAAATAGAACCCTTCCTAGAAGGTGGCTGCGTAAATTAGTTACTCATCTAATATTTGTAACAAATATTAGTTTTACATATGAGAACTTATTGAAACAGAACCCTTCCGAGAAGGTGGCTGTGTAGATTAGTTACTCCACTAATATTTGTAAATTGTAACTTCTAAGTTCTAAGTTGCAATTAGATTTTATTGAATAAATTTGAAGGCTTTATTAAGTCTTTTTTATATAACTATTGTCTTGCATTTTAATTTTAATATATTCATACATATTTACATATATACTAAACTAACTTTAAAATACTTAATTTAAAAATCAAAATTTCAAGTTTAAATTACTTTAAAATATTTAAAATACAAATTTGAACTTCTCAAATTTGAAATTTGAAATTTGAAGATTGAAAATTGAAATTGAAGTTTGAAATTTGAAAGTTGAATTTGAAATTTGAAATTTGAAATTTGAAATTTGAAATTTGAAATTTGAAATTTGAAATTTGAAGTTTGAAATTTGAAGTTTGGAATTGATATTTGAAGTTTGAAATTGAAATTTGAATTTTGAATTTTGAAATTTGAAAACTTAAGCATTATTTATTAGCTAAAAATGTTATTGAAAAAAAATCAAATAAACTAAAAATGTTATTCAATAACATATAATTTCAATACAAATAAATAAGTATATAAAAAATAAAAAATCCCCCGTCCCGTCCCCCCAAAACCCGTCCCATCCCGTATATATAGTGGGACGGGATGGGACTTATTTTTGTCCCCCCAATCCCGATCTCGGCCAAATCCCCCCAGAACCGTCCCCCATCCCGTCCCTTCCCCCTTCGTCCCGTCCCCCAGTCCCCGCCCCCATCCCCTTGCCAGCTCTAGATTGTACCCCTGCGCGGGACTGATTATTTTGTATCCCATTTTTCCTATTATGTATCCCCATTCAGTTTATTTACAAAGCATGTATAAATTTAAGTTTTGGGGATAATGGAATATTTCAAATGACGTATACATCCCTCAAATCATTAGGCCTACCCTTGGCACAAAAGGGTCACATATCTGTTTAAAATACGCAATAACTATTTATGTGTTATAACTGTTTGTGTGATTATGTTGCTTTATTTGGAGATGTTCTAGCCTACTCTTTTGGAAATTTTCTAGAAACCCCTAAGCACAAATATCAAGTCACTATAAAAAGTGTGTCCAAATACTCTTCGAGTCTGTAGTTTTCCAACAAAATTCGAACTTCACTTTTCAAATGTTACTCTCTCATATCAGAAAAAGATTCACCGTCTCAAATCGAAAAGAGATACAAGGGTCAAACTACATAGGACCTGAATTCTCCTTCGCGAGATACGTACACAGCCTTTCAAGGTTCGGTCCCCATTTTTGAGAAATTTTATATTTTTAACTCTTACACAGAAATTAGAGTTACATCTCAGTCAAAAATATGACAATAAAAGATACAATCAACTTTGTCTCGACTTAAGTTGACCTTTCTGATTTACTGAGTTCAAAATCAAATAGACAAATTCATGTCTATTAAGTCTTTTCTATATCTGTGGGCTAGTCTATCTTCAAGTGGAGCAACTCTTATGTGCTTGTGGTCATATGTGTGATATTTTGTATTATTTATCATCTACATAGACTGACACGTTTATCTTTTGAGTTATTTTTCTTTGTCAGGTACTTACAACTGGTCTGTGTTGATAAGCTGGCTGAACACCCTTATTTTACAAGATCTAAGGCTTCCAAAGATTCCTTCCCTGATCAAAGTTTGCAAAAAGGAAAGACAATAATAGGTGATAACAATGACGAGATTAGCTTGACTGATGTTGTCGTGCCTCAGTCCGCCACCACTGATCAAAATGAATTAAATATGCAGTTGATAAAACAGATCACCGAGATGAGGGTCAAAATGCAGAGAATGCAAGATCTTCCTAATCCAGTTTTTTCTTTTAATACTCCAGGAGATGGGAGACCTTCATTCTACTTTCCTCCTTCGAACGTGGAACAGGCTTAGAACCCTCCCTCTAATCCCGCTCAGAATCCCTTAACCATCGACCCAGCCGCCCAAAATCCCCATCAGGCCTCCGTCTCTTACCAAGCACAACCTCCTCCTCAAGGTACCAACCCCCAAACCTTTTCATCAAAATACCAACCCGCAAGCTTGCCCTCCACCTCAAAATTAAAATGTCAACAATCCGCAAGCATTCCCCCATCACCATAATCAACATACCAACCCCCAGACTTTCCCCAAAAATTACCAAGTCACTCAAAATACCCAGAGTCCCTCCATTGCACCGCCATTGCCTCAAAAGACTACTTTTCAAATCCCAATTCCAAATGAACCCTCTGCCAACTGTTCCGAGCTTGATCACTATGAGGAACAAGAGAGAGAGTGGAGGTCAAAGGAAGAGGCAGTCAAGCTGAATATGAAAGAAGAGATCAGGAAAGCCATGAAGGAGCTCCAATATATTCCTGAAGTCGATAGGTTGAGTTATGAGGATCTGTGCATCCATCCGAATTCGGACCTCCCGAAAGGGTTTAAAGTGCCAAAATTTGACACTTTCGGAGGAACATGGAATCCCTTGGCACACCTGAGGGCCTACTATGACCAGCTCGTGGGAGTTGGAAGGAATGAAGCTTTATTAATGCGGCTTTTTAGCCGAAGTTTGAACAGAGAAGCGTTAGAATGATTTACCTCTCATGAGACAAAACAATGGTTTAGCTGGAATGCATTAGCTAAAGATTTCGTCAAACGGTTCACCTACAATGTGGAGATCGTTCCTGATCGCTATTCTTTGGAGAGAATTAAGAAGAATTCCACTAAAAGCTATCGTGAATATGTGTATAGGTGGAGGAAAGAGGCCGCTCGGGTTCGACCTCCCATGTCTGAGAAGGAGATCGTTGAAGTGTTCATACGCATTCAAGAGCCAGAGTATTATGACAGGATAATGTTGCTCATTGGAGAAAAATTTGCGGAGATAGTCAAGGTACGTGAGGCTATCGAATATGGGATTAAAACTGGAAAGATTTATCGCATTGCCGCCCTAACCGAATCTTCAGGACTGCTGAAAAAGAAGAGAGATGATGTGTCTTCTATTTCCTACGCATCTGATGGAAAAGGACACTTCAGAAAATCCTCACCTTACAAATGTCATCCTCGAGCTCCACAAAATTCATATCCAGCTTGTTATACTCAATCAGGTTATCAAACTCCACCACCGACTTACCAAATTTTATCTCCTAATTACCAAACTCCACCAGTGAGTTACCAAATTCCATCTCTTGTTTACCAGACTCCATCTCCACATTACCAAAATACTCATCCATATTACCAAGCTCCATCAGTTAATTGTTCAAATAGCCAATCAAGTTATCAAATTCCACCCCCGTACTACCAAAATACCCTTCCTAGCTACCGAGCTCCACAATACCCAAATTTCCAAACGTAAGTACCAACTCACCAAAATCCTCCAAACTACCGTCAAGTACCTTCACATCCAGGAAATAATTACAATCCTCCTCGTGAAAAGAGACCTTCTTGAGTCTTTACTCCTTTGGTTGAGAGTCGAACACAACTTTTTGGGAGATTGAAATCGGCTGGCCTGATATAAACAGTTGATCCAAAAAATATCAATGTCAACTCCAAGTTTTATAGACCCGAATTTCACTGTGTTTTCCATTCAGGAGGTGTTGGGCATATAACTGAGGATTGTATCAACTTGAAGCATAAAATTCAAGACTTGATAGATCAAAAGGTCGTCACTCTTCAGACTGCCACTCCTAATGTCAATAGTAACCCCATGCCGAATCATGGAGGGGTAACTATTAATATGGTTGAAGTCGAAGAAGATTTGAATGTGAATAAAGTTATAATCTCAGCCAACCTTGAAAAGCTTGAGAAAGTTGTAGCCTCTCCAAGAAATCCAAATTTGTGATCATGGCACCTCATCAAGCTTTTGCTTTAGTGCCGAATGAGGGTCAGAACAAGCAAAAGTTCGATCAAGCTTTTCCAAAATTATTGTCTCACTTATATCAGCCTTTTCCAATGCAAAATGGTTTAGGGGAAGGAATAAAAAATTGGTTCAAAGAAGGTAATATAGTGCTTAAAGAGATGATCGAGACACCAGTCATACTAGACAACGAGTCAAAAGAGTAAATACTTAATTGGACGTCCCCTTCGCTCTTGACTCCTAGCTCGTCTTGGTAGACATAAACATTTTTTATGTTATTTATAAAATTGGTGGTGTTCCGAATGAGGCTCGAGACCCATCATTTACTCTATTTTTGCCTCACTATGTTTTAATCTCCCTCCTTATTTTGGAAAAAAAAGAAGCAAAATGATTTATCGTCATGGCCAAAATTCTTATTTTCTTATTTCAAATGAAAAACTTCTTTATTGCGAAAATTTTGCTTTTCTTGCTTTATATTTACTACCTAACAATATCTATCTATGATTTCAGTGAAAATATTGTCAAATCTGTCAATATCATGTCATGTCACAAGCTGAATGAACAAAATGGGGTAGATGAGGAGGAATTTGAGGACTACAATGAGAAGATCACGGTACCCAAACAACTGGTTGAGGAGTTCAGATAGTTCGAAATTCACGAAGAGCCGAATTTAGAAGAGATCAAAATAGTGAATCAAGAAAATGATGAATGCATCAAAGAAATCAAAATTGGTGCCTATATGACAAAAGCACAAGAAAGTGAACTCATCAGTTTGCTTAGAGAACACATCGATACATTTGTTTGATGATGTTACATGGTTGAGCATGAACATTGGATCTCACAAGTCACCAATCTACTTAAATATTATAAAAAGATAGAATGTTTGAAGACTCGATTTCTATTTTTTCCTTGCAATCGCTTTTATTTGCTTGTAATAGTTTATATTTAGAATTTATCCATTTGTAATGAACTACGTCTGACCTGAATTCTCATGAATGAGATACGTAGGCGGCCTATGTCGGCCTCAGTCACCCCTTTATCCCTTTTTAATGCTTCCTTTTGTACTTGAACTACGTTCGATCTGAATTCTCAAGAATGAGATACGTAGCCGGCCTATGTTGGCCTCGGTCATTTCCTCGTTTAATTTCCTATTTCTTTTAATCCACGAGGGGGAACTACGTTTGACTTAATTCCTGCTTCAACTGGATACGTAGGCTCCACAACGGTTCGGTCTTATCTTTCATAAGATTTCTATTTTCTTTTACAATAGAAACTGAGACAGAATTTTTGAGAAGGACTCAAAAATTCTCAAGAAAAAGATCTCTATACATTGAGAGTTGCAACTGGTACATAATTTTTGAGAGGGTCTCAAAAATTCTACGAGTCATATATCGACAGTTAGAGATACTCTAAGACATCTAACTGGACAGAAATTTTTGGGATGGCCTCAAAATTTTCTTCAAGCATCACTAGAAGTTTGTAGTCAATTTTGAATATTTGGAGCATGATTAGAAGTTTAAAACTAACTCCAAATGATCTCTGATATCGTTAAAGTTCATAGTTAACTCCAACAATCTCCCGAATCGTTGGATTTCAGAGTCAACTACAAAACTTCTCGATTATAGTAGATTTCGGGAGAACTATGCCAGAAATTTCCCAAGCTTTAAAGATTTTTTAATCCTCCAAAACAAGATAGGGGACACACCAAAGTTTCGAACCAATGACGTTCATTTAAGCTTGACGTGACATGACGCTTGACAATGATCTTTTTCAATTACAACTATTTGAAAAAAAAATTCTTAAAGATTTTATCTATATGTTTTAAATATTTTTGCGTAAAATGTTTTGCCTTGTCTATCGAGAAGCAAGAGATTAGAGCGATCAACTGAAGATAGCAAGACAAGGAGCAAGCGATTGAAGAAGGCAACACAGATCAGTTTGTTTTAAAAAACTAACAATATTTCTGTGGATGCAGGTCTATAAGATTGCCTCAAGTTCATCATATTTCTCCATTCAACGAATATGGAAAAGTTAAAAGGGAGAGGAACTCCCCAAAATTGACAACATTTCTGTGAATACAGGAAAGTCATTGAAGTTTTTTCGAAGAAAAAGAAAGAGTTCAGAATACGAGCAACAACACCTCGTTTAAATTCCCAGTAAAGCATAAATCACAACGAAAACAAAGTGTTCAAAATGGGAATAAGTGAAAGCATCACTCTCGACATATAAAAGCATCTTCGATGACATGAGATTACATTTTTCAGCATTAAGAACGTTTGAAGAATATGCATGAATTCCGTCGATATCAGACACGATAATGTGAACGACCCAGAAGGACATCGTCATTACCATCGGATGGACATTTCTAGAGTATTATCAAATGAGATAGTACCATCGCCCAGAGGGACATCATTGTTATTTTATCAATAGAATATTGTCATCCTACCGACGGATCTTCATTATCATTATCCTACCAATGGATCATTATTATCCACCAATGGATCATCAACGTTATCCTACCAAGGGATCAACATTGTCCTACAGACAAATCTTCATCTACATCAACATCATCCTACCAACGGATCTTCATTATCATTTATCCTACCAATGGATGAGCATTATCCTACCAACGGATCATCATCATTATCCTACCAATGGATCAACATTGTCTTACCGACGGATCTTTATCATCATCATCCCCCCGACGGATCTTTATTATCATCATCCTACCAATAGATCTTCATCAGTATTATCCTATCAGTGGATCATGTTAATAATCATTTTATCTACAAAGCATTATCATCCTATCGATGGAGTATCATTAAGATCATCATCCTATCGATGGAGCAACATCATCATCATGTCATTATCATTATCCTACCAATAGATCATTATTATTCTACCAATAGATCGTCCACACTATCCTAACAATGGATCAACATTATCCTAACAATGGATCAATATTATCCCACCAATGGATCATCAACATCTATATTATCCTACCGACGGATCTTCATTGTCATTATCCTACCAATGGAGCATCATCATCATCCTACCAATGGAGTAGCAACATCATCCTTTCATTATTATCATCTTATCAACAAAGAATCATTATCCTACCAAGGGAGCATCAACATAATCATCCTATCGATAGAACATCATTATCATCCTACCGTATGGCAGCATCATCCTACCAATGGATCAACATCATCCTACTAATGAATTATCGTCATTTTACTAATGAAGAATTATCAGCATTATTTTTATTTGCAAAAACGTCATCAAGAGAGCCATCAACATATTACATCAGTCTATTTCTTATTACTTCATATCAAAAAAAGAGTGCATTGAAGAATTATATTGTAAATATGAGATATAAACATTATATGCTCAATGTCAAATTGAAGGAAAACTGACGTCAATTATTTGAGGGAGCAGCTAAGTGTCCACATGGTAAAAGACACTCTCTCCCCATTTGAATTACATTTTTTATGCTAATGAGTTTTTATCTCAGTCTTTATCGAGAGCATCCGAGAGGATGAATTCTCAAAACAAACCACAGGTGCGAACGACATCAGAAGGGATGCAGCACAACGTGGAACTTTTTCTTAGCGGCGAACTGAGACATAGTCCAAAAAGGAATACCAAACTCTTAGGATGCGAGCAGAGGAGCGACTTACACCACAATCAAACCACACCCCTATCAGAAGGCATGTGGGTTCTCTTTAGGTTTATCGATTTCATTTTCGTATCCTAAAATTTTGATTTTCATCGAAGGCAACTTTCTGATCCGAGTGACAATGCATCAAGAGCTTTGAAAATTATGTCCGTGTAAGTTCTTACTTATGGATGTGAAGAGCTCCACATTCATGGCTAAGAGATCGCAAGCCTTTTTTCATACTCGACTTATTTGTCACTCTTCCAAAACCAAAGGTTATCTAGCATAATAGATTTCCTTTTCAATCAATTGAATCGAACTACAAGCAGCCTGATTCCCTAGGTTGGGGAATATGTAGGCGGGATTAATATTGAAAACTCGGTTGTATTCCAATATTCACTCTCAAATCTTATTTCTGAGCATTCCGATCTCTTTATAATTTGTTATCAGGATAGCTTTTAAACTCTTTCAAAATTGTGCGTCAAATCAAGCGTATCGAACTACAAATGGCCTGAGTTCTCATATAGCCTGAGATATGTAGGAAGCCTACTCCCGGGGTTCGGCCACAATTCCTAAAGTCCGTACCAAAGTTCCTTTTCTGAAGGACGAATATGTGGTCGATCAAAATTGGATTTGTCAATTTCATTTGCCTCAAATTTCTTTCATCAATCCAAGTCAAACGAGGGACAGTTGTTGAAACCCAATTTTGGACCTCCACAATATAAATTAATCATTTTGAGCTTCTTCAATTTCAAGCGATTAAAAATAATTAGTTTTATAAAATTAAAAATAAAATAAAATAAATAAATATAGTTTTCAAGTTATTTTAAATAGTTTTGTTACTTGTTATGATATTTAGATAATATATATGTTTTACACTATTATATATATAATTAGTATATTTTATGAATATTCGAAAATCGTCTCAAAAGAATTTTGTTTTAATTAAATATTTGGTTAATTAGTTTAGTTATATAATAGTTTATATTCTAAATTATTTAGTTTATCTTTGAGTTAATTATTTTATTTAGTTAAGATTAAGAAGCTCATTAATTAGTTATATAAAATTCGTTCTACTTAATTATTAGTCGAATTTACTAATTTCATCAATTCGACTAAATTCTTAAGTTTGATTGGCTATAAGTGAAATTCAGTTGGTCTAGTCTTAAATTCAAGTCTAGTCATTTCACTCCCCTTTATTACCTCATCCTTAAGGCCATTATTTTGAGCCTTTCTCAGCAAAAGACTAATCCAGCAGCTCATTTGGTTTTCTTTAAAAATCTCAGGCTACATTTCTAACCCAAAACAGACCCATTTTACTCTTATTTCCAATTCCAAAGATCCACACAATTCCAGCAATACCCGGCAACCATACAACATCAATACCAATGTGACCCGACCCCGGTTCTTTTTCCCAGCAGACGCGAAACCAGAAAATCACGAGCAACCCAGAAATCCAGCCCAGCGATCCAGCGAATCGACCCGAAGCGCGTCCCTCTCCAATATGTCGTGAGAAGAACGTTGGGAAAATCGTTCTTGATCATCCAATGTGTCGCAATCGCCTTGCCTTATCATCCTTCTCAAGCAATCTAGCGGCTCAAATCAATTTACTGTTTGAATTTGTACTATGCCAGTGGTCCCAATCTTATCCTTTCAAAGGGATTCAAATTTTGAATCCGAATATCCCATCAAAAATCCAATTCGTTTTCCCCCTCTTTTGGTACATTCGTCTCCTCTATAAAAGCCACTCATCATCTTTAGTTTTTTTTGGGAGATTTTAGTTGGAATTTGAGAGGAACACAAAGCTACTGGACAAAGACTTCTATAAAACATTTGGAGAGAAAATTAGGAAGAAAAGTTGAAAAAATTTAAGGCAAGAAAATTGAAGAAAAATTGGCTTTCATTCACTGGTATTAAGAGAAAAAGATATAGACATGGGATATGTAAGAAAGAACTAATCCTAGTCTAAGCTCTATTCCCCTGTTTTCGCTTGGCATAAGAGGTCCCGAGATTTAGTTCATTTTTTGTTTACTATTCGCGTATGGGTTTGTGGCTGTGCTCGTTTAGTGGAAGTCGTCTCTGTAGTTTCGTAGTTATCCCGGTTGCTGCTCCAAAAAAGGTAACTTCGCCTCCTCTAACATTCTATTTTCAATATGGTGTGTTGTGTGTTCAATACTCGATATGAAATTTGTTATTAAGAATGTTTGGTTCCCTTGCTTTTAGACCTTTGCCTTAATACCGATTTCCTGTGTTTTGTTTAGCAGTAGGCATGATTCAAGCATTAATGAAGTCACTTTATTATTATTTGTTGATCGTTATATTCATTAGCTTGGTTTTATATCTATGAAGCTAGCTAATTTGCTACTTGGTGTTGCTCGTATGTTGTAGCACTGATTTTCCTTACTTTGTTCTCAGTAGTAAACCTCTTATCTTGTTAATCTTGTTGTTCAAGCTCATAAAAATGATTAGGAAGTTATGGGATTTGCTTCAACAATTACCGAAGTAGTATCGTTATTGTTGTTATTTTTGCATATGTTTTCCAGTGAGCTTAGGACTATGTGTATATTTCACTTGATTACTTTTCTTCCTTCACTTGTCCAATTTAAGTGAACTTGTTCTCTTTTCTGTTTTGAACATGTCCAGTTGCAGCTCTATGTTATTCATAATTTGTTATTTTTTTCTTTTCATCTTACACTAGTTAAGTCCTTATGCTGCTATTGATTCGAATTTAAGATAGATTATGTAGCCATCTTTTTGTATACGTGTCCGTTTTCTAATACATTTACTTGCAATTTGAGCTTACTGTTGCCTACAATATTATTAAAAAGAGTATTAATTAAGATTATTATGTCCATTTGCTCCATTATCTTGTGAAATCTTATCTTCTCCATACTAATTCTTAGCATACGTTGTGCATGAATGAACCTCATCGCATGAGTTCATTGGGATTCCGTCTCCTATTGCATTTCTCCTAAATTGGGCCAAACACAAAATTCTCTTGAGTCTGCCTCGTTATGAAAGCTGAAGTGCAAGGCTGGAGACTGATGTATAGCTGCCCAGAAGTTCAAAAGGCAGGCTGTATACACGTTATATACAGAGGAACATGCAAAATATATGCAGAATATACAATGATATACAGGTCGAATGCGGAAATATAAGCATAAATTTGAAATATACTGGAAGTTGACGTGGGCTGTATACATTCGGTATACATCCCAAGATTCAGGAAACGGGGATGGTATACGAGTTGTATACACTGATATACAACTTGTGTATATAGAAATGGAAATTGGTTTAAAGTCCAAAAAATCAGCATCTTTGGCCCAATGCTTCTGGGTAGTAATAGGCCCAAATTTGATTATTTCTTTTCCCCCTCTTATTTCTTTTATTGTATTTGACTAACACTTTAATTATCTTATGGTTTAATCTGATTAAATTCCCAAGGAGGGTCGTTTCATTTTTAAAAAAATTAAAGTACATATATATTTTATTACTTTAGAAATATAATATTAGTCTTGTCAATACTTCAATTATTTCCCTTTAGAAAAATCCTCCTTTAGTTTATTTCCCCTTGAAAAAATAATTAATAAAAAATAAAAAATAAATAAGGAATAAATGAGTTCTTTACTTAATTTCAAAATTAGTCAAAATCATTTTGGTCAAATCGCCGGTCAACCGCGAGTTAGCGGGCATTCCGAGGGCCTAACACCTTCTCGGAATGTACATTGAACTTCGAACCCTTTTATTTTCAATTGATTTTATTTGTTTAAATATTTTGAATACCTTTGATTTTTTCTTGATTTTTACTAAAAAATAAGTGACGACTCTGTTCTTTTGGAAATTCGATTTCTCTTAAATCATAAGTTTAATCGATTTTTTGAAAACTCAGTCATTTTTCTTTTATGTATTTTTCGAGTAAAACAACAAGCGATCATTATTTTGTTTAAAAGTGGTACAGAATATAATAGGTATAAATAGTATACCTTCCATATATAACTAACTTAATTATAGGAGGATATTCTTACTTGATTTACTTTGATTAACTCCTTTCGTAGAAACATATGTGCTTGTAACAATATCTTGTCTTGACGAATAGAAAGACACAAGTCATTCTCCATATCGTGTGAATTACATGGTATCAGAGCAAATGTTTGAGGTGGGATTGTGGCTTCGCCGAAAATCATTGTGACTTCGCCGGAAGCTATTGTGGCTTCGGGGAAGTAGTTGAGATCCCTATCTTTCTGTTTCACTTTTGAATATGCACACCATTTCTATGATTGAGAAATTAATTGTCTTAGTATATTAAATCCATTTTATGGCACCTAGGTCTGAATTGAAATTCTGAAATCTGAAGCTTGATTGTCTGTAATTCTTAAGTGAAGTTGGTCCTTCAAAATTCTGGAAATTCAAGAGGGTGCTAAGATTTTTGTTGGAGATCTGTTTGTGAACTCAAATATGAAATTTGAGTCATTCTGGAGTTTGATAAGGTTATTTTGTCAGAACTCGAAACTTTCAAACGGAGTATCAAAAAAGATGACCTATCCATCCTTTAAATTTTGGGTTGCTTTCCAAAAAATATATTGGCTTCTCTGACATTGATGTCTTTTCTGGTCAACATCCCCTTCATTTTTTATTTTCCCCATAGTGGTCTTGGAGACTTTCGGTTAGATTTGGTTAGTCATTTTATTTTGATGATTGTATTGTCTGTTTTTTTTTTTGGAATTATAGTTTATTTGGGACTTGTTTGTTTCTCTATCAGTTCATTTTGGTACCATGAGTGTTTTGTTGGGAATATGACTAATTGTAATCAGGGAACTCAAAGGTCTAATAAAATGATTTTGATTTTCGTAATAGAGTTTTTGAATTTTCTTGATATAAAAAATTATTGAAGGAATCCACTTCAGTTAATGCCTTTGAATCATATAAAAACATGTCTTATCACCTCTTCAAATAAATGAGTGATTGATTCAGGTGCCTCAAATCACATGATCGATAATCCTAACATTTTTACTAGCTTTCGGTCACATAAAGCACCTTCTTTGGTTACATAGTTGATGGATAGACTTGTAAAATGTTGGATATGAGACTGTTAAACCAACATCCACTATTACCTTGTCATTTGTATTAAGTCTACCAAAGTTGGCCTTCAATTTGATTTCTGACAGCAAAGTTACTAGAGACCTTAATTATTATATTTCGTTATTTTTGAATCATTGTTTGTTTCCTATGGTCATTTATCCTCTACATCTAGATATTTAATTGTTTCTCTAGACTCGGTTGTTGTTCCCAAGATAGTTAAGGAAGTCTTGAGTCACACTAGATGGTATGATGCACTGCTTGAGAAGATACATGCACTAGAATAAAATCACACTTGGGACTTGGTGGGTTTACCAAAAGGAAAGAAGACAGTGGGATGCAAATGGGTCTTTGAGGTCAAAGTTAATCCAGATGGCTATGTGGATAGACTTAAGGTTCGACTAGTGACTAAAGGGTATGCTCAGACTTATGAGGTGGATTATTCAGACACAATTTCTCTGGTGGCTAAACTCACTTTCGTTCGCTTATTTATTTCCTTAGATACATCTAAGAATTGGCCATTGCACCTACTAGATATCAAGAATGTATTTCTTTATGGTGATCTCCAAGAAAAAATATGTATGGAGTAACCACTTGGATTTGTTGCTCAGGGGCAGTATGAAAAAGTTTGTCACCTAAAAAAATCTTTGTATGGTCTGAAACAAAGCCCTGTACTTGGTTTGGAAAATTTAGTGAAGTAGTTCAGGAATTTGGGTTGAAAAAGAGCATGTGTGACCACTTGGTCTTTTATACACAATCAACAATTGGCATTATTCGTCTTATAGTATATGTTGATGACATTGTCATTGGAGGAAGTGATTATTCGAGGATCTATTCACTCAAGTCATTCTTGCATACTAAATTCCACACAAGAGACTTAAGACAATTAAAATATTTTTTTGGGAGTATAAGTAACTAGAAGGAAGAATGGAATCTTTCTATCTTAGAGAAAGTATATCGTTGACCTACTCGTGGAAACTAAAAAATCAGCAGCCAAACTTTGTAGTACTTCAATGGTCCCTAGTGTGCATTTGACCCGAGATGATGACATCCCCTTTGATGATCTAGAGAGATATATGAGGTTAGTAGGGAAATTAAACTATTTCCCACTGTAACTCGTTCAAATATTGCTTTTGCAGTGAGCGTTGTTAAACGGTTCATATATGCACCTACAATCAAACATTGGAAAGCCTTGGAACAAATCCTATGCTACTTGAAAAGATCCCTGTGACTTGGCATTTTATATGGTAACCACAAACATAATCACATTGAGTGCTTTGTTGATGCTGATTGGGCTGGATGTAAAATCAATAGATGATTTACTACTGGTTATTGTGTCTTTGTTGGTGGTAATTTGGTGTCATGGAGAAGTAAGAAATAAGGTATTGTATCCCGATTCAGTATAAAATCTGAGTATAGAGTTATGATGCAATCCACATGTGAGATCATGTGTATACATCACATATTGAAAGAAATTGGAATGAGACATTCTACACTAGCATATCAAGTTGTTCTTCGTATTGCCTCAAACCCCATGTATCACGAAAGAACAAAGCATATCAAGGTAGACTATCACTTTATTTATGAGAAGATCCAAGATAACTTAATTTCCACTTGCTATGTAAAGACAAGAGAGTAACTAGTTGATTTGTTCACAAAGGCATTAAATGGAACTCTGGTTAATTATCTTTGTGATAATGATCATGCCTAGTTTGAGAGGGAGTGTTACATAATATAATAGGTGCAAATATTATATCTTTCGTATAGAGCTAAATTATAGGAGTAGATTCTTCGTTGATTTACTTTGATTAGTTTCCCTTCATAGACACATATATATTTGTATAATATCTTGTCTTGATGAATAGAAAGACACAAGTCATTCTCCATATTGTGTGAATTACAAAAAGCAAAAGTCCAAGTCTCACTCCCTATAAGCTTCCTACTTTTTATTTGTTTCGTCCAGAAGATGTATCCATACTTTTTGGGTGTGTTTGTATGTTTTCCAATTTTTCTATGTTTGGTTGGCCTTAAATGTTTGGAAAATGTTTTCAAAATCAACTCATTTTCCTCAAATTTAAGGAAAATGACTTCCCTTCCAAAATTAAGGAAAACATTTTCCAAAATCCTACTTCATCCTTTGATTTTTTTTCTTTCCCTACCCATACCCCGTACCCGACCCTCCCCATTAAAAAAAAAGTTATTTTTTTTAAAATTTTCTTATTTTTAAATTTCAAATATATTTTTATCTCTACTACCAAACCAGCCCCCCTCCCCCAAAACAAAAAAATTAAAAAATAAAATACTATTTTTGAATTTTTTTTCAAATTTTAAGATTTTTTTACCTCACCCCACCCCAAAAAAAATTGCTTTTGAAAAATATTTCAATTTTTTTAATTTTTCACGTCACTCCCCCTACCACCCCCACCCCTGCCAAACCCTCTCCCCCGTCACCCCCGTCAATTTTTTAAAAAATATTACAATTTTTTTTAAAAAATTTTTACACCACCTCCACCCTATCCCCCCTCCCCCGCCACCCCGCACCCAAGCCATTCCCATCAAAACTTTTCTTTTTAAAGAAATTGTTTTTGAAACATATTTCAAATTTTTTAAAAAATCATTTTTTTATGCCACCTCGACCCCTACCCCCCCCCACACCCCGCGGCCCCAGGTCTTCCCCGTCAATTTTTTTTTTTTTAGGAAAATATTATTTTTGGAAAATATTTCAAATTTAAA
>NC_064293.1:10080283-10122248 GCF_019186545.1 Solanum stenotomum
CCCCCCCCCCCCCCCCCCCCAAGCTGCCACCGCCTTCCCATGCGACCCTGTCAATTATTTTTTTTTAAAATATTGTTTTTGAATTTCTTTTTCCTGGGTCAAATTTCAAGGTCGGATTTTGGATAGTCTTACGAGTATCCTCACCTCTAAAACTCATGAACACATCGTACATACAACGGGACCTGACATTTGAGGTTTCCTCAAAGATGTTGAGATCACTAGTGCTCAAAAAGATAAGTCTCTTCTAGAAACTTTATATGGAGGTCATTGTTTTACTTTTAATATTATTGAGCACTAGTCCAAAATACCACTTGGCCTGCCCAACTTATTGGAATGGAACATATAGAGAGAAGTTTAGCAATTGACTTGGAAGTCTCCATTTTATGATTTAGCGGTTATAAAAGTTATTCATATATACCTCTATTTTTATATAAATAAATCAGATATCTTTTTTATCTAACCAAAGTGAATAAATTATTTTTAAAAAAAAATTATTTAAAAGAATCCATTATCTATGTAGGTGTATAATTAATCCTTCTCACATGTGAATTGTTTTTACTTTTTTTATTCTAATTTAAATTTATTATTTTGATGGTCAAATTTAATTTTTCATTTATTTTCTTATAAAATTTATCATAAATGTTCAATTTTTTTAGCAGATATAAAAATATTACAATATAGCTGCAAGCAAATTAATTTTAAATATTTTTCTTACTTTCTTCTATTTTTCATTCATACTTCTTTCTTTTTATTTCTCATACTTTACACTAAAAAATGAAAGAAAAAAATTAAATAAGAATAAGAAACTCAAATAATGATAAGCAAATAGATCTAGAAGGAAAATATTTAAAATTCAAATTAGTCGTTCAATCAAAGAAGTAAAAAAAAACAAAATTAATATAGGTGAGACGGATCAAATATACCCTAAACTTGTGAAAAAGGTAATATATACCCCTATATGGATTATTTTTATAAAAAAACTAAAATTTATTTAAAACTTCAACACTCAAGAACTCTCAAGAAACACCAAGGCTCCTCCTTCGATATTCCTCATTAAGTTTCGTCATTAAGGTATGTAGGACTTCAATGAGAATTTTTTTTATCATCATTTCCAAAACTCCTAACTTTTCGTGAATTAAATTCCATAGTTAGGATTATAAACCCACTTTCAAATTCACCATTTTTATGATCCAATTGCATGATTTCTGCTATCAATTACTCATATTTATAGATTATTGACTATTGTATTTCCTTTTTATGCTTAGCAATATTTTTCAATGTCATCCTTATTAGTTCTTAACATGATTTTGTTAATGATTTTTGAAGCTTATATTTTAAAGCATGATTTGAGAGACTTTATGTTATAATGAAAGTTATTTTGAGAATCTACAAGTTAGGTATGTTCTAGAAAATTTTCTCATAATTTGAAAGATATGTTTTAGAATGAAATTTCAGCATATGATTTTAGAAAGAAAGATTTATGCTTAGTCTCACAAATATGAGCATAGTCTCATAGCATGGTATGTTTTAGAAAGAAATTTTTGGACAAGACTCATGATAAGTTTCTAGATAAGCTTAAATAGATATTTTATGAGCTATGTAGATAGTATATTTTGAGAGTAGTATATCTAGCACAGAGCAAATGAAGGTTCTAGATAGCCCAAGTTCTAGAACTGAATGCATTCCACTGTAGAATTATGTTTCACTGCAATATCAATTGATTATTTGGACCTGAGAGGCTCAGATTAGTGAAACTGCATATAGATAGATAGATTTTATACCCTGACAAGGTATATGGAACCCTTCCAACTAGGGTGTTCGTTTGTGCATCATGCGCTCACATGGTGTATATCAGTTAAGAGAAACTCCCACCTAAAATATTTAACTTTATTTTTATATTTTACTTGATATAATTATGTTAAGAGAAACTCTGACCTAAAATATTTAACTTCATTTTTATATTTTACTCGATATAATTATTATAAAATTTCAGATAACATGATTTCAGAAAACACAATTTCGGATGATATGATTTTCAGATATGCATCCTTTCAGATAGCATGATTTTCAGATATACATCCTTTCAAATATGATTTCGAAAAATATGATCTCACATTTACTCTTTTTTTTGAAAAATATTTATTTATGGTCTTTTACTACATTCTTCCTTAGTTGATATTTACATATAATTGAAAGGGTCATCATGATCCCTTTCAAAACTTATGATATAGATATGAATTCAACTATTTAGTTTTGATCCTACATTCTCAGTACCTTCCCTGTATTGATTGCGTTCCTCTTATGTGCTACATTTTTTTCATGTGATGTAGATGCGAGTGATTGTTCTCATGTTAGAGGACAGAGAGTAGCACTTCATAGTTCAGCAATTGGTAAGTCCTCCTTATTAAGGGACATGACTTGTTTTATGGCTAGTTGTGAACCTTGTCCCGGCAAATTGCTTTATTCAATTTAGAGGTTTTCAAACATTAATATTTAATTGTAATATAATAGACTTAGAGCCCATTTGGATTGACTTAAAAAAAGTAACTTTTTAAAGTGCTGAAAGTTATTTTAAAATAAGTAGTTATGTGTTTGGATAAAAGTGTTACAGTTGAAAAAAAGTTGTTGATGTGTTTGGCAAATAAGTGTTGTTAAACACATTTTTTTAATCAAAATGTCTGAAATACCCTTAAAACTGTTAACATAGTAAAAGGTTGATTAATCTAACGTTTTTATTTCTAAGAAAAATTAAAACAAAATTAATTTAAATTTTAATTCAATTTCAATAACTTAATATTTAAGTTAATTTTAAATGTGCAACTTATTTTAAATTTCAAAAATATATAATTTGAATAGGTCACATGAAAGAATTTGGGAATTGTTTAAAAGAATTAAAGGTAAAAAAGTAATATACTTGGTAAAAGTAGAATGACTTTTAAGTTAAAAAAAATAGGGGTCACCCTACTTTAACTTTTGACTTATTTTAATTCACTTTTGACTTATTTTAAGTTGTTCTTATAATTGTCACGCTCTCACAAGTCAAAAATTGACTTTTAAGTCAATTTGACCAACTTAAAAGTCCATCCAAACGGACACTTATTCTTGAGATCTATTTCAATTATGATTTTTGTGTACAACTTTCACTTCAGTTTCATATGATATGCTTAGATACTATACCAAGGGTTAGCTTGGGATCACTTGTAATTTCAAGCACTATGCCTCAGCTAGGGTGTAGACTCGAATCGTGACATGTTTTGAATTTCTAATAGTTGTCTGAGAACGAACAAAGGTTAAAGTGTCGTGATATTGATCGTATTTACACATTTTTAGCCAATTTGTTTCCGAGGATAATTTAGCTATATACTTCTAATTTTTACACATTTTCATATTTTAGAACTAATGTAGTGTCTTTTGTTCATTGTAGGTGAAAAGATCAAGATTTTGACCAAGTATGGAAAGTCTGAGCACTGTCTCGCTGAGTCAAGCTCAAGGCAAGGCAAATGGGGTAGTGGGGTGAAGTGAAAAGCGAAGAGGGGGGGGGGGGGTACTTATGACCCTTCCCCCCTAATGTTTTATTATTTGCACAAAGCAATCCAAGGCCAAGGCGAGGCACATCAGACTTGGCCAAATTAGGCCTTTTCCTAGTCTGACTTGGTAGGCCTTCTTAGGTGTTTGTACATAATACTAGATATAATATGCCTGTGCTACGCACGGGCCCAACGAATTTAACTTCCTTGTATTAGCCTAGCATTTATTCTTACACTTGATAAATATAGAGTAAATGACATTTTATAAATTTAAACTGGCAAAATGATAGAAATATTGTGACAACACATAACAAACATTACTTAATAAGAAAATAAACTTTTTGCTTAACTCAATTTTAAAAAATAGCTCATAAGGAGATAATTATTCATGATCATAACAAAATCAAGTCCCTCATCCCCAACCAACCGGGGAAACGTCATATGACACGAGATACTTCTTTGTTATACTATTTTATAGATTACAATACTAAATCTGATACTTCCCATTCAAATTGAATAATCTACAAATTTACAAGTGTTAACAATATTAGCAAGGTGTAATATGAGGCTCGTAGGGAAAAGGAAGCTGGTTATGGTTAGTTTGAAAAGGGAAAAATATGTCAAACCGCAAGGCTCTTCAGTTTGAATGAGAGGTAGGGCAAAACATTAAGGTTATATCAAGCATCGAGGTCTCATAAACTGTGATCATCCATACAGCCCAACTGTTTTCTAAAAAACTTGAAATTTGACATCTCCAGTAGTTAATCAAACCTAATTAACTATGCACTGCTCTGTCACCAAATACCCATTGAGCACATGTTCCATGGCTTATCTCAGTTCTCTTCTAATAGAACAAGAAGTGTAAAGTTCGTAGGTTGTTGTTCTCGTGCTCTTCCAATCTCATGAGATGTAGAAATCCATTACGTTTAATCAGCATATGTCTTATGTTCAATGTATAGAAATGTATAGAGGGTTCATATATTGTTCTCTTTCTTCTTCTTTGGGTCCTTGTGATGTCATGGCATTATATATATTTGCAAAAATTAAATACAATGCATTATCTGGGTGATAAAAAAGCGTGAGATGAATAGAATCGTATCTTACAGTAGTTTGTAATATCATTTAGATGTGAGAAACTATAAAACATCATTTAGTACTTAAACTATTTGCATATCAAAATTCAAATGTATCGGAAAAAAATTTAACCAGCAAGTTCACAATTCATGCCAAACTGCAAAAAAACCTCTCCATTCAAGAACTTAAAAGTTCAGATTTCACCATGTTTTATAAATAGATTAAAAGCACTTATTTTCAATTCTAAAACTTTATTAAGTAAATAAATTCAAACAGGAATAAAGACTATGCATTCTCTCAATTCTAAGTTGCAATACTGCTTCAAATTAGAAAGCAGATGCAGCTGAATTTCTAAACAAATTTTTTTAAGTGGATTAGGAAGATTGGGAGTATCTATATCCATAGACAATCTGCATCGACACAACAAAATTCGGGATAAATAAATAACACCAATGAAAAGCCAAAGGATAACAAAATAGAAAAGGAGCGAAGCATAAACATAAAATAAAGTACTCAGTATGAAATTTGAATACTTAGGACCCCACTTACTCCAAATCGTGTTTGTACATATCCCATCTCATAGTTGAATTTTCAAAGAAAGCATTCATCATTTACTATCCTAATTCCTAAGACACTACATATATAATCTTACGAACATAAGGGTCAAGTACACGAAACAGAGAACATAGTATAAATATCACTTAGATGACACGTTTTTTTCGTTCTCACACTCACAGTTCTTATAAAAGTAACACAATATCAGGCATACCACGATTGAAGTAAGGAATAAATGTGAGTCTCTATTTCACATTAAATTCTTATAAATATTATTCCTCAACTACTCCAAAGTTATTTTTAGGAGAGATTATGTAATCATAGATAGCAATTTCTCAAATATTGAAAAGAAGATGATGTTCATGGTCAGTGATATATAATCATGGATTAGCTATTTACACCCCTCCTGTTCAGTGATAATTAACACCTCAAACTCCTCTTTCTAGTAAATAGCAGAACAATTCAGAGGATGTTACTCATTATCTAAAATAGGAAATGTGCATTTCTAGAAGGACAAAAGAAAAACTTTGGATAAGAGAAATCATGGATTAATACAATCACAAACACTGTAACATTCTTCTCAGTACACAAGTCAAGATATTTCTCCACTCAACTTGTTTATGTCTCACTGGATCAAATTTTCTTTAAACATATCAAGGACACGAGTAAGTAAAATTTTTCCTAAAATAAGTTGTGATTGTTTGAGTATTCTTTTATCTTAAAAGGGGAAACAAGAAGATTCATAAGCGAAGATATGATAGTATTTTCTACTTCGAAGGTCATATTTATCCCTCAAGAATCTATTTTTTTATCAAATCTTATCTTAATTAGTCCAAGACTTTCAAGATTGCTCACAACATAAGGAAAATTACGATCCACGCAGTAGCAGCCTTCATTCCCTGATAAATAACATGAGCCAAGATTTTAAGATATATCAAAATTAAGAAACATATAACCAAAAAAAAATTGTCGAAAAAAGCAAATAAAAACATTAAGAATTATAAGAATTGACCTCCGAAAAAACATACAATGATCAATATGCAGTAAGTACATTCAAATAGTTACTCTTATATCTCCTTTATAGTTATATGACCAAATTTTAACAGTGATACAAAACAATGATTACCATAATCTCCCCATAATGATTATGTTCGCAATATCAATGGCTTCAACGAATGTCCCTCAAACATATAGTTTAATGTAATCATCTACGTGAATACCTAAATATGACAAATATAATGAACCCCTAAACAAGGATAATGAGACAAAAGTATAATAAAAAGAAGGAACCAGGAATAGAAGTACATTATTACTGCTTTTAGACTAAAGAGTTCTTAGAAAATAAGCAGCAAAAGAGTTATAGTGACACAAAAACTTCCAAAAAATTATAGGAGAATACTGGGATCTCTTAGGTATAACATGCCTAAAGCATGTGATGAATCATCTGAATACCAGATAAGTTATAGAATGAAGACACTGATTCTTGCTTCAGATGCTTTCAAAGGGATGAGTGAGTTGATGTTCGATCCGAAGTTGTTTATATACAATAAGAAGATAAGGTAATTACTGTTGTTCATCTTGTATTCCTAAGATACTTAGAACAAAATTTTTGAAGAACTTGATAAGAAACAAACAAAGTTTAAAAAGCATTTTCAAAATTAGAAAATTAAAAACTAGTAGAGAAAATAGAATTAGAAACAGATTAGAAACAATATACGAAATATTTTTCTTAAAGAAGAAAATCGAGCCCACTGAATGCACAGTGTCCCCTTAAGGAAATTATTCCCCTCAAGTACCCGAGGTTAATGGAATATATCCTCCCAGGATAGAACGATCTTACTCACCGGTGTATCGGTACCTAAAACCACGGTGTCAGCGAACCACTCAACGGCAGTAAAGCACACTTTGAATGCTAGATTTAGTAGTAGTAGAAGAAGTCCAGAAAAATTAGTTCTTCTAAAATGAGAGGAAATCCCTCAATTTATAGAAAACAAAGGGTAGTGTGAAAAGGTTCTTATTGTGCCTTACCGGAAAGGTCACAAACCTTTGGAAAAGTCACAATTTTTCGAAAAGGTCACAAGCTTTCATAAAAGTCACAACTTTTCATAAAAGTCACAACTTTTCATAAAATTCGCAACTTTTCATAAAAGTCACAACTCTTCATAAAAGTCACAACTCTTCATAAAAGTCACAACTCTTCATAAAAGTCACAACTTTTCATAAAAGTCACAACTCTTCATAAAAGTCGCAACTCTTCATTTTCCATTCACACCTTGTAAAACCCAACAATCCCCCGCATGAATGGGGAATGACTCCAAGACAAAGAAATGGACAAGTATGTGTACTTTACAAGCAAAAATTAATTGCATCGAGATAAGTAGGTTTCCCTTTGGACTTTCCGTAGTGAACATATGTCGGATATACTCGGTCAATCGGTAGATGCGATATCTTTGAACCGTCGAGCTTTGGTGTATACCTAGACAACCATATGTCACACAATTAACCCTTTACCATTTATGGTTCTTACGGTTATGTTCGTTTCAGCCATGAACACCTCCTGGTTTCATGAGTGTATAGAGAGATGGGCTTTTGACAATCATCCTCTTTGAAGCGGCTTACACTTCACACTCACATAGGTGATTTCTAAACGTGTTATCGCGTAGATACACTATTTGGTTAAATTTGCCAAACTTAGCAAATCATTAAAAACTTTAAGCTTTATTAACTCATTAACATGTCTTAATGTTGTATTTTTGTTCCTGAGCATTGTCTTCATCATGGGAATGGATTGAGTTGGTAGACAATGTTGAACCGTCAGTCATAACTTTGTTTTTCACCTTGAATCTAGCTCTTGGGATCTCCAGTCTGATAGATAGAGTTACTGCCATGATGACTTGTCCTAAGCCGTAAACTCATTCCTTTAGATGATCTTTCAACTTTCTCTCTAGTTAGGCCTTTTTGTAAGTGGATCCGACACATTATCCTTTGACTTTACATAGTCAATTGTGATAATTCCACTAGAGAGTAGTTTTATAACGGTATCATGTCTATGTCTTATATGACGAGATTTTCCGTTATCCATCATGCTCCATGCCCTACCTATTGCATCTTGACTATCAAAGTGTATGCATACTAATGCCAAAGATTTGGACTAAAGAAGAATATCTATCAAGAAATTCCGGAGTCTTTCAACTTATTCACCGGTCTTATCTAGAGCACCTAGCTCAGAGATCATTGTAGAGCTAGTGATACATGTCTTTTTGAAAGATTTCCAAGAGACTGCTCCTCCACCAAGAGTAAATACATATCCACTCATGGATTTTACTTCATTTGATCTCGGTGATCCAATTTGCATCACTATATCCTTTCAATACTGCTGGATATTGTTATAATGCAAGACATAGTTTTGAGTATGTTTTAAATACCCCAAAACTCTTTTCATTGCCATCCAATGAGTTTGATTGATTACTCGTGAACTGGCTCAGTTTACTAATAGCACATACTAAATCTGATCGCGTACACTTCTTGATATATATCATACTTCCCAATACTCTAGCACAATCCAATTGTGAGTCACTTTCGCCTTCACTCATTTGAAATGCAAAGCTCACATTTATTGGAGTCTTGACAATATTGAAATCCAAATATTTGAACTAGTCAAGTACATTTTTTTGATACAATGAGACCGTGACAATGCTAAACATTATGGAGTCTAAGGATTCTTATACCTAAGATCGCATCAGCAACTCCAACATCTTTCATATCAAACTTGCTTTCTAGCATACGTTTAGTAGCATTTATGTCATTACTGTCTCTACTGATGATCAACATGTCATCAATATGCAAACAGACAATGACCGTGTGATTTTAATGTAAACACATTTATTACTTCCATCATTCTTAAATCCATTTGCCAACATGGTTTTGTCAAATTTCTTATGTCATTGTTTGGGTGCTTGTTTTAGTCCATAAAGTGACTTAACAAGTTCACACACTTTCTTTTCTTTACCAGGAACCACAAAACCCTCGGGCTGTTCCATGTAAATTTCTTCCTCTAATTCTCTATTTATGAAAATTATTTTCACATTCATTTGATGAATTTAGAGGTCATATACCGCAGCTAATGCAATTAACATCTGAATGAATGTAATTCTCTACAACCTTTGACAAAAAGTCTTGCTTTGTATTTGTCAATAGTTCCATCGACTTTCATTTTCCTTCTGAAGATTCACTTTGAACCCAAAGGTTTATTTTCTGGAAGACAATCAATTAACTTCCAATATGGTTGCTTAAGATTGAATCAATCTCACCATTGACATCATCTTTCCAAAAGGATGAGTCTACAAAAGACACAAGAAATGTTACAAAATCATATTCGAAGGAAGTAGATGTCCTTTGACATTTACTACGCCTCTGAATCTCTTTATTAAGTACATTATCCTTTTTCTTTCCAAGGTATTTTAGACCCTTCACTAGACTACTCAAGTCTAATTTTACAGTCCACAATCATATGTCCTATTTTAATCCTTTTAGGAATAGGAACTTGGACTTTGGCTACACACACCCCACACTTTGAAATATTTCAAGTTGAATTTCCTTCCTTTCCATTTCTAATATGGAATAGATTGTGTCCTGAACAAACAAAACTTTTTATTGCTTTCTTTCTGAAAAGACAATTTTTTGTTGTTCCCTTTTGCTGTAAGGATAGCTTCTCCACACAAGTTTTGTGGTAAACCTGAACTTATAAGTAATGTAGCCATCATTTCCTCCAAAGTTTGAATTTTTTTTCATTCTGCAATTTCATTAGATTGAGGTGAATAGGACAGTAGTTTGATGGATAAATCCACTTTCCAAACATATTTCTGCAAAAGGAGATTTATATTCTCCATCCGTATCAATTGTTATCTTTTTCCCAATTGATTTTCAACTTCAATATTATATTGTCTAGACATTTCTATTGCTTCATCCTTACCATTCAGCAAATAGACATAGTCGTTTCTAATGCAATTGTCAATAAAAGTTATGAGATACATTTTCCCACCACGAGATGGTGTTGACTTCATATCACAAATGTTAGTGTAAATCAACTCTAAGGGATTATAATTCCTTTCAACAGATTTATAAGAATGCTCAGCATACTTAGATTCCACACAAACAGTTAGACAAAACTTCTAAGTTGATCAGTTTTCCTTACAAGTTTTGTAATTGACATGCCATGTTCATGTCACAAACAGTTTGACTCAAGAAAGTAAGAACAAATAAAAATATTGAGTTTGAAAAGCTCTCCGCGAGGTAGATTTTTCTCACAAATATTTTGTTCATCTTTCTTACAATTTTGTGTGATACAAACACTATTTAGAGAACCCTGAGGGGTAGCTCAGCTGGTAAAGGCCTGAGGACAAAGTCCTTCAGGTCGCCAGTTCGAGCCCCAGCAGGGCCACTGGAGGCATTACAAACCGGCCGCGTCTCCAGGGCCCCGTGGAACTAACCGTGGTGCACCCGCCTTGAAACAGCGGGACCCGGTGGGTACAGCTAGTCGGGTTCGCAAAGCGACACCCGGAAACCACGGTTAAAAAAAAAAAAACACTATTTAGAGTCATCACCTTGTCAAATGTCCTTTTCGGAATGACCTTTCCATAACTTTCAATTTAATTGTTATAGAACTACCCATGAACAAAGTTTCATTGGGTCCAATAAAGGCAATATAGTCCAAATGCTTCTTTTACAAAATATGACAAATGACTATTCACCAATATTCATGTCTATACAAATAGTTATATTTAATAGACATATCTTTTCATGAAAAATCACAACATTTTAAGTGACACTTTTTTCATAAAAGAACTCAATCATTTTGAACAAGTATACATAAAATTTGGTAGTTTCATATTAGTCATACCATATACTAGTAAACGAGAAACTCAACGACCACAATATCAAATAAACTCCAAGAATTTTGTGGGTCTAACATAATACAAAAGTATCATCGAATTTCATATCTTGTGCTCCAAATTTAAATTAGACACTAAGTCTTATTTTATCTTTGTCATAAGCAAAGAACCCCCCACATTTTAAATATGATCTCAAAAATATTTTCAAGTATTTGAAAATAGTTTTTCCACATATTTTTTTTTCTCATGCTATCAAAGTGTCATTGGCAGCATGAAACCACTTTTGAAAATATTATTCTACAAAAGAATTATAGTGCTTCAATTTCATTTGACAATTATTACACAACGTCAAAGTTCATTCCATAGAGGCACAAAATCACAAACTCTAAGTCACTAGTATTTTTCCTCTATCACAAATAGACATACCACTTAATTAGTATTTAAAATACTAACAATAAAGACAATTTTTTTTGTACAATTTGCTTCTATATAATAGTGAAGTTTATAGAAAATCAAAAGTACAACATTGACTTATTATGTGAAGTTTTCATATTCTTCAAACTAATTGCATAGTCTAATTTTTCCTGAGTAGAAAACTACAAAAGTTTTTAGTCTAAAAAAATCATACACAATCAAATTTCACATGGAGTACAAAACTAAAAAAGTTTTTTTCCAGTCTCCAAACATAATTGAACATATTCATAGATTATCACATAGATATGCTTTTCTTTTTAAATAGCCTTCCAACTATAACATTTTGACATACAAATTTATCAAACAAAAATGTGCATCTCTCATTCTGCAAACTAAAGTATTTTAAAGGCAACACTTTTTTCCAAGGAAAATTCATTCAAAAAACCATATGGTTTGTAGATCTTTTTCCAAAGACATACATGATAATTATCAAAATTGTTAACTTTTAGAAACTATTTTCCTCCTTAAATAAATAATAAGAAGGTTACCTGGTGTAATCTTTAACCGAAATACCACCAATTCTTCAAGTACATTCTCACTTCGACCTTGCTAAACAAAACACCGAATTCTGGAGTAGTAATGCATTAATCTTCTACTTCCATGATATGCCTCTCTCAATCAGTAGAATACAAGAAATACCAACAGTATAATAATTTCCTTAGGACCTGTTTGGAAGGACACCTTGGTAATTGGATTTGGTGTAATTACATTGTCTTGTCCTGTTTGGAAGGACATGTAATTACTTGGTCAGTAGGTAATTGGTGTAATTGGCAGGGGGCAATTACACTCTACAATTCATAGGCAGATGATGCGAATTGCTGGTAATTACATGGTGTAATTACCACTTGATTACTTTTTCATTTTTTTTAATTTCTATTTTTTTTGTTTAATTTTTTTTTACTTCTATTATTTTAATTTCTTTTTATTTTTATTTTTATTATTCTAAAAATTTGTAAAAGTCTATTTTTTTTATTTTATATTATTATATTTCATTTTATTCTTGTTCTCAACCTTACTTTACGTGATTCTATGTAATTTTCTCATATTATCTATTTCTTTATGCCGTGTTTATTTTCTCATTAGCATAATTTTATTAGTATTCTAATTTTTAAATTAAAATAGAATTTATTGTTAAGTATGGTTATAGACTTACGTTTTCTTTATTATGAAGAAATAAAAATAAATCATATTTATTGCTATGTTGAAATTTGTTATAAGAGTATTATGTTAAATTTTTTGTTTTGAATTTATTACTTATGTTATATTTTCAGTTTCATTTGTTTTACTAATATTGAATTTACATTGCACGTCATTTTTTTAATTAGACTTGATAGATTATATTTTTGTCAAACATTTAATAATTTATGATATTTTATTTATATATTACTATTCTTTTTATCAAACATGCATTTCACATGTTCGTAGAAACTTCATACTTTTAGTTGTTACGATCAATTCAATTGAAATATATTAATTTGAAAAAATATAAATCAATTATTTTTTCATAATATTAGTTACAGTAAATATGTTTATTAATTAATATATTTTCAAAAAAGAATATATATCTTAAATATTTAATTTAATGTCATTTATAAAATTTCTTATTTGTCTAGTATAAATTTTAAATGATTAATTTTTATTTTTAAAATTTATTATAATTTTATGATTGCAATTGTGCATCCCAACAGAACATGTGTAATTACACTGTGACATCCAAACATGACATGTGTAATTACAGTGTAATTACACTGTGGCAACCAAACATGTCAGTGTAATTACTAGACTGTGTAATTACTAGGCTGGTAATTACTACCCTAGTAATTACACCAATTCCAATTACCTGGTAGCTTTCCAAGCAGACCCTTAAGATTGTTGTTCATCTTGTATTCCTAAGATACTTAGAACAAAAACTTTGAAGAACTTGATAAGAAACAACAAAGTTTAAAGAGCATTTTCAAAACTAGAAAATTAAAAACTAGTAGAGAAAATAGAATTAGAAACATATTAGAAATAATATACGAAATATTTTTCTTAAAGAAGAAAATCGAGCCCACTGAATGCACAGTGTCCCCTTAAGGAAATTACTCCCCTCAAGTACCCGAGGTTAATGGAATATATCCTCCCAGGATAGAACGATCTTACTCACCGGTGTATCGGTACCTAAAACCACGGTGTCAGCGAACCACTCAACGGCAGTAAAGTACACTTTGAATACTAGATTTAGTAGTAGTAGAAGAAGTCCAGAAAAATTAGTTCTTCTAAAATGAGAGGAAATCCCTCAATTTATAGAAAACAAAGGGTAGTGTGAAAAGGTTCTTATTGTGCCTTACCGGAAATGTCACAAACATTTGGAAAAGTCACAATCTTTCGGAAAGGTCACAAGCTTTCATAAAAGTCACAACTTTTTATAAAAGTTGCAACTTTTCATAAAAGTCACAACTCTTCATAAAAGTCGCAACTTTTCATAAAAGTCACAACTCTTCATAAAAGTCGCAACTCTTCATTTTCCATTCACACCTTTTAAAACCCAACAATTACAAGGTTGTCAAAGTTATTATGCCTAATTTAGTGTATGAGCATAAAAAAGTATCAAAAACTTCACAACTATTTACGATATATTCAAAATTCATCTTAACATTCTTATATTGTGCAATTAATAGGGAAAGGTAATGGAGAGAACTAACCATAAAAACTTTCTTACTATAAAGGAGAATATAAAAAAACAAATTTGTGAGATCACATAATTTATTGAGTTATGTTTTAGTGTGTGAGATTAATGTTGTAATTTTGCTTTCTTTAAGTCGAAGGCCTATCAGAAACAAACTCACTATCTAACAATTTAGAGGTATTGTCTACGTTGATTAATCATGTGCAAGGTTTAAATAAGTAGATTTAGCTAGCTAAATGTACATTTAAGCTCTATTGATCACGTTCAAGTACGATAAGCCAAAAGAATAGCTCTTTCTTTACCTGCACGTCGGCGTATAACTTGTGTACAATTTTGATTGCAGGTGACTGAAAAGAATTAAAACTTACATTTTGAACCTTTGAAGATACCAATATGAGTGATGTACTCAACTTGAACCAATAGCCTGCATAGGGTATTTTCCCATCACTTTATTTGAGCTTTCAATGTAATTTTGTCCTCAATATACTAATGTTGTTGGGATTTTTTCAATTTTTATGTTTGTGAAGTTGATTCATTTAACAAGAAACACGTGTTTTCTACCGTTAGATAGCTCCTACTACATTTAAATGATATCAGTTCATACAAGAAGAGTTGTATAGTATCTTGTCACTCCATTTTCGTGTACATATATAATATAAATGTAAATATTGCATGAAATTGTTCTTTTTTTCTTTCTGGATCATCAAAAGCCATTGTCAACTGTTTACTTATTCCACATATATATAAATTTATGCATTCGGCCAATCATAACAGAGTTCTGATAAGTGATTGTGGTCCCAAACTCTTCCTTAGTCGTTTTTAATAATAAATTCATTTGGATTAGTTATGATTATCATCACTTAACAATATGTGTGAGGCTAATCTAGATAGACTGTTACAAGTTCGTGAGACCATAACTGCATTATCAACCACGTGAGACAACAATCCGATAGAAATAAGCAATAGCAACTGGTAGGGGTATACATGACCGGGCTGGGTCATGTTTTTCAAATATCAAATCAAATTATTATTGTCGAATTTTAAAATTTATTTACCAAATTAAACTAATAAAATTAGAATTTTTCAATCTCGTATTTTTCCCAATAAAGTATTCATACAAACATATACTTTAATTAACTTGTACTTTAGATATATCTTTAGTCCTATCAAAATACAATCATCTAAGGTAAGTTTTAAGAAATAATACAAAATATGAGATGAGTGATGACATAAAAAAATTAACAAAAAATAATAATGAAATCACATAAAACAAATATTGCAAATTAATAGGTCATAAAAAATTATCATAATTTAAAAATACTAAATCATGCAAAAATAGGTCTAATAAGTAGTAATTACATGACGAAACATTGAAGAAAAATTAAAATTAGATTATGATTTTAATCATCTTAACCAATGTAAAATTAAAGAACAAATATTTACAATTATTGTCATTATTAGTATTGAATTATTTTTTTGCTAGCATTTGTATTGATTTGATTTTGATTTGAGTTTTATTTGGGTTACTAATAAAATTTTATATAAAATTTGTACATAAAAGTATTTACTTTGATATAATTTCTAAATATTTGGTTACAAATATTGTATAATAAAAATAATAATAAAATAATTAAAAAGTAAAATAGAGAGTACGAATAGTAATTCTTCAATCATCTCTACAAATGATTAATAGAGAATTAATTAAGAAAACATTCTTTATTTTACTCTCCAACTATAGAGAATATAGAGTAAAACAAAGGTGGATCGGAGATATATAGTTTTATAGGTTTTTTGTTTCCAAGATATTCATAATTGATAAATATGATCTTTAAAATCAATTATGATTAAATATAAATAATAAATTTTAGAAAAAATAAAAAATATCATATAAAATAAAATGAAAAAGTCGATAGACTCCTTACGCTTCAAAAATAATTATTGTGATTGAAAAACATCCTCTTCTAATATATTATAATTTTAGATAATTGAGATTTATTAGTTAGAATATCAATAGTATATAGAATTTATAAAAATAAATTATGCATAATTTTATCCTAATATTTTGTATATAAATATAATGTTGGGCCAGTGCAGACACGGGCCATTTTTACTAGTTATTTAAATAAAGGCCTTAAAGACTTCCCTTTAAAATAAAATTAAAAAAATAAAAATTCAAACTACTAGTCAAGTTTTTTTTTTCCTCTCAGCTTGACTCGATTATGATTTGATTTGATTTTCGATTCAATCTTGTTCACCCCACAACTAACGTATACGTATGTCAAAATTACAATTGATGTCATAGCCCTAAAACTTATAATTTTGTGAATCAACCTCCGAAAGATCTATCATTTAATTTATTGCGTTATGTTTGAAACCAATAGTAGAAATAGACAAACACCAAAACCAACTTCTTATGTTGAAAACACTGGTCTTTAAATCATACTCCCTCCATTTCAAATTAATTGAATTGTTGAGGTGTTTCACACCCTTTAAGAAAAGAAGATTAAGACATAAATTAGGTATAACTTTTCATTTTTACCCTTATCAATTATTGTCAAATTTATGATTAAAATAACTAAACATTAATTAATAACTAATTCCAAAACTAACTAATAAAGGGTAAAATTGGAAGAACATTCTATAAGTAGTCTTGAAAATTGAACAATTAAGTTAATTTGAAAAATAAAAAATGTAAAATGAAGGAAGTAGTAGATTAATTTGATATTTTATCGAAACACAAGTTCTTATGGCTTCGATCTAATTGATTGTACGACTACGTACTCTCTCGTATGATAATTTGGGAGCAACAACAAACTTAACTAATCAAAACGATAGTTCACCATTTGGGACCGTAGTCATTATGGTTATTAATAATAAAACATAAAGAAGCTACACTAGCTCATGCATTAGGTTTCTTTATTGTTTTTGCCTTGCAATTAATTTTTCCTCCCTTATTGCTTGCACATGGTAGACAAATTAATTTAGGCCATGAATTATGGATTTTTTCTCAAAGGGTCAAAAAAGAAAGTTTTAATGAGGTTGAATATTAAAGGTTAGTGTTAGGTACTAGTTGTAAATATGTACGGCTGTACCGACGAGGACAAATTCAAAAGGGCCCTAATATTTGTTGGAATAAAATTTCCAGCTCTGCTGCTTATAGTATAATAAGTGTGAACTTGACTAATATATCAACTCTTCATGCCCCACTTTGATTTAGTGATCCTAGTCTTGAAGATTGTTGTTGGAGGGTCATATACTTCAATTTTATAGCTCAGCATTTTAATCTTAGGCTCTTTCAAAATTGGGTATCCTATGCATTTTGTCAAATTAATGCCACATGAGCTCATAGACATGGAACGACAGATATCAAATATCATATTGAAATANGCTTTTAGCTTTTGGCTTAAAATAAGTCATTTTTTACTTAAAATAAGTCACTTTGTTAATTGTCAAACACTCTATTAAGTCAAAAACTGACTTTTAAGTCAGTTTGACCAGCTTAAAAGCCCATTCAAACAGGCTCTTAGTCTCGAGTGAATTTGGGAGCAACAATAAACTTAGCACTAGTCATTATGACTTGTTAACATAATTTTTAATTTACATAAAGAAGCTACACTAGCTCATGCATTAGGTTTCTTTATTGTTTTTGCCTTGTAATTAATTTTTCCTCCCTTATTGCTTGCACATGGTAGACAAATTAATTTAGGCCATGAATTATGGATTTTTTCTCAAAGGGTCAAAAAAGAAAGTTTTAATGAGGTTGAATATTAAAGGTTAGTGTTAGGTACTAGTTGTAAATAAGTACGGCTGTACCGACAAGGACAAATTCAAAAGGGCCTTAATATTTGTTGGAATAAAATTTCCAGCTCTGCTGCTTATAATATAATAATAAGTGTGAACTTGACTAATATATCAACTCTTCATGCCCCACTTTGATTTAGTGATCCTAGTCTTTGTTGGAGGGTCATATACTTCAATTTTATAGCTCAGCATTTTAATCTTAGGCTCTTTCAAAATTGAGTATCCTATGCATTTTGTCAAATTAATGCCACATGAGCTCATAGACATGGAACGACAGATATCAAATATCATATTGAAATAATGAAATTTTTGATATCATAGTTTTTATATTTGATTGCATTTCTTTAAAGTTTGTGTTCGATAAAATATATGGTATTTATTAAAAAAATATTGATATATTAAATATTATATCAAAGTATATAGTTATATATAAATTCATATAATATTATTATAATACTAGTAAATATATAAAATCACATTAATACAAAACTAATTATTTAAACGTAGAAATTTGCTTCTGTTTAAAAATAAAGAATTAAAAACACCCTATTGTAACGGCACAAAATCTCAAATATTATTTTCTTTTTAATTCTATAGAGCAATTAAGCAAACAGGATGCCAGGTTCACCAAATCTTACTAGCATTTCGACCAATAACCAAAATTGGTCTTCACTTTAAGTCACATGAGTTCTGTTGAATTTGATTCCACTCTTAAGCTCATAGGACGTGTTTGGTACGAACGAAAATATTTTTTCAAACAAAATAAGTGATTCTTTAATTTTTTTTATTTTTTTTTTATGTTGGTAAGTATGTAAAGTTTATTATTTCAAATAAATTTATTAATAATCTAGATAAATACTATGAGAATAAAAATAATTAAGGAGCTATGTGATGAGGTGTGTTGGAAGATGCATTAAAGTGAAATGTCACGGATCAATTTCTCGTACAATCACTCAACTAATATTATTATTATCTCAAAAGTCACATTTCTTCTTTATTTCAATTTTCTGAAATTATAACACTATGACTTAAGTGAAATTCAGAGAAATCAACGCGAAATATTACTTATGATGCCGGTTTATTTAATCAACTAAATATGACCCATAGTGTTGAATGACAGGTATAACTTAAAATTGGAATCAACTATATCAATCTTCGTGTAATAGACATTGGAAATCTGGAATGAAGTGTGGAAACAGAATAAAGCCAATCCCTACATTATAAATTGCACATAAAAATCTGTATATGTGTATAGTATGCCTCATCATTCTATTTAGTCACTACACAAAAAGTAAAAAAAATTACTAGATGAGTATTTAATTTCTTCAATTCCATCTTTATTTATCAAAATTTCAACTTTGGAACTAACATTAAGGGTAGAGAGGCATCATAACAGCGTCTCTATCCTTAATGAAGCGCGCGCTTCCAAGATTTTAACTGACAAATGAGATGCTTGTAACAAAGCACTTGACCTTTAGAAAATTTTAACAATATGCTTTTCCTCATCCTTTTTAATTTCCTTCCAATCTTGATCTTCAACTTACACACTTTCATTTTCAACCATATTGGCTGTTGCTTTCTCTGAGATCCAATTGAATCTGATTTTTGTAGAGACTTATGAATCAAGAATTGTGCTCTTCTATGTTGGACCTCTTCAGGGTCTTCCATTTGCATCTTTGAGTAAGCATAATATGGTCTATTCATTTTGTTTTTTTTCCTCTTTAGGAAGAAAGTTATATAATGGTAAGAAGAAAAAAAGAAAGAAAGAAATAGAGTAGCTTGTATAGAGTTAAAATGAGAGTGAACTAAAGATATATATTTATATAGAGGATAGAAGGGTGTGTGTGTGTGATGAAGCAGCATGTGCTTTGAAGAAATGCCTAATTTGTCAAATGTCAACCCCATTGTCCCCTTGGCTATGACTAAAATAACTACTACATTTATTTCAATTTATGACATGTTTAAGAGAAGCAGAGCAAGTTTTGAAACTTGTACTCCCTTTGTTACTACTCCTTCCGTTCTGACTTACTTGTCAAATTTTGACTTTTCTATTATTCTCTGTGTCCACTTTTAATTGTCATGTTACGATTTTCGAAAGTCAATTTGACTAATTTTTAAAGTTAAATTAGATTACATTAATTCGATATTTAAGCAAAAAATTTAGATATTCAAAAACTGTACGAAAAATACTATAAATTCCAATTTTTGGCATATCAACATGATGAAAAAACACATCGTAAAATGTTAGTCAAAATTATTATCGTTTGACTCTAAAAAAGGAAACTAGGACAAATAAAAGTGGACGGAGATAGTAGTAAAAATTAATTATTAATATAGTGAGGTTACCATTTTACTCCTATTAATTGACAAAGGCCCAAACATATTTACTCATTTATATTTTTCAAAAATATCAACTCAATATAAATAAATAGACGATATAATAGGAAGAAAAAATTGTACTTCCTTAATTTGTCAAAAATGACGAATAAAAATAAAAATCAAATTAGAAAATATTGGACAAGTAAAAGTGTCAAGGAGTATGTTAGTTGTTCATTTTCTTTCTATACATTCTAAGAATTTATAAATAAGAAATACAGCTTTAGTAATATACCTATTAGGAAATTTTTGAAACCTTACAAAATTGTTTAAAGTTTAAAAGGAAAAATTCAAAGGAAACCTGTTTATTTAGATGCAATTAATCATTACTTACGAGTCACACAAATTTTTATTCATATATTTTAACAATAGTCATTCTTATCCATATGGGGGTTGTTGGGTTTTAAAGGAGTGAACAGGAAATGAAGGTTTGTGACTTTGTCGAAGGGTCATGATCTTTACGAAAGGTTGTGTCTTTTCTAAAGGTATCGCTACTTCTTTAATGGTTAATCTGCTTTATCTTGGAAGGAATTAATTAACAGGGTACTTGAGAGGATTAAATTTCTTAAGGACACACATTGGATTCTGTGGACTCGGATAGTTTTTTTTTTCTTTTCATCTTTTATTGTTTTTGGTTTGCTAACCTGAATACACTAGTTAACATATATATCATTTAATCTTATGGTCTTAAATATTTCATGCATAAGGTAAGCTAAATTTTAAAAAATAATGAAAAAAATCATTCTTTTAAAACCGCTTATAATTTTTTTTGTGTATGTTATTGATTGTGAAAAAGACGAAAAAATTTGTTATGTTTGATTGGTAAAATTATCCACACACAATAATTAATTATTTACTCAAAACTACTAGACTGATTTATTGAACTTAAGTCATAAATAATATCTGAGTTTACACTCCCCAATAAGTGAATATTCTGTAAAGATCTGACGCTCGAAAGACTAATGAAATTCAACTAGAAGCACTTAATAAGTTCCATTTCTTTATCAGTAGAGACTTCACCGACACTCTAAACATTATTGTTTAGAATATTATAATTTCTACATATAATTCATAGTATTAGGCAGCGGATCTAGGCCAAAGGGTTAGGGTTTTTATTTGAACTTTCTCGATAAAAAGATATATTATATATATATATATATATAAAATATATATATTTAGTATGTATATAAAAAATTGAATCCTCCAACCACAAAACTAGAAGCAGATGGCTCAATAACTTGGGGCTTCAAAATTTATTTTGAAGTTTTAATTTCATATCACATGCATTATTACATATTTATTTTCAATTCTTAAAATTCTGAATTCGCCCGCTGCAACGTATATAACTTGTGTCTATGAACCAAAAGTCAAAAAGGATAATTATTTTATACGTTTATTTTGTTCTTTCTTTTCTCCATTCTACGACAGAGAATTAAAATAACATTAGTCATTATTAGGAAAATATAAATGTTTGATAATGGAGTAGCTAGGAAAGAGTAAGAGCAAATTCCACCGGCAAGGACGAAAAATATATACGTAGAAAAAAGAGGCGTTAAATAATAGTAGCATAAAGTCAATGGGGAAGAAGGCCATGCCCCATCTGTATATGTCTGCCAAACAATGACATGAACCATATTGTCTGCTGGCATTTAACTAGAAAGGAAAAAAAATATTGTGCTCAAAATAAAGTTTAGTTAATTACATTATTGTTTAACATAGGAATATAATATTATCTTTGAAACAAGTTAAAAATTTGGAAAAGAGTTAAATATACCCTGTACTATTGGAAATGGCTTAAATATACCATTCGTTATACTTTTGGGCTAAAATATACTATTTTCGTTATACTTTTGGACTAAATATACCTCTCTTGTTATACTTTAACACATATATATCCTTATAACTTACAAAGTGACACTTGGACATCTAATTTTAAACTATATCAAGTGATAAGCTTAAACCGTCCCACCCAATCAATATTACCCGACCCAAAATACACCTCAAACATGGAAACCTCTGCTTTGCGCAGACATTTTTGCTTCACCATTACCAAGCTTCTTGCTCTTGGAAGCTTGAGACACATCAATTTTGCTCAATGAATTCTCCTGTAACATTTCAATTTTTGCTCTTGGAAGCTTCATAGCTTGTTTTCCATCTTGCAGAATGGGAGAATCAGAGGGAATAAAATTTGCTCAGGGTCTTACGACATGACTTTCATATAGGATAGTTGAAGATTTGGACGACATAATTGATTTCTTTAGTTGTTCGCCTCCTTTACTTTGCTAAGCAAAAATGGTTCACAGTTCGCCTCCTTGATTTTGCAAAACAGAGAACGTGGTAGGGATTTTTATGTTTGAAGTGTAATTAGGGTCGTCGGGTAACATTGATCGGGTGGGGCGGGTTGTCTTAGCACCATATATAGCTTAAAATTAGATGGGTTCTTTAAATTCCTGCCCTCCACGTGTTGCTTTGTCAGGGGTATATACGTGTCAAAGTATAATGGGAGGGATATATTTAGTCCAAAAGTATAACGAGGAGTATATTTAAACCATTCCCAATAATACAGGGGTATATTTAGCCCTTTTCCGTTAAAAAATTATGTGATTTTCAAAGCCATTCATTGACCCTTATTCAAGTCTTGAGGATCATTGTATGAGACTAATAAACAGAAAAGATCTCTCCAATCAATCGGTTTATGCATGCATGTGGAAATATAAAAGCAAGAGTCTCATTAATCAACTTATTTATAGAGTAATTAATAAGTTATGGTCCTGAGTTTTCAGTATAGAATTCTATTTTTTATATAGGAGTATTAATTTTTTGTGTTTAAGTTTGACGTATAAAAGGTATCAAATTAAATGTATCGTGTAATGAAATTGCTTTTTTGTTCATGTGATAACTTATCCTTGAAAACATAGGAGAAAGAAATGGAGAGGAACATATGCGTATTCAGAATTTCGAGATGATGAGTGCACTATTACAGAAAGATTGATCTGAAATATAAATTTGATCGCTCGACATTTATGTTCTTATTAATTACTAAACGTTGAAATTTTAATATTATAGGTCCAATATCAATTTATGAATTAATTAAAATGTCAAAAGTGCTACCAATAACTACTTAGAGAGGTGTTATCCAATTTTAGAAAGAAAAATAAAACAAGATAAATATAAAATTCAAATTTCTAACTCACGTAGAGAGGTGCACCCAGTCATCATCGCATTATATGATACTCCGAGTGTGGATTCACACATCCATATTTTAATAATTTTTTAAAAAATATAACACTACTATATATGATCTCGAGAGGAGAGCATGGATTCACGTGAACCTGGTAACCCCGGATACGCCTCTGAGAGAAAACAAGGACAGAAAAATTAAAGATGCATGTAACAGTAAAAACATAAGTGGCATACAGAATCATATAAAAGTTGACGGTTTTTTTTTTTTTTATAGAAAAAGTATGTGTTATGTATTTATTATATGTCGTTATAGTTTAAAAGATTACATTACGTAGTTATATTTAGAGTTTTTACTAGCAAATCTCTACTCTCTCTGATCAAACTCTTGCCCGTCTCTCCCGGCCATCCTCCCATCTCTCTTTCGATCTTTTCCTCTCTCGCTCCCCTCCCTCTCTATATCTTGCCTGATACAAACTAGGCAAGACATGAGGAGACCTCTCTTCTTCCTCTTCTCCTCTTTAATCTCATACCTAAACTCTCACTATGTCTGAATGAGGGAGAGATACAATATTGTATTAATTGTATTCTTAAAGAGTATACAACACATTATACAAAATATATAACAAGGACAATGTACTCCCTCCTATCTATTTGTTTATCTTGTTTTAATTAGCTTTGCACGGACATAAGAAAATATAGAAGACTTTTAAATTATGATATTAAATTAAAAATATGTAAAATGTAATAAAATACTTTTAAATTTTATGATCTTAAATATAATTAATATTAAAGAATTTTCAAGAAAAGAGACATCTATTTTAAATGGATGAAAAGGAAAAATTAAAACTAATAAAATGAAACGAAGAGAGTATTTTTCTTTTTGTTTTGCTACTAATAATTTAGTGGTTGGGTATGATTTATGAATAAGGTTAGGTGGTAGCTTTTAAATGTGTACGGCTGTACTGAATAGGATTTTTTGTCCGCACTTACTAGTGTTAGTGTGAACTTGATCTACCAGACAAAATAATAATGAAAATTGGTGTACAAACAATAGTTATTATAACTATCAGATGTGATACAGTAGATGAGACTGTTTCATCTTTAATTAGGTGTCTCAAATTCGAGTTTTAAATATGAAAAAATTCTTGGTAGAAGAGCTTTCCTCGAATGGAGCCAATACGACACGAATTTAAAATAATCGAACTTTAATGCGGGTATCAGACACATGATGATAAATTTAAAAAATAGTTATTACTCCCTCTGTCCCATTTTATGTGAGGTAGTTTGACTCGGCACGGAATTTAAGAAAGAAAGAAAGACTTTTAAAACTTGTGGTCCAAAATGAATTATAGAAATTTGTGTAGCTGTAAATCATTTTATTAAGGGTAAAATAAACATTTTATAGTGAAATTGTTACTTAATATGGAAATGTATCATTCTTTTTGGGACGGACCAAAAAGGAAAGTAAGTCATATAAATTGGGACAGAGGGAGTATAACTAATCGAAAAGTATGCATGTACACACATCACACATCTTAGACTAATCCACAAGATTGATTCAGTTTGACGGTTTGTGAGTCTGAAGAAAACAGCATCATGGCATGTGATAACAAAGTCAAATGTTAGACTGCATGTCATGACTTGTGAAAAGAATCGCTTTGCTACAACTCAACAACCATCACTAAAAATTCATCAAACCTATAAAAGTAATTAAAAATCTATCTTAAATTGAAAATGTGTGAGAGGGGGAAATAATTGATATAATTAAAGATTCAAAATTTTGAAAAAAGAAATACATATAGAAATCAAGGGGATTCAATATTATATCTATGCATAAAAATAATTTTAGTTTATTATATACAATGTAATTCTTTTTATAAAACTTATTCAAATAAATCTTCTTGTTCCTACCTGGCTCTACCTCTGATTACATATTAATTAAAAAAGAAGTTACCCTTAATTTGCATTTTCTCCATAAATGGCCAAAGGAACTTTTTCAATCGGAAGTATGTTTTTTTCCTAATGGTCAAATAAATATGCTCAAAAAGGAATAATTTTATCATTCCATCTAAAATATTGTAGGCGCAAAAGCCGCAGGTTCATCCAAGAACATGTGTCTTGGTCAAAAAGATTAGCCTAACTTTTCCATGGAAGGGCCACAATTTATAAATCTAACATCTGCTATATTCTCTCTCAATCAAGTTGAGCATGTTCGACAAGCTAAAAATAACTGTCTCAGTTTTTTATTGGAAAAGAATTTAAAATACATTTGAAGTATTGAAAATGATATAAAATTACCCTACATCCACTTATTGATTTCAAAAAAGTGAAAAATCCTTGTCATTCATTTTTGGATCCAAATTTGANGACTTTGTTTTACATAATCTAGCTAGTCATAATAGAGTTCAAGTAAAATTAAGCTTTTTTTTTACAATCAGCTAAAAATATAAAATGAGTGTAATATACTTGTGATGACGTGGAAAATTGCCGAATTAAGAACGTACATGTAGCACTTTGAGTTAAAACAATAATTAAAATTGTGACTTAAAAAAAAAAAATCTATTTAAAAGTTTTTGTGCACCCAGTGTCACTCTTCAACCTTCTCTATTTAAAATGTGTCGTACATCCACCATTGTTGCCTCCGTCATCGTTTTCTTCTAATTCAAATAATTTTTTTCTTTAACCATCGACTCTTCAGCCTTTTTCAGATATGTTGAAATAGCAACTCAATCCTTCTTCAATTTCTTTATTTATATTCTCTTCTTTTTTTTTTGTCTCAGTTTCGGAAAAAAACTGAAGGAAATTCAACAATTAATGGTGGAATTCAGTAAAGAAATAAATTTCCAATTCTGAAAAAGGATTGTGAAATTGAACCCTTCTTCATTTTCTTAATATTTATCCATCTTCTTGTCTAGGAAATTCAATGGATAATGATGGAATTGAGCTATTTCAATGAATAAATGATTCCTTTATGAAAAAGAATTTTTTAAATTGTTTTGTTTGTAGATGAACCCACCTTCATTTTCTCCCTTTTTATCCTGTTTTTGTTTTTGTGCTTAAAGAAATTCATTTACAGTGATTTTGTTGCATTTCCAAAAATGTAATATTGCTTTCCAAATGAATATGGTAGTGGTGAGGGAGAGGGTGAGATGGTTGAAGAATCTACGAAAAGAAGGGTGGATGGTGATGATTGTGGCGGCCGGCGGCGAAAATGGTGAAGTTGGAAGAAGTTATGGAGGAAGAGGAAGAAATAAGAAGAAAAAAGATTTTTAAAAATAGTTGATTATATTTGTCACGCGCGCTGAATATGTGTGTTATACACTTTTCATGTCATGCCAGCAAAAAATGTTTAATAGGTACTCATTTTAAATAATGTAAGTGTTCAATAGGCACATATTATACTTGAGATGTCTAAATGACTTAAGCCTAACTATTATATTTATTCGTTAGATTGATATACCTATACAATAAATTGGAAAGATGAATGACTTGAATTGAAGCTCAAAGTTGATCAAACGGATCAAGTGTTTACTTTATTTGGGCCGTTAAATAACAACATGTTTACGTTAAATTCAATGCGGTATATAATTCCTAAATTCTGAATCGCTTTTAGTCTTTGGACAATAATTTTATTATGCTTAATTCATAGTTATGATCTTCCTCTTTTCATTTATTGTTGTGCCTTTGAGATATTACGAAGACCTCACCTTATATTCCAATGACACTTAATTCCCTGAATTACAAAATCGATATCAACAACAACATAATTATATATAACTAACAAAAGAAACTATAAATCAAGCAATAAAATAATTGAACAATCAAAAGGTATCACTAATATGGGAAGCAAACCTCTTTTTATTTCCACTTTTTTTTTCAGAATTAAAAGGAAACTTCAAGTGAACTTTGGTGGAAGAGTAACCATAGCATGTCTACTCTTAAGCAAATGTCTTAATCGATAAATAAATTGCTTAAAAGCCACAACTTTAGTAGAAGAAAATATTAATAATATGCTCTTCCTTTATTTAATTTTCCACCAATCTCGATCTTCAATTTACTTGTTTTCACTTTCAACCATGTTGGCTGAGACAAAGAATCTGATTTCTTTAGAGACTTGTAAATCAAAAAGTGTGCTCTTCTATGTTGCATCTCTTTAGGGTCTTCCTTCTCTATCTTTGAGTATGCATAATATGACCTAAAAGAAAGACAACTCATGTTCTTCCTTTAGAAAGGAAAATTAACCAACGAAAATGAATGAAAGAGAGAAAAATAATTGATTTGAAAAATATGGACAATAGAAGTGAGGTTGAATTGAAGAACTATTTTTATTTATTCTACTACATTATAAAAGGGAGTTTAGGCCCAATTGTAATATATAATATTCAAGATTGGGACTTTTCCCAATCTTCAATATTATATATTATATACTTGTGGGACTTTTAAAATTTCTACTATGCCCAAGTANGTCCCATTTAAAACTCTTCCACAATACGAAGGGATATCAAACTCATTTCATTCAAACACAAGTAACTAGTTAGTTTACACTACGCTACGAAGTGTTTTCAAATTCTTCATTTAAAACCTTTATACAAAAAATGATTGCATCTCAATCCATTATTGATTTTGAAAATTAATCAAATACCATATGTGATTATTAGTTTATACAACAAGCTTTTAATAGTTTCTTTGAGCAACTTCTCAAGGTGTGTCCAATAGGAAAGGAATTTTTTTTTAAAAAAAAATAAGTGAATTTTTAAACCTGTTTTTTTTTTATATTTAATAAGTAGCTAAAAATATTATTCTAAAAGTATTTATAAATATAATCTAAATGAATACTATGAATTGTGTGGTGGGAATAATGTGGGATAGTGACTACATGGATAAGGATGAAGATAAGATATGCTGGAGTGCATGAAACACCCGAACAATGTAGAATGCAACTTGTTCTTTACTTACTTCAAAGAAGTTATTTCCCTAATTTTTAAAAACTTTACAACCATTTAAATTAGTTGATAGCACCTGTAGGTGTATTATATTCATTATTCTATGATTAAGTATTCGGAAAGTGCAAGAGAAAATTTACCGGCGAGGACGGCAAATACAAAGAAAAAAATTTATCAGATACTCTTTCGTCTCAATTTATGTGTCAATTTTTAAATTCTAAATCAAATGAGTTTTTTATTTTTTCATATTTTTTAAAAATATTATATTATTAATTATTGTAACATATATTTGATAATTATGTAAGAAGTACTACTCACGATATTACATTGCAGCTAGGAAGTCAAGGTTTTAAGTTTTCAGTCGCATAGCCCATAGTTTCTTACGACAATGCTTAAAAAAATCGGCATACAACATTATACAACCGGTACACAATATTATATATCCGGTATACAGTATTATACGAAATTTCTTTTTTTCTTTTACAACAATGTATAAAAACTCGAGATATACAATATTATACGCCTAGTATACAAACATTTTATAGAATTATAAGATGTGTTAATACCTTCATATACACTATTCTACAAAAGCGTCTACTTCTTTGAATCCAAGTACTTGATCCATCCAAAACACCTTAAAAACTACACCAAATCATCCTAAATTAAATACAAAAGGAATATTTTTAAATAAAACATGATATTCCTTCCATCTCAATATATGTATCACCATACGAATTTTTAAAGTAATTTTTTCTTTTTTATCACGAACTTTTCATATCTCCTTTAAATATTTTAAATTATTAATTAGTGTTACTTATAATACTTCTTGCATAGTTATCAATTATAAAGTTGGCATAATTGCGAAAAACTACAACTCACACCACTGGATTGTAACTATGTAGCCAAGTTTTTAAAGTTTCATTCGCATAGCCCACTACTAGGGGTGTACATGATCGGGTTGGTTCGGGTTTTTCAAATATCAAATCAAATTATTTGTGTCGGATTTTTAAATTCATAAACCAAACCAAACCAATAAAACTCGGGTTTTTTCGGGGTTTTTGGGATTTTCGGGTTTTTTCCGGTAAAGTATTCATACAAACATATAATTTACTTGTACTAAATATTTCTTTAGTCCTACCAAAATACAACTATCTAAGATGTTTCTTAAGAAAATAACACAAAATATGATATGAGTAATGACACTAAAATATCCAATAAAAAATAATAATAATGAAATCACGTAAAACAAATATTGCAAATTAACAAGTCATAATGAAAATGATCATAATTTAAAAGTACTAAATCATGCTAAAATTAGTTTAATAAGTATTAGTTACATGACTAAATATTAAAGGAAATTAAAATTAGATTATGTATTTGAATTGTCTAAATCAATGTAAAGCCAAAAAATAAATATTCAATATTATTGTCATTCTTAGTGTCGAATTGATTTTCTTTTTGCATTAGTATTAATTTGATTTTGATTTAAGCTTTATTATAATTACCAACATCTGTGGACTATAATCTTTATTGAACCATTCAGAATTCTAAGTTTCAAACTTGAAATAATATATTAAAAGATAAAAACTATGAAAAAGTATAAGAAATATTTAAAAATTATATCAAAGTAAATATTTTAATGTATAAAATAAAATTTTAAAATTATATGTATAATGTCGGATTGGTTTTTTTAGTTAAAACCAAACCAACCCAAATATAGTCGGGTTTTTTTTTCAATACCAAACCAAGTCAAACCAACCACTAGTCAGGTTTTTTTCTCGATTTGCGGTTTGGTTCGATTTTCGGTTAGATTTTGTACACCCCTACCCACTACTTTCTTACTATATATAGTGATTAAAAGTTTCGGTATACAACATTATACGTTTGATATACAACATTAAATAAAGCTCTATTTTATTTTACAACAATGTATAAAAACTCGATTTACAATATTATAGACCCAACATATAAACATTATATAAAATTATAAGATGTGTTTATACCTTGATATATACTTATAAAAATGTTGTAAATCTTACGAGAAACACTTCATCATGAACACTTAAAGGAAGTTCTCATTAGCTTGAGGCGTGTCACATTGTCCTTAAGGATATTTTAACCGATATAGGTGTATCTCCAAAATTCAACAAGCTCTTAGACTAGGAGCACAAATACTGACAAAGATTTATTTTAAGAAAAAACCCAGCACTCATACTCATTAACAAGATACTCCCTTCGTTCACTGTTACTCGTCACAATTTTACTTGGTCATACCCATTAAGAAAATAAGTATTGATATAAGTATATTACCAAACTATCTCTATTAAACGATGTTTAGTTTAGGTCTTGAAAAATGATTTGAAGAATAAGTATTTAATACTGCGGGTAAAACATGGAAAAAAATAATTTTCTTTTCTTGATATGTCAAACGTAACAAGTAAAAAAGAAAATCAATTTTAGGAATAAGTGACAAGTAAAAGTGAATAGAGGGAGTATAAAGAAATGAACCTAGACACAAATATAATACTTTCTTTTGAGATCTAGAATCATTTTTCCAACACAAAATGCTAGCTTATTGAGAAGACCTTTTTAAATTTCTCGAGTTCTGAACAAAACATGAGTCTTTTAAACAGGTGGTGGTATCTTTTTCCAATTCAGTTAATGTTTTTATTGAATCTAAGGAGAAACTAAAAAAGCTGAAAGCAACCCTGTCCACATGGAGTAAAGAAGGTTTTGGAAACATATTTGAGAAATTATCAATTAAAAAGATATTATTGAAATCAAGGAACAACTTTTTGAATAGGATGATAATGCAAAAGGCCCAAACATAATTCAATAAATATTCACATTGAAAGCAGAAAGCTAGTTTTAATTAGTTTGAAGAAGATGATTGGAGAAAGAGATGACTATATGCAGTACATCAAAAATGATCTTTAGCGGTAATTAATTAACGGTAATAGCTCAATTGTTGCTAAATATGTATTTTTAGTGGCAATTAGCACTCTTTGTATATGTCCCAGCGTTTAGCGACAATGAATCTAAGGACATTTAACTAATGCCGGTAAGACTTTAACACTCTTTATTAATGTGTCTATTTATTGCCGATAAAAGTTATTTTTGTTGTAGTGATGTATTGTGCTTGAACAAAGGAAAACAGATTCAAAGTGATTCCTATACTCCATAGGCAATGCGTAATAGATTGAACGTGCCCTATTCTTTTCGAACTAGCACATAACACAAAACAGCTATTACACTACATCAATAGTTACCCTTGATCCAACAATGTTGCCAGTAATAACACTTGAATGCTTCAAGTTTTCTCAAGATGGACATATCTATGAGCCCATTGGGAGAATTGTTGTTATAGAGAAAATGTACGCAAACCTGTTGCAAAATATTCACTAGAAAGACAGAGAATACCCAAAAAGGAATCGAGTAAGTGTAACTTTATTATACTGCTGCAAGCTCTCTTTATACAAGTGAGTTACAATGACTTAAGTGCAGAAAAATAGGAACCAATGTTGTTTTATTTAAAAATATACTCAGACTGGTTTAAGAGTCGTCACTTAATTTTTAAAGGGAAATTAAGAAAATCGATTTTTTCAACAGATTAAAAACAAAAAATATGATGAAAATATTTAAGGGGGTTCGGGGTTTATATTAGCATTTCAGGAAGGGTTTGAAAGCACCCGAAATGCCCGCTAACATGCGGTTATCCGATAATTAATTATTTGGCTAAAATGATTTGACTTAAATTGAATTGAGTGAATAAGTAGTTTTGAAAATTAAGACCATNGAAATTAAGATAATCGATTTTTTCAACAGATTAAAAACAAAAAATCTGATGAAAATATTTAAGGGGGTTCGGGGTTCATATTAGCATTTCAGGAAGGGTTTGAAAGCACCCGAAATGCCCGCTAACATGCGGTTATCCGATAATTAATTATTTGGCTAAAATGATTTGACGTAAATTGAATTGAGTGAATAAGTTGTTTTGAAAATTAAGACCATTTTAAAAGGGAAAAAGGGAAAATATTAGGATATTACCTGAGTTACATACTTTGAAAATTATGTTTTAAGGTCAAAAGAAATGAGTGCCTCATTAGTTGATTTTGAAAATAATAGTTCAGAATGACTATCTGTCGGAGGATTATATTGTAATAGCCTTAAACTTAACAAAAAATAACAACGAATAAACGAATATGAAATAAATGAAATAAAGAGGAAACTCTGGGCCCAAGTCTGATTTTCTGTCTGCCTGGGTCAGTACTTGGGCCTAATCTCGTTTTGGGCCTTTGGCCCATTCAAGTCACCTGCACTTGTCTTAGTTTAACGTAATGAAAATATTGTTCTTTGGGCCTTAGGCCCAATTTTTCCACCTGTCCTAAATTCTAACATGATAATAAGAAATAAAATGACAAGGGCTTAAGCTCAAAATAACAAAATACAATTTCTGAAATAAAGCGTGGGCCTTTGGCCCAATCTTTTCAATTCTCCAATCTGCTTCATATTCATTCAACTCCGAGACCTGTACATCAATTTTTTACAGCTGGCTGACTCGATGGAGAAGGAATTTTAGCCTTTATGGCTCTCTCGAAATGCAAGAAGAAGATAGGAGTTCGTAGTGAACTCAGACAAATTTCACATGTAAACAAAATAAATAAAATGTAAGTAATAACTCAATGATCTAATATAAGAAAGTAGTAAAATGAAATAAATGCTACTACCTAAATATCACCACAGGCACGAGACAATTTTTGATTAGCAATTAATAATAGCAAAAACCAAGTAAAGCAGGCATGAGAGGAAAAATAATAATATATCCACAGAAATACACTAATGCATTAAAAGCAGTGATCAGCCAACAACAACAATTTATAATAAACCAATTTAGAGTAGCAATCATAAGGCAGTAGAGAATGAGCAGACTTAGAAAAATTTTCAGGCTAAAAAAATTAAGAATTCTTATCAAGGTTCGCAATAAAGCAATACAATAACTTATTCCGAGATTAAAATTGATTCCAAACTTCATTTAATAAGAAGATCATACTAATTAGGCACGAAATTAAGGCAACAAATTTAGAGGAAAAGAAGCTAAAGCTGATATATGTAAAGAACAAATAAACAAGATCCCACACTTTATGAAACGTATCTACATGTTGATCCAAACACGATTTTTGCTAACAGGAAATCAAATCAAACTACTATACTAGGACTAAGACCAAATAAGTAAACAAGTACCTAGATAAATATGCCAAGAGTAAAAAATAGACATACTAAGACCCTGCACTATACTGAAACAGCAGGAATGTACAAAATAAAGAACAAAACGAAAATCAGACATGGGAAAAAGAATGCTACCGAGTCAAGTTGAAATGTGTCATTTTCGGCTGAAAATTAGATTGTCCGGAGACAAACTTGGTTTAAACACATTACATTACGTAGTAAGACAACATAGACATTCAAAAGATAGGTAAAACTAAACGATTAGAACAAGCATGCGACTGTATCATATATATCAACCACATAAATCGACCCTTTAAAAACCTAATCTATAAAAGAGCAACCTTAAACAATGATGACCCTAAATATAGCATAATTGATGCTTAACACGACATGGACGAAATAATACAGATTTAATAACACTCAAGAACTAGTTTCGAGAAAGGGAACATCAAAATGCATACGAGCAAAGAAAGACAGAAACGACCAAACTAGATAGAATTTCGCAGAACCTCAAAACAATATTACGACTAACCCATGGAAGCGATTAAGAACACGTACTTCATGTCAAAACAACATCAATCCAACAATAACTAATTAGCGAACAACCAACATAATAGTGATTTTCCAACATCAACATAAACAAATATCAAAAGAGATGAAGAGAAAGTTATCGGAGTAAATGATTACCTTTTCCAGGCAACGAATGGGGACGAGAAACTTGAGCAGAGGAACGCAACTTCTACCACGAAACTTGACCACGAACAGCGAAATGAAGAACCTGGACAGAATACAAGCAACTACCTCGAATTCCAAATGAACGTGTGAGAGAGAAATGGACGACACCAAAGGACACGAAACTAAAATCCTGAACGAGTTTACTCCTCTATTCGGGAGTGTGTTACTACTTTTTCTTAATCCTTTTCTCTGTATTTCCTCTCAAATTTTTCCCACCTCTAACAGTGAATAAAAAGGGGGTTTATATAGATGGGAAAAATTGGGGTTCATTTTTGGGAGGAAAAGGGTGAGAAATCGGATGAGAACAAGGATGAAATAGGAAATTTCATTCCATTCCCAAATTCAAAATTTTTCTAAGGACGAGAAAAGGCTGTTCTTGGTGCGAGATTTTCCCCAAAATCCCAGGAAATTCAGACGAGAGGGGTAGCGCGGACGACTTAGATTGATTCCCTCTTCCTTGTGCTTGACGTGGCGCCATCTTGTAGCCACAAGAACGATTGGACGCGGCTAGTAGGGCTGGAACGAGTTGGTGAGGGTAGACGCGGTTGCTTCTATCTGTGGATTCCGTTGTTTGATTGTTGTGTATTGTTGTTGATTTTGACGTGTATCGCTGTCGACGTTTCTAGGTTTTACAGCGCATTCACACGTTAGTGAAGAAGAAAGAGGACGCACGTGGGGTCGTTTGGTACTGTGGCTGTTGTTGTCGGTTGTATGTATTGTTGGGTCTCTTTGTTAAAGAAGGGGATTGGGCCGGGTTAAGGAGTATCAAGAGTGGGCTGGTTTATATATTAACTGAGAATGTTGTGTGGGCTGGAAATGCTGAAAATTATTTTGGAAGGCTGAAGTTGAGTGGAAATTGGACTAAAAAATGGCCCAACTTTGGTCTTAAACAAGGATCAAGTATTGAGATAAGAGATAGCTAGATTTGCAATTGCGAAAATGGCCATTGGATTACAATTATAGCCAAACAGAATTCGAAACATAGCCAAGTTGAGATTATTAAGACTCGAATAAGACGAACTAATATTAATTAATTAATTAATTTATGAGCTTTTTAATCTTAATGAAATAAAATAATTAACTTAATTATAAACTAATCGATTTTCATATAAACTAATTAATTCAAAATTAAAACTATAATTCAAACTAAAACTAAATTAATAAGATATTTATTTTAACGAATAGAAATCTTTTGATATGATTTTCAAACATTTATCAAATATACTAGTTACGTATATAATTATATGAAATACATTTATTATTCAAAATACTACAAAAATCAGCTAACATTATTTAAACCAACCTTGAAACTATTTGAATTTTATAAAGCTAATTATTCTAAAACGTTTGAAAATTAAGAAGCTTAGAAATTAATTATTATCGGGGAGGGTCAAAATTGGGTGTCAACAACTGTCCCTCGTTTTACTCGAATTGATGCAAGAAATTCGAGGAAAATGAAATTGACCAATCCAATTTTGACCGACCACATTTTCATCTTTTCTAAAAAGGGATTTTGGCACGGACTTTAGGAGGTATGGCCGAACCCCGAAAATAGGTTTCCTACATATCTCAGGCTATATGAGAATTTAGGCCACTTGTAGTTCGGCAAGCTTGATTTGACGCACGGTTTTGAAAGAATTCAAAAGTCATCCCGATACCAAATTATGAAGGGACCGGAATGCTCGAGAATAAAATTTAAGAGAGAATGTTGCAATACAGTCGAGTTTTCAACCCTGAACCCGCCTATATATCCTTCAACTTAGGGAATCAGGTTGTTTTGTAGTTTGACTCGATTGGTGGAAAAGGGAATCTCTTATGTTAAGATACCCTTTGGTTCTGGAAAAAGTGACAAAGTAAGTCGAGTATGAAAAGGAGGCTTGCAACCTCTTAGCCATGAATGTGGCGCTTCACACCCACAATTAAGAACTTACACTGACATTATTTCCAACACTCTTAGAGCATTGTCACTCCGATTGGAAAGTTGCTTCCGGTGACCCAAAATTTTTCGGATGCGAAAATGGAACCGATAAACCTAAGAAAACCCACATGCCTTCTGATAGAGGTGTGGTTTGATTGTGGTGGAAGTCACTCCTCAGCTCGCATCCTAAGACTTTCGCATTTCTCTTTGGACTATGTCCCGATTTGCTGCTAAGAAAAAGTTTCACGTTGTGTTGCATCCTTTTGATGTCGTCCGCATCTGTGGTTTGTTTTGAGAATTCATCCTTTCGGATGCTCTCGACAAAGACTGAGATAAAACTCATTAGCATAAAAAATACAATTCGAATAGGAGACAGTGTCTTTTATCGTGTTGACACTTAATTGCTTTCATTGAACATTTGACGTTAACCCCATCGGGTTTGACGTAAAGCAAAAAATGCTTGTGTCTAATATTTGCAATATAATCTTTAATGTACTCTTCCTTTGGTGTCAAAGTAATAAAATATGCTGATGTAATTTGTTGACGGTTCTCTTGATGTCGTTGTTGATGATTCTCTTGATGTCGTTTTTGTTAAGAAAAATGATGCAGTCGATGTTGATCTTCTTGTGTTGGGTGAATCTTTCTCTCGCGATGCATAATTTCTTCTCTTGCGATGCATGGCTCATTTCTCTTGCGATGCATGACTTTTTCTCTTGCAATGTATGACTCTTTTCTCTTGCAATGCATGACTCATTCTATTGTGATGCATGACTCCTTTCTCTTGCGATGCATGACTCTTTTCTCTTGCAATGCATGACTTTTTTTTTTTGTGACGCATGACTCCTTTCCCGGGATGCATAAATCTCTTTCCCGCGACACATGAATCTTCTCTTGCAATGCATGAATCTCTTCTCGAGATGCATGAATCTTCTTTTCTGATGATGCCATCCCGGGTACCGAACGAATATAATGTTTTACCGGACAATATATGTGATCTTCTGGGTGGCGGTATCGTCTCAATTGACAATATAATAAAAATGATCCTTGGAGTAGTGGTATCATCTCATTTGACAATACAATATAAATGACCCTCCGGGTAGTGGTATCATCTCATTCGACAATACGATATAAATGACTCTCCAGATAGTGATATCATCTCATTCGACAATACAATATAAATAACCTTCAGGGTAAGAAATATTATCATATTTGATAATATAATGCAGATAAACATCTTCCAGATATCTTTAGTTGTTGAAAAATAAAAATATTGCTCTCTTCGTGGTGTTTGTTTGTTCCATCTCCGAACATAGTTGTAATGTTCATTACGAACCTCGATTTGCTAAGAATTTGAATGAAATAATGCTACTCATATTCTCAATTTTTTGGTATAAGAAGCACAAAACTTTTTCAACATCCACAGAAAAATTGTTAGTTTAAAGTGAACTGATTTGTGTCGATCTCTTCGGTTGCCTGCTCCTTGTCTTTCTATCTCCGATCTCCCGCCTCTTGATAGTTAAGACAAACTATTTTTATGCGAAAATAATTGATACATGGAGGAAAAGTTTTAAGAAAAATAGATTTTTCAAAAAGTAGACTTTGGAAAAGGTCACTGCCAAGCGTCATGTCACGTTAGGCTTAATGAACGCCTTTGAAGTTGATGTCTCGAGGTCTATTTGATTACTTGTTGGAAATTATTCAAAGTTGCTCTAAACTGCTGATAAACCTTGCTGAAATTTTTGAGGTCATCTTCAAAATAGCTGTCCTGGTTAACTGTCTTGGCATATTTTGAACCGTTGGTGAGCAAATCACTAAATTTTTGAGCTGTCCCACTTTCAAATCTCAAGTAACTTCGATCTCGACTTTGTTGGGGAGATCCTCTCAAAAATTCTGTCCCAGTTTCTATTGCAATGAAAAATAGAAATTTTATGAGAGATACGACCGAGCTGTTATGACGCCTACGTATCCCGTTGAGGCAAGAATCAGGTCAACGTAGTTCCCCTTCTCGAGGATTAACAAAATAAGAAATTTATAAAGAAACCGACCGAGGCCAACATAGGCCGCTTACGTAGTTCAGATATAAGAAAAAGTATTAAAAGAGGATAAAGGGGTGCCCGAGGCCGACATAGGCCGCCTACGTATCTCATTTTTGAGAATTCAGGTCAGCCGTAGTTCATTACAAGGGGGATAAAATTTAGGATAAAACGGTTATAAGCAAATAGAACGATTACAAGGAAATGACAGAAATATAAACTGAAACTTCACACATAGTATCTCTTGACAGCACCTGAGTTGATCGGTTTTAGCCATTCGGTGCCATCCATCTTCGACAGGACCAAGGCACCTCCAGACAGCACTTTGCGAACCATATAGGGTCCTTGCCAATTTGGTGCAAATTTTCCTTTGTACTCATTATGATGAGGGAAAATGTGTTTGATGATCAACTGACCAATTTCAAATATCCTCGCTCTTACTTTCTTGTGGAAAGAACGAATCATTCTATGTAGATACAGTTGACCATGACAAACAGTGACCATTCTCTTCTTATCAATCAATGTTAACTGATCAATTCGCTTGTGAACCCAATCAGCATCACTCAATTTAGCTTCTTGGATTACTCTCAATGAAGGTACCTCAACTTCGGCAGGTATAACTGCTTGTGTTCCATAAACTAACAAGTATGGAATTGCTCTAATCACGTCCTGACAGTCGTTCTGTAACCCAACAAAGCATATGGCAACATCTCGTGCCAACATCGGTGATTGTCAATCATTTTCCTCAAAATCTTTTTGATGTTCTTGTTGGCGGCTTCTACTACGCCATTCGTTTGGGACGGTAGGCGGTTGAGTTCCGGTGAGTAATCTTCAATTGTTCACATAACTCTTTCATTAAGTGATTGTTGATATTTGCTCCATTATCAATAATGATGGATTCCGGTACTCCGAACCTACATAACAAATTGTTGCGAACAAAATCAGCTACAACTTTCTTGGTTACCAATTTGTACGAAGCTACTTCCACCCACTTGGTTAAATAGTCAATGGCAACTAAAATGAATCTGTGTCCATTAGAGGTGGCTGGCTCTATTGGACCAATGACATCCATGCCCCAAGCTACAAATGGCCAAGATGAACTCATATCATTGAGTTCATGGGGCAGCACACAAATCAAATCACCATGCACCTGACATTTATGACATTTCTGCACAAACTTGCAATAATCATGTTCCATAGTCATCCAAAAATAGTCGGCTCGAAGGATCTTTCTTGCCAAAGTGACCCCATTCATATGAGTACCGCTGACTCCAGCATGTATCTGTTCAAGAAGCTTTGCAGCTTCACTAGTATCAATGCATCTGAGAAGGCCTAAATCTGGAGTCCACCTATAAAGGATTTCCCCACTCGGAAAGAAATTGAGGGCCATACGGCGTATCAACTTCTTCTAATTGAACGTTGCATTCTCGGGATAAATTCCGGTCTCCAAGTACTTCTTGATGTCAAAATACCAAGGTAAACCATCTGGTTCCGCTTTAACATGTGAACAATGAACATGCTGCTCTTTTACCTCTATATCCACTAGATCAATATAACTTATATCTGGATGCTTAATCATTGATGCAATAGTGGCAAAAGCATTGGCCAACTCATTCTGTATCCTGGGAGTGTGCCTGGATTCAATCTTGTGAAATCTCTTGCACAACTTCTGTATATACTGCACATACGGTGTGATCTTTGGGTTCTTTATGGTCCATTCTCCTTGAACTTGGTGAATTAGTAAATCTGAATCTCCAATAACCAACAGCTCATGAACATTCACATTAATTGCAATCTTGAGACCGATGATGCAAACTTCATATTCAACCATGCTATTTGTGCAATCAAATCGGAGTTTAGCCGCCATATGATAATTCTGACCGGTTTCTGACACTAACACCGCTCCGATACCTCTACATTGGTGGTTTATCGCTCCATCAAAGAATACTCTCCAACCAGGGTATGGTTCAGAAATATTTTCACCCACAAATGCAACTTCTTCATCGGGAAAATAAGTCTTGAGCCGTTCGTACTCCTCATCAACTGGATTCTCCACAATATGATCAACCAAGGCCTGTGCTTTTATCGCCTTTTGAGTCACATACACAATGTCAAACTCACTCATAAGCATTTTCCATTTAGCTAACTTCCCGGTCGGCATCGCTTTCTGTAAAAAATATACTTCAATGGGTCCATCCTGGAGATGAGATATGTGGTATAAGAAGACAAATAATGTCTCAACTTTTGAGCAATCCGAGTCAAAGCACAACATGTTCTCTCCAAAAGTGTGTAACGGGCCTCATATAGAGTGAATTTCTTGCTCAAGTAATAAATGACTCGCTCCTTCTTCCCAGTTTTGTCATGTTGACCAAAAATGAATCTCAATGCGTTATTCGAGACAAATATATACAGTAGTAGTGGACTTCCCTCTCGTGGAGGAACCAACACCGGTGGATTGGAAAAATAGTTCTTAATGGTATCAAAAACAGTTTGACATTCTCCGGTCCACTTGGTCAAGACATCATTTTTCAACAACTTAAAGATGGACTCACAAACCACGGTGGATTGAACTATGAACCGACTGATGTAGTTCAACCTTCCCAGGAAACTCATCACCTCTTTCGTGGTCTTTGGATGAGGTAACTCTTGAATTGCTTTGATCTTGGAAGGATCAAGCTCAATGTCTATTCTGCTAACTATGAATCCCAACAACTTGCCAGCTGGCACCCCAAACGTACACTTGGCGGGATTTAACTTCAAATTGTATCGGTGCAAACGATCAAAGAACTTTCTCAAGTGAGTCAAGTGATCCGAACCCTCACGGGATTTGATTATGATGTCATCTACATACATCTCGATCTCCTTATGAATCATATCATGAAAGATGGTTGTCATAACCCTCATATAAGTAGCACCGACAAATGGCATCATCTGATAATGATATACACCCCGAGGCGTAATGAAAGCTGTCTTTTCTGCATCTTCTTCATCCATCAGGATCTGGTGGTAACCCGCATAACAATCCACAAATGACTTGCTTAGCACAGTTATTAATGAGAATGTGGATGTTTGGCAATGGAAAATTATCTTTCGGGCTAGCTTTGTTGAGATCTCTATAATCGACACAAATCAGGATCTTCCCGTCTTTCTTGGCCACTGGAACAACATTGGCTAACCAAGTCGGATATTATGTCATATCTATGACTTGAGACTCGATCTGTTTGGTAATCTTCTTTTTGATCTTCAAACTCAGCTCTGGCTTGAATTTTCAGGTTTTCTGCTTTATCGGACTGAAATCTGGGTTAATCGGTAACTTTGGGACACCATATTCGTACTCATCCCTGGCATATCTCTGCAAGACCAAGCAAATACATCAATGTACTCTCTAAGCAAATGAACTAGGTCCTTTCTTTGAGCTTCAGTCAGATGGACGCTGATTCTGACTTCTTTGATACATTCCTCATCTCCGAGATTCACAGTTTCAATTTCTTTAAGATTTGGTTTGTGCTGGTTCTCAAATTATCGAAACTCCTCAGCAACATGTTCAGGTACCTCATTTTC
>NC_064293.1:10122348-10148567 GCF_019186545.1 Solanum stenotomum
AAAGAGATTTATTAAGGACATATGGCTCCCCATTTGGCATATGTCATTTGCACTGATCCACCTCCTAGATCAATTGTAGCTACTGTTCTTTCATACTTTTTACCCAAATTTCCTAATAGGTAGTTCAAGGCTACCTGCATTACACAACAAATAAATAAAATAAAATAATCATGTAGTTTAGTCACCTAAATGATATCCCAAATTGAATATTCTATTTATATATATTGGTTTGCTAACGTATGTGAGTGGTTTTTTTCTTGTCACTACTAGAATTATCACTCATTTTCCACCAAACCAGCTCACTGAGAATGTGTTTGGTGGAAAACAAATATATTCTCACTGAAAAATTGAGAAAGTTTCTAGATGTTTTACCGTATGAAATATTTACTATTTTTTTTCTTCTACACCAGTTTAATCAAAATAATATCTGTGAAAATAACTTATCATACATTTTTCAGTAAATTTTGTAATAGTGTGTTGCTTACACTGCACGATCATGGAAGAAAAGGGAAAGGAAACAATAAAAATTGAATTTAGATCTACTAAGTGGGACATTCTCACAAGTATCATTAGATAATTAAAGGGTGTACCTAGGATTTAAAGACGTTGAAAACATTATCAGCTTATAACATAAAGGCGAATAAATTTTTTAATAACGACTAATTAAGTGATAATTAATAATTATATTATGTCAAACAGATTTTTGACAGCATGAACAATGACAAAAACACAAATATATAGATGAAATATAATCTTTGCAGTAATAATAATTAAACTTTGATAATTTTGAAGTGATTTACCCAAAAATATGAACCTTCCTATGTACCATCGAGGACTGAAACCCATTCCGCCTTGTAATTAAGAGTAGTTTCATTCTTAAATAAATCCCTCACCTTATAACAATACATACAAAAAATGAAAAAACTATTAATCAGAATAATATAATATTTCTGAAGATTTGATATTTTCTAAAAAATATATATAATTAATAAAAAATAAAGGGAAAAAAAGGAAAGAAGAGTTGAGAAGAAGCTGATGTATACCGCTTGCAATATTTTTACAGCAGCATCACCTTTTAATAACCTCAAACCAGCAGTTGCCTGCATTTTTTATATTCATATATTAATACTTCATGTAATTAATTATGAAAATTAAAAATTTTAAAAGAGAGAAATTACCGTATTTAAGGTAAAATTATAATGAAATTACAAAATGTTTCTAAATTGGAAAAATAAATGAATAAGAATTAAATTAGTTTACCCCAAGTTTAAGAGGTGTTTGAGGCTGCAAATCTTTTGGAACCACAGCTTCAGCTTTGTCCACAAGAGGTTTTAGAGAAAGAGCTCCAGCTTTAGGATTATTTGCATATGAACTTAGACCTGGATTTATCTGTCCAACACAATTAATTATTAATTATTAGAATCATAAATATCAAAACATAAATATGCTAGGAGTACAAGATAAGGATTAAATAAAATTCAATTATGAAAGTTCAAAGTAGTACCACTATATAATATATATATATATTATCCATATTTCTGATATAGTAGGGTATCAATCACATAAAAACTAGCTTTGAAGAATTGCTTTCTTTGTTGTCTTAATTGAGTTCTTATTTTACGGATTTTGAAGTTCAAACTTGAAAATATGAGATTAAGAAGTTGTAGTTTTTGAAATTTAAAGTTCATGTGTTGAACATGTAATTTACTTGAAGAAAATTAAGTTTTGAATTAAATATCTAAATTCTTTAAAACTTTACTTAAGCAGTCGCTTGGTAGCTAGATTAGAAACAAATTATTCATGTATTAATTTCATGTAACTTATTATACAATGTGTGATAGGTGGATAAAAAATAAGTTATTTATGTATAAAATTAATACGATATTTGGTTGGCAATTTAGAAATATTCATAACTAATACATGTATAAGTTATGGTGAAATCTATATATTATTTTATGCAGAATATAAAATGGCATAACTAATACATAAATAACTAATCCATGCATAATTAATATATACATAAAATAATATATAATTTACTCATAACTAATTTCTAGCTTAACTTTAACCAAGTATGAAACGACGCCTAATTACACTCATGTCTCTAAAGCTTAAACTAATCAGAGACAGATGGCCCCTTCAGTCACTAACAGATACGATAGCTTTACAAAAGCAAACGAAAATTAGTATTGGGATAAGGGTCTGAAAAATATCTCAATTTTGATCAGATTTGCTGTTGTGATACTAAACTTTCATGAGGACCACTATTTAATACCATATTTTTTACCCCCTGAACTATTTAATAGTGTATTTTAAATGTACATATGTGCACACGTGGACACATTACTATTTATAATTTTGCATTTTTCTTATGTCCACGTGGGCAAATATATATGTTTAAAATACGGTATTAAATAGTCTAGGGAGGTAATAGGTCCTCATTAAAGTTTAGTATCGCAACAACAAATTCAACCAAAGTTAAAGATATTTTTCAGACCCTTATCCCATTAATATTTATATATTCTAATCTATATAATATAGACACATTTTTTATTTTTCCCTAGTAGACCAATTAGTGCCTAATGTGGAAGCATCATTAGGCTTTTGATGATGTCATGTTAAAATTTAAACTTTCAACCCTCAACTCTACTTTTGTTTTCTTTTTATATAGGGAATACAAAGAAAGATAAAAATATATAGGTGTACAACAGTGCTAATAAGAGACTAAGATACTTTATTGTTGTTAATCTTAATCGAAGCATGTGACGTTTGAACTGTCCATAATTATCTACTAAAGTAGTTCATTTTTTATTCCGATCCAGTGTGATATCTGTTTTGCGTCCAATTATTAATTCTATTTTGCGTCAAAAAGTTATGTTTTGAAAAATAAAAGTACTTCTTTAATTTATCAAAAATATTTTTATTTTTCAAAGCTCAAATTCGACCTAAGTTCATATTTTAAAGATTACAAAATAACTTATTTTTCTTTAAAAAAGGGAATTACTTAAATTCTTCTTGAAAAATTTAATTTGGTGCTTGTTGTATCTTTGGGTTTGAGAAATAATTTCCATCATACTACACTGTTTATACATATAAGCCGAAAAAAAAGGTGTTTCACTGACTTTGCATATAAGTTTTTAGTGAAGGTTAATCAATTGAACTCTTGTCCTGAATCTAGCTAGGCCTTTTTTTTGTCATTCATTTCAAGTTTTGAAAAAAAAAACTCCACTAAAATTATACAAATTTATTTAGCTTTCATACCATCAAAGTTACGAAAAACATAATTGCGACAAGTAACTGTTCATAATAAGTGAAAAATAGACGTATATGCACCCCGCAAGAAAATATTCAATATTATTGCCAATGGGAAGTAGATCCAATTTTGTGTCAAAACGAAAGACATGAACTCTACTTCCTGTGCTTCCAGCATCAAATATCACTGCATAGTGCTCTGATTCATGGCTTAGAAGTAGCCTTCTTACATGAGATGAAGCACTAGAATAATGACACAACAACAACAAAACTAAAAAGTGAAGAGGATAATTGTTTTGCCTCTTCATATTTGCTTTCTTCACTTTACTTATCTCTTAAAGCAAATTCTAGTCGTCTTTATATAAGAAAAGAGTGTTGGTTATTTGCCCTGATTTCTTACCATAAATAAGTTTTTCTTTTAGAAAAAGGTTTTAATATTTTACTAGTCTTTTTCTTGTAGGAAAGGTTCTAAGACTCTATAAATATAGGCTTGTTCCTTCTAACTTAATCAGCATTCACAATGTAGTCTTAGGGTTTTGAGAGTTGCGGTTATGGAGGAGAGTTTTGTGTACCTCATTGTATTCCGAGTGAATTGATTGAGGTTGTTTCTCTCTATATTTTGTACTCTCATATTTATAGTGGATTGCTCATCTTCTTTGTGGACGTAGGTCGATTGACCGAACCACGCTAAATCTGTCTCTTTTGATGTGTTTCTCGTTTGTCTTCTTACTCGTGGTCTTTCGAGATTTGCTTTGCTAGCTTCCACATTACACCTGCTTATTTCGGTCCTAACAAAGAGCACATTGTTTTTTTTTTAATATAATTAATTAATTTATTTATTCTTTAGAAACGTACGTTATTTAACAATTTATTTGGTGTTAGCTTGTAAATAGGGTAGGTGAAGCATCAAAACATCGGTGCGTTTTCTGATTTTCTAATTTACTAATTTATATCGAGAGATCAACCATGTGCTTACAACATTTTATAATATTTATAGTTAGAATACTTTAAAATACATATTCGACATAGAAAATATTCGTCGATGCAGAAACTTATGCAATTACACTGCGTACTCACTATACCCCGTCCTTTTACGATGTGTTAGGATTTAGTATCTTTAATTCAAATTAAAATGTTTATTATATTTTAATTATAAAATTTTATCGGTCAAATGAAATATTAACTTATTGAATACTGAAGTTGTCCTAAGATTGCCAAATGACATTCTAGTTTCCCTTCGTGAAAAAACGCTCTCTAAACCCTAGACAATAACAACCCTAAGAAAAACTTGATTTCTCACAGTTGATGGCCAATATGTCTGGTGGAGAACCTCCTCGAGAGGTTGTTCCGCCCCACCACCAATATCACAAAAAAAAACGAGCTCTGAAGGTTTTTGTGGTAATCAGAAACTTGTAAACAAAAAAACATAATTTAGAGGAAGAAGAAAGCTTCATTATTTACTTTATAAAAAAATATATGAGTATACTCAGCTTCAACTGAACTCCAGTTTGAAATTGTAGCTTTCCATGAAACCGTAGATCCTCCCAGTTTGATCGCATATCATGTTACAAATTTCCTTGTAAGAGGGCACAGTACTGCCCAATCTGCATTACAAAAGACATTCACTTCATTGCTTGAACTGCTGTAAAATAGTATTCCTTAACCTGGTTGTTTCTTGATGTATCTAACAATTCTGAGTGCAAGTGAGATTTTTTAGGCTATTGTAAAAATTGGCTTAAGTTTTTAACACTGAATTGAATGAGATATCAGGCCTTGTCATTTTAATTACATACAAAAGTTCTCCAATCAATTTTTTATAAGAACCAGCTTCAGACTACTTCATGGAATCAAAATGTCATCAACATATACTAATATTATTGTAGTCCTTTTGGAGGTCTTCTTTGTGAACAAATAATATCATGCTGACTTTGACTTTGACTGAAATCCATATCAATCAAAAATATTGAAATACTCTGCACATCTTTTACAAAATTTAAATAAGAAATATTTTTTTTTACCATTTATTCTTATGTCTCTTCCCAAATATTGTACTCTATTTGAGAAAAAAGTTATTAAAATAATCATAATATCAACCTATATAATCATTATTTAGAACTCTTCAAATTTTTAATTTCTGTAGTATGTATTTTCAAGAACATTTAATATTAAAGATAAAATAAGATAAAAATAATTTATTTTATCTTAATTTTATAAAATGACAAATATTTTAAATAGCTTTGATTTTTAATAAGACCCAGGAATGAAATCATTATTTTCTTTATACATGAATTTAAGATTTAATAAGAAAAATTCAAGTAGTTATTTGCTAAACTACATCAGGAAATAGGACTAGGATGACTTTCTATAACCTTTAAGCATATTTACTTTCCTTAATAACGCGTACTTGTTATTTTGAAATTGGAATTAAAAAGATTGATTGCTTTTTTCTTTAGTTTTCACAAAGTTTCACCCTAAACTTTGTAGTAAATAACTGACATGTTTATGTTAGTTGAAGAAAAAATATTACCAACATATTTATGCGTATTATGGAATAATTTCTGCGATCTCTAAGTGAGAGTGGGTAGGTCACTTTTTTCTTCTCAATAAATAGTATTCTAATTAGAAAAAGAAAAAAAAAAGATAACATTTGCCTTGTTACGTCTTTTTTTGCAGTCTATTTCAAAAAGTTGCGGTCTGGCGGAGTCAGACATACTTAATTAGAAAATTACACTATGTAATTAGATAAAAATATATTGTTAATATATGTATATTATTCTCTCCGGTCCATTTTATATGTCACATTTTTACTTTGTACTTACATTAAGAAATTATGTAACTTTACCCTTCTATCCTTATTTAATGTTTTCTTAAGTCAACTTTATAATAAATGATGAATAGATTTTCAAGATTAATTAACTACTCTATCATGGGTATAATAGGCAAAATTTGGTAATTTATGCATAAATTTTATAAAAGGACAAATATTATGGTCCAGATATTTATAGAAAGAAATGACATACAAAATAGAACGAAGAAAATACATATTGACACTCCTTAACTTCTACATAATTTTACTTTTTTATATTTTGATACACCTCAATTAAAATTCTAAATCCTACTATGATTTTAAATATTCCATGGGACACAACAACAGGACTATTGAGATATACAAGATAATTGACAGCATGAAACACGTTAATAAAGCTAAAGTAAAACCAACAATTAATACCTTATCATGCCAATATAAAAAGATCTTCTGCTTGCTAATTTGGATTCTATATTCTATGAAAAAGAATAAAGTATTAGTACTATATTATATTTTATTTAGGTCACTTTTCATCATTTTATGTCTTTTTCCATGCAAGCATACTGCATATATATAATTTATTATCCTATTCGTGGCATAAAGGACACTAAATATCTCATAATAATTGAAATTATTCCTTGACCTTAGTTTAATAATTTTATTAGCTGTACAACAAGTAATTATCAACATGGTGATGGTAGTTCGATGAATATGAAACACGAGATTTCCATCTTTCCAATTCAACGGGACATCACATATAAAAAAAAATAAAAAATCCCCCACATAATTAATGACGTGCTCCGTAAAATTTAAAATTATTTTCTTTATTTTTTCTAACAAAATTCACTATTTTCTTTTTTCAATATTATTATTTTTATCTCCAAAGCCATCAGGGGCGTATTAATCTCCAAGAAAATTGTTTGGGCCAATTGGACATGATAAAAGGGGAAAAAATCTAAACAGCAGGAATGAACATTTGTTTCCTATTTTCTACATTTTCAAACTAAAATTCTCATATTATATTGCAAGAAACTTTTGAATTTCCAATACATATATTTCACGGATATTCTTTCTTTTGGAGCAAGCTAAGTAAAGAAGATAATAACGATAATTTTTGTTAGCCACGTGAAGTTCACAATTAAACATAACAGTACCCATTTTTGATAAATTTGTTAGGCACAGAGTAAAGGACTAAAATGGATATTTTTTTATTATACATTACAAATAATAATTTAATCAAGTGAGGTCTATTAAGGATCACAAAAAAGCAACACCAATACATTAAAAAGCATTTTGATCACTTTCTCTAACGAGTTGCAACATACATACATATATATATATATATATATAATATGGACAATCAGACAAAAATCCTGGTAAACAGGATATATGAAAAAATGAAAATAGTGGATGAATCCATTGACGACAAAAGCCAAAAGCTATTTAAAATCAGAGATGAATTATCAAAATTATCTGAGCAATCTCGGATGTTACAATCTGAAATCAATCAACTCAGTACTTCACAGGCTAAAAACATGAGAGAGTTTTTACTCTTATGTGAACATTTGGATACTCATCCAAAACAGAATTCAAATCTGAAAGGAAATATCAATCCCAACAAAGTGGCAGGAGATGTCCCACTAGCACCTAGTGCCAAAAACATCTCGATGGTAAGCACGAATATATATGCCAACTTCTACATCGAAAGATGGAGAAAAAAGCCGAGCAATAATTGAAGACGCTACTTCGAAAGAAGCAAGCTCATCCTCAGCAAAAGCTGAGGATATGCCTTAAAAGCAACCTTTGGTGGAGAAACATTCAGAAAAATCCAAGGATTAAAATTAAATCTTAAAATGGAAGACAATCTATTAAGCAGAATGCAAAGAATGTTTTCAAGAGATAAAATTTCCTATCATGAGTATCAGGAAATAGAAAAGGTAATAGAAATTACCCAAACAACAGGAAAACATAAACTAAACCTGTTAACAAATCCTATGATAGATCAAATTCTTAGGAAGATTCCAGAAAGAAAAAGGAAAAAGATGAATTATGTTCATCTAGGAGGAATCCAAATATTCACGTGGGCTTTAGCATTCTTTGTTAAAATCTATATTTATTGCAGCTAAAAGTTATTTTTGTTGTAATGAATAATGAATCCTTTAAGTTATTCATATATTTATTTCTTTACATTTCTAATCACCTTAATGAAAATACTAGCTACTATAACCTCTCCCACATTTTTCTCTTGCTGATTCCCTTAATTATTTTCACAAGAGAATGGAGTAACTTCATTCCTTGTTTAGAACCCCATATTTGGTAGATATAGTAAGAGAAAAAAATGGAAGAGAGTTGAAATTGGATTCTATACAACAAGGTGATGCATGGAAAGGAATGGATATGTTGATTTTCAACTCTTGGCATTGGTGGACTCACAAGGCAAAATCTCAAGGGTATAACATATATATCTACCTTCTACTTTTCATCTCTCTTTAAGTAATTCAAAAGATACACACAAAGAAATGAGTCATCAATGTGCAGATCTAATTTTTTTTTTATATGTCAAGTACGTGCAAGTTTGATTCTCTTTTATGAGCTAAATATATCAAAAGATAATTGATAATAGGTGAAGCAAGACTTGAATCCGTACATGGACATAGCTACAATACTAAAGAGGGGTTCGAACGAAATCAATAATTTTTTCTTAAATTCAGTATTGGCAGAATATATATGTGCCTTCTAAGTTGACCTCATATTACATTTATGCCCTCCAGAAAATAAATTTAAAAAATTACTTATTTTTCATAAAAACATTTTTCATTGTACCAAACACACCCTCTGATATTACTATTAATCTCTAGTACTACTTAAAACAATCTCAAATTCGCTAATATTATTATCAATCTATATATATCGTCTTATAAATAATGTTTTTCACTCATCAATCAAATATTAGAAAACACAAAATATGACTTTCGTTATATTAAACATACCCTAAATTTGCAACTTCCAAAGCTTATGATCAGTCGCATCAATTAATTATGTTACATTTTGATTAATTAGGGGCAAAGAATGGGGTTCATCAGCTTCCAGCATCTACTATTGTTGTTAACAAAGTACTAAGTAGTATTAAGACACAAGTTTATCTCCTTGACCTCACATTAATTTTGTCACAATCAAGGAAAGATGCTCATCCATCAGCATAGAGTGGTCAGCACCTTGTTAATGATTGTAGTAATTGGTGCCTTCCTGGTCTAACAGACACTTGGAACCAATGCATCATTGGCTATATTGGAATTTAAAAATTATATACACGGACGGACGGTATAAAGATACTTTTATATTATATATATTAGGTCTTTATATATTCAGTGCTTCATGGTATTTGCTAGGGAATCAAGTTTCACAAGATACTATTGTGCATGCGAAGAAAATGTGATGCATCGTGTTGACAGTCAGCTGAGGGAATCAAGTCTCGATTGTTGGATTGATACATATGAAAGGAAGTCTGCAAGTTCAACTAAAGCAGTACTAGTTTTGCATGCATTTGGAAACACAAAATGCAATCAAAGAGTATCAGTAAGTTTTAGGGTAATTTGATTATGAAATATCCATCATATGATACGTGATTGAAGAATAACAATCACAATAACGATCTAAGAGGTTAGGTGTGCTTTACAAATTGCTCCGCCTGTAAGCTGACTTTAGCGCCTAGATGACAGAAACAATCTCCTCAAACTGCGGAGAAGGCCACATATAATGACATTAAGTGTATAGATAATAAGGTGACTGAAATAGTTTGACTTATAAATAACATTTGCGCCCAGCCAAAAAACCTACAAAATTTAATTTAATACTAATAAGCTTTCTAATGTTTCAAACACCAAATGTTTTTGTAAGTGAGAAATAGTAAGATAATGGCTCCCTAGATGGAACCATCTAAGAAGAGTAACCTTGAGGTAGAGGCTCTATTACAGAGTGTTAGCAGCAAATCAATAATCTTGGAAAAACATACGAGGAATGTGACACAAATCTTAAATGAATGACAATTGGTGTCTATCAACAAAGATGCTTTTTTAGAAAATCTGATAGGGCATATCAATCATCTAATAGATGAGTGTAAGTTTCATGATCCAAAAATGAAAGTGATGACACTTCTATATTTCCACCAAGACAACTCAGCCTCAACTCAATGAAACGAAAGAAAAGCAAAAAGATAAAGTAAAAACAAGATAAAAACAGAAAACTTATTCATTTTATAATAACCTCAAAACCTGGTTGTCACGTGTATAAGTCACTAATACATAATGTGCGGAATGAAAACATAATTATAAGTCACGGTGTCTTTGTTTCTCAAATAGAACAAAGCGTAACATAAAAACAATAGGGGCCGCCAGGGTGATAAACAGTTACCTCTATAAAGTCCTTTGACAAGCCTCGTAATTAGGAGAAGGAGAAGAGAAAATGCATGATACCGGACTCGAAACTTACACAAGTGTAGAAGCAAAGAGTGAGTACCAACCAATATGATACTCAGCAAGTAACCAAATAAACAAGGCAAACTAGCTAGAAAATGGGTACTCCTTTCATCCCCAACCAAACCTCCTCAACTACCACTTGCATAGAAATCAGTCAAACCTAACAATTTCATAACACACAGTTCACAAGGCTTAACCACACAGTTCAATAATCACAATTCAACAACTATCGCGTAGCAAGTATATCAATCACAAGTAACAACTAGATCAATCACAACTAACGAGGAGATCAATCACAAGTATCAAAATGCATCAAATCACAATAGTCAACGCTTGTCAAAACCATTTCCCTTCGGTACAATATCACTGGCCAAAACCATTTCCCATCAACTTTATATCACATCACTAGCCGGAATCATTTCCCTTCAACTTTATATCATACCATTTGCCGAAACCATTTTCCTTCAACACATGAATATCACTAGCCGGAACTATTTTCCATCAGCTTTATATCACATTACTAGCCTGAACCATTTTCCTTCTATTTTATTTCATTTGACTAGCCATAACCATTTCCCTTAGGCTTTATATCACATTTCTCTTCACAGTGTACAACAATCAATAACATAAGCAATTTCACACCATAAGAAATAGATAACAATTCAAGCAATTCAAGTCCACAGTTATGCCATCAAAGTATTCAATCAATCAATCAAAATAGGGGCCACAATAAGGCAATTCAAAAGCATTATGATCAATATGTTGCCTTTTCATTGATCCCATTTTTATTCACTAAGATTAATCAAGTGGAACAATGAGTCCATCATCTCATTCTCATTGCTCCCCCACACACACAATAAAGGAAAATACACGATTCTACAAGATTATAAAGTAACTCCAAAAACCCAAATTCGAAAATGAGGTTTGAATATGAAAATATTTACTTGAAAATATTACCCAAGGCATTTGGAACTCATCGGTAAAAATCATTTTGACAAAAAAATTAAAATCAATTCACAATCACCATTTTAGTTAAGAACTCAAGTTTTTGGAAAACCTTATCATTTGCCAATCAAAATCTCAAGTTTTGATGTTAAAATCCATAAATAATCAAAGGGAAATGAAGTATTAGGGTAACAAAAGTCTACCCAAATGATTTAGCATAAGAAATCTCTTCAAAATTGCCTCCAAAGGTTTTAGAAAGCTCAAAACAACCAAAAAAGGCTAAAACCCAGAAAATGGCAGGCATAAACCCCGTTTGATGTCTCTTAAGAAAACACAGGTTCGCTTGAGCGAATCTCACAAAAATTGGGGGTATCACTTTTGTGAAATGGACTTCACTGAAGTAATCATTGCAAAAGTGAGCCTTGGTTCGCTTAAGTGAACCCTGCTCAAACAACCAGTCTCGCTTTTGCGAGCCGGTCTTTGCTAAAGTGAAGGTCGCAAAAGTGAAGACCCTTCACAAACGTGAGGACTGACCAGAAATATCAGCCAACACAAAAATCATCAAAGTGACTCTCGAGATTTGTTCAGAACCCCGTACACACAAATCATATATGTAAATTGACTATACTTAACATTCGAGACTCAATGAAACCATCGAAACACACATCTGAGGTCTCCTTGACCTGAAACTTGTGAAAGTCACAAGAAATGAACATAATGCCTAAAAAGGTCAAATCAACCTCGGGACCTCTAAAAATTCAATCAAGACCTCACCTAGGCCTAAAATCATCCATCAAATCCGATTGAACTCTCGAAATTCGATATGAGCATCCGAACCATGAATGTTTATCAAGGTCAACCCAAAGGCTAATATTCCACAAATTTTCAACTTAGAACCTCAAATCCTCAAAAAGACTCTGAATCTAAAACCGACAACGTCTCTCCTAAAACTATTTCCAAATTACGAAACTGATGAAATCGATGGACTTCCATTCCGACACTCACAATTCCAAAAGACTCCAAAAATCACTTTTAATTAATTTTAGCGTTTCAAACTCAAAGCTTACAAATTTCACAACTTTTTACTCAAATCTCGAAACAAACTTTCCAATCTCACTCAAAAAAGACTCGGGGTTAAGATCCAGAGGGATAAAACGATAATTTACAAAGATTTTGAAAAATAACCATTCAAGTCATTATATTATCCACCACTAAAAATCATGTTTGTCCTCGAACATAAAGTAAAAGAAAGTAATTGAAGCCTCGAAAAGTTGAGGATATCTAGCATGCATATCTGACTCTATCTCCCAAGTCGCCTTACCAACTAAATTGTGATTCCACTACACCATAACTTAAGCAATCTCTCCTACTGGACTCAAAATCTAGAAAGGTCCAATGAATCTAGGGCTAAGATTTCCCTTCTTTCTGAACCTCATCATACCCTTCATGGGTGATACTCGGAGCCACACATGATTACCCTCCATAAATACTAAGGCTCGAACTCTCATATCTGCATAACTCTTATGTCGATTCTGGGCTACCAACAATTTATCCTGAATCAGACGGACCTATTCCACAAAATCTTCAAGCAATTCTATATCTAAAGAGTCCATCTTAGCCAAATCAAACCAACCAATCGAAGAACTACCCCATATTACATACAACATCTCAAATAAGACCATCAGAATATTAGAGTGATAACTATTGTTGTAGGCACACTCCGCTAAGGGTAAATATTGATCCCATCTAGCACCAAGTCAATCACTCAAGCTTACAGCATGTCCTCCAAGAGTTGAATCTTTTGCTCAGACTGACCATTTGTCTGATGGTAGAAATTTGTACTCATATCTAACAGAGTACCCAAACCATGTTATAAATCCTTCAAGAAATAGGAAGTGAACAAAGACCTTCGATCAGAGATAGTGGAAATAGGGACTCTATGTAGTCACATGATTTGGATGATATATAAATGGGTTAACTTATGTACTGTATACTTCACATGTACCAGAATGAAGTGGGATCACTTATCCAACCTATCAACAACCACCCAAATGGAATCATAAGCACTCACTGTAGTAGGAAAACCCACAACAAAGTCCATAGTGATATGTTCCCACTTCCAAATAGGAATAGACATCCTCTAAGATATACTTCTGGGCTGCTAGTGCTCACACTTGACATGTTGATAGTCAAACACATTGAAACAAAGTCTACAATGTCCCTCTTCGTGCCAAACCACCGGTAATGTTTGGTCAGATTATGATATATCTTCGCCTCTCTCGAATAGATGAAATATCAAGAACAATGTGCCTCTTCAAGAATCAATCTAATCAACTCGTTGTCTTCGACACACAATTCCTGCCTTCGATCCTCAAGTCCTCATCAGAATCAAGGACATCCTCCTGAATGTCCCTCTCATCACCTTGTCTCAAATGAGAAACAACTTCTCATCATCAAAGTGGTACTCATGGATCTGCTCAACTAGGAAAGAATGGGCCTCTATGAAAGGAATTAAACCATCGCTCTTTTCAGAAATCTGCAAGCTGATGAGACTGTTGGCTAATCTCTGAACATCTTTGGCCAATGGTCTCTCATCAAAACTGATAGCGACAAGATTCCTCATGCTAGAAGTTTTCCTACTCAAAGGATCATTCACCACATTGGCCTTTCTTGGAAGATACAAGATGGTGATGTCATAGTCCTTCAGTATATCAAACCATCTACGCTACCTCAAGTTCAGATCCCTCTGACTGAAGATGTACTAAGACTCCGATGATCGGTGAAGACATCACAATTTTTCCTACACAGATAATGTCGCCATAACTTAAGCACAAAAACTATGATTGTCAACTCTAAATCATGAGTATGGTAGTTCTTCTCATAGGTATTAAACTTTCTAAAAGCATAGGCGATCATTCTCCCCTTCTGCATCAAAATGCCACCTAACCCGACTCCAAAAGAATCACAATAAACTGTAAAGTCTACACCCTCCTCAAGTAAATTCAAAAGAGGAGTCGAAGTCAAGAAGGTCTTAAGCTTTTGGAAGTTGTCCTCACACTCATCAGACCATTGGAAGCTCACACTTTGTCGAGTTAATTTGGTTTAAGGACATACAATAGTGGAGAAACTCTTAAAAAATCATCTATAATAACCTGTAAGTCCCACAAAACTCCAAATCTCGATGACTGAAGTAGGCCCGTTCCAACTTGTAATTGCCTCAATCTTGGCTAGATCCACTGAATACCCTTCTTGGACACCACATGTCCCAGAAATGCATCAAAATCAAGCCAAAACTCGCACTTCAAAAACTTCTCATATAACTTCTCTTCCCTCAATCTCTGGAGCATAATTCTCCAGTGTCGATCATGATCCTCCTTAGTCTTGGATTACACCAAAATGTCATCAATGAACACTATCACAAATTAATCAAGATTAGGTTGGAACACCCCGTTCATCAACTCCATGAATGCTGCAAGGGCATTAGTCAAACCGAAAGACATCATAAGAAATTTATAGTGCCCATAACAAGTCCTAAAAGTTGTATTAGGAATATTTGATGTCCTAATCTTCAGTTGATCAAAGTAATCTTAGAAAACAAAAAAGCTCCATAAAGTTGATCGAATAAGTCATTAATACGAGGAAGATGATATTTATTCTTCAATGTTACTTTCTTTAACTGTTCATACTCAATACACATTCTCATGGTACTATCATTCTTCCTCACAAATAGAACATGAGCACCCTATAGAGAAATACTAGTGTGAATGAATCCCTTGTTCAACAAGTTCTGTAACTGATCCCTTAATTCATTCAACTCAACTGGATCCATATGACAAGTAAGGACAGAGAAGAGATTGGTGCCTGGCTCCAAGTCAATTGTCACGACCCGAGACCACCCCCTAGTCGTAACCGGCGTACTCGACCTCGAAGAGGTCTAATACTAGCCTCTTAGCATTCATTCATCACATAGACACTAAAACCATAAGGAATTTAAAACTTTCTTTACCAAGAAAACATTTCATAATTTTTAAAAAATAATAATAGCAAGCGGAAGACTTTCTAGACTTTATACATGATGTCTCAAACCATCTAATACTTTAGAGTACAAAATTCGAGACTAATCCCGTACACAACTTAAACAATACTAAAAGACATAAAAGAACGTATTGGGTATTGTCCTCGAATCTATGAGGACTCACCAAGTCTTCATCTTCAACACTTAGAAACCTATCAAAGCCATGACATGTCATCTTCTCCAAATCCCTACACTTGAGTTCAAAAAAAGGGAAAGAAAGGGGTTAGCACAATTAAGTACTAAGTATGGAGACCATGCAAAAACATGTCAAAAAGGACATTTTCAAAGAATAAATGCTTTCATATCAATTTGATAAAACCTTTCCTTTACAAGTATAAGAGACATAATACAAGTCAACATTAACATATAAGACCATAGCCCACCATACATATAATCAACATATGTCCATATACAACTCATGCTTAACTTTAAAAGAACACATGTCATTTCATTACCATAGGACCTCTACCTAATATAATCTTAAGACACACTTGAGTAAGACAAGAAGTGACCGCCCATACAACCTCTTCAAGCACACTTAAGTGTTCCTCAAGATTACCTTAGATAAGGACATTTCCTTTACAACATAACATCAATAGGCCAACATTCTTTAAGAAACCATTTTGGAGACATTCAAGCACATAAGGGGACTTTCACATAATAGTCGTTAGACTTAGGGAACTCACTTTAGTATCTTCAAAGCCTACTCGTGCCATGTGTAGATAGCATCCCATACTACTACCTACACGTTGTAGAACCTATCCAATAACTAGAGTGCACATCCCACATGATGGGAATAGGCATAACCGACATAGACCATACTAGCTAGGTATGGAATCCGGAGTCTATCCTACTCCGTGGAGGTTGTTCTACTTGCCAAAGGTAGAACTAGTAAGCAACCCATGTAGGCACATGGTTTAGGGGATGTCCAAGGAAGTTCATTGTGCCTAATCTCATACTCAACTAGGCCACCTTCCTAACCACATCCACTCGGTGCTAGCCTTGTTTCCCATAGAGTATTCAATCACATATGTACTTAGAGAAGGTTCCTTTTCTAGTTCAACCAACTCATAGTACCTCTTCCCAAGAAAGGCCCCATTTCTTAGTCATGGCCAATCAAGGTTCATAAGGATAGCTCATTAAATCCCCCTGGAAGGGTGCCTTAGGCCTACCGATTTTTCATTAAGGGTGCCTTAAGCCTGCCGGTCCAAGGTTCATCATTTCACACATGAGAAGGGCTACCACCATTAGGTCTACCGATTTCATGGTTTTACATTTACTTAGGAAAGCTAGACTTATGAAAGGGCACCATTTCTTAGTTTTGCCGATTCAAGTCTTGGCCTAGAATTCCTCTTTTAGCATTTATAGAAAGGGCACCATTTCTTAGTTCTGCCCATTTCACACATTCATGCATTCAAGACTTTAAGTAACAAGGAGGGACACTTTAGTCTACCAACCAAGTCACAACATTTTCATTTAAGGATACTTCATAATCCAACATCATTTCATATATACATCATGAGAAATCATACTTTAACTCACAATGCTATCCACTTTACATAGGATCATCACAAGATCACATAAAACTCATTCACATCATACCTTCACATATAGCTTCATATAGGACTTTACATCTAGCCTCATATGTGTATAATAATACAACAATATAATAACATTCACATAATGCCCTTCATGGCCTCAATTCACAACAATACAACAAATAACCACCTCCACCAAAGGTGGATCAAGCCAATCAATAACAATATTATTAATACTAAGAGATCAAGCCATCTCACCACCCTTTTCAAAGGCCATAAGCCACAATACTCAATTCCATGCCAATTATACAATATTTATCAAGTTTGATCAACTTACCCTCTTTCCATGGCTATCTTCATCATCCTCATCTTCCAACAATTTAACAATACAATAACAATGATAATAACAACAATCAACTATACAAGCTAAGCTAAACAATATCCAATAACCAACATAAAGTCTAAATCCCAATTTATGACCATTCAAGGCTACTACCTCACATTATACCATTCAATAACAATTTCTAGCAACTCAACATAGCTAAGATCATATAAGAACAGCCCACATCAACCACTCAATAATCCTACATCAATTACTCAAAATCATTAAACTCACTTTAGGCTAAATTTAAAGAATTTGAGAAGACATGGGTTCACAAATATTTCTTTCTTAAAACCATAAATAATCATTAATAACAACATGAAACATCATTTAAAATTATTTAATGCAAGAACCCATGCTTAGAATTCGAAATAGGATTTTTGTGTATTTGAAAAACCTTGAAAACCTTTTGATTGGGCTCCTTGAAAGAAAGAATGATCAAGGATAAAGGATCCCCATACCTCTAAGTTGAAAATCCACGAAAATTGATGAAAGAAGCCTCCAATTTGAAACCCTAGTTCTTCACCCTTCTTCTTCCTTGAACTTGAGAGAAATATTTGAGAGAGGGAATGATTTTGGAAATTCTTATTAAATGAAAGGAATTGGTCATAAAAAGGTCTTATAGTTGCTAGGAAAGGAAAATAATAGCATAGGGTCAATTTTGGAAAAGGACTAAGGACCCATAAATTCTTGACTTAAAAATTGTGCCCATTCCCGTCTAAACTCGTCCTTTGGACAGTGCTTCACTATTTCAGGCATAACTTTTTACTCCATGGTCGGAATTGGGCAAACTCGGTGGCGTTGGAAAGAGGACTCAAAGACCTTTCATAGGATAGGTAATGGCCCACCTAATTCATTTTGAGCTAAAAGATATGACCATTTAAAGTTGACCCTTACAGCTCACTAGTTCAAATGACTAGTTTCCGGTCATCACGGTCATTTCTCATCATTTCTTCAAGTTCTCAACTCCAAACTCACATGTGAGGCTCTAGTTTCACTAGTTCATTTTTAGGGTCGTTACATCAATAGCAAAATCAATATCTCTATTCACAGAAACAGCTAGAACATCAGTAGAAAACACATCTGAATACTCTCAAACCATGGGTACAAAATCCATGGGAGGTGGTTCAACACTAGTATACCGAATAAAATCCGAACAGGACAAAAACCCTCTAGCAACCAATCTCCAAGCTCGGATAAAAGAGATAACTTTGGTAGGATAAGAACCACTAGCACCGGTCCACTCAACTCTCGAGACACTCGACATAACTAAGGTCACAATCTTAGCATAACAATAAAAAATATTATGATGCGGGATGAGCCAATCCATACCCAAGATAAAATTGAAGTCTACCATCCCTAAAGTGATCAAATCTACCCAAGTATCATACTTGGCCAAAGAAATAAGACGAGATCGATACACTCAATCCATCAACAATGACTCACCCAATGGTGTAGAATTATGAATAGGCACAAGTATGCTATCAAAGATCATATCAAATCCAATAGCCAAAATAGGTAGGAACAGATAAGAAAGTAGACCCCGGATCAAAGAATACAAACACAGGTCGGTGGCAAACTGAGATGATACCTATAATCACAACATCAGAAGTCTCAACCTCAGGCCTTCCTGAAAAAACATAACATTGTCCCTCTCGATCCCTTAGAATCTGAGTAGTATCCTGACCCCACCCTGTGGAGTTGAAGCACCCCTACCAGAAGTCGCGCCACCTCTACTAGATTGACCTCTGCCTCGACCCCTGGCTGAAAGCGTTGAATCGTCTAGTTGGAGTAGCTGAATAAGTAAGTTAGGGTCCTAAGTGAGTATGCAAAGGACATTATCGAATCAAATGAGTTGGATAACCACACTATAATAAGACCTCGGCACGAATAACTATTGTGACAAACCATATGAGCTATCATGGCCACCTCACCCAGAACCATAGGATCCTTCGGTCGTCTGCCCATACTCAACTAGTGGCGTCGATGCATGAACCGGCCCACAACATTGAAAAGAGTTTCTACCTCTATGTGAACCCCTACCTCCAGATGAGGTACGAGAAAACTAACTAGATGATCGAGCTATCTTGGGGTCCTTAAACTCCTCTCTAACCATCAACTATGCCTCATTGGCGGTACTCATAATGGACTAGAATGAAACCCCTCTCTAGGTTCTTTGAACACATAAGACCTGATGGAGAAAGTAAACCCTCTCACAAACATAGGACTCTCTCTGTCTCATCCGAAACAATAGTCATGGTGTGCTTGGATATCTCACAGAAACGAGCCTCATATTCACAAATAAATTGTCTTGAGTCAAGCTCTCAAACCTCAATCAACTCTCCTGTCGCACTCTATAAGGGATGAAGCACTCCTAGAAAGCATTGGAGAACGTTGTGACATCTTGCAAGTTGATAACTAGGAAAAAGCTTAAAAATTGGAAATTTTCATTTTTGGAAAGAGTTTTAAAAAACTGGAAAATTGGTTAAGTGTGGGAAAAAGGTGAGTTTTGGCCAACTTTTAGCAGTCATAACTTCTAGCTCAGGATGATTTAGGTGTAGTTACAGTTATGGTTGTAAAGTTCGTGGAATGATATTTCCAACGCCACCGAGTTTGCTCGATTCCGAGTTTGTATGAGTGAGTTATGCCCTTTGGAAGTTGGGCACTTGACAGGGAAATTCGTCTGGAAATTTTAAGGGCATTTTGGTCTTTTCCCTAACCAATTCCTTTGGTTATATTGNTGAGTTAAAGGCAAATGTTCAAAAGCAAAGAGTATTACTTTTTGAACATGGGGGAGATAGTATATTGAGGTATCAAAGTAGATTGTGTGTACCTATGGTAGATGGACTCCAAGAGAGGATTATGGAAGAAGCTCATAACTCCAGATATTCCATTCATCCGGGTTCCACCAAGATGTGTCGTGACTTGCGAGAAGTTTATTGGTGGAATGGCATGAAGAAGGGCATTGCAAAGTTGATTGCTAAGTGTTCAAATTGCCAACAAGTGAAAGTTGAGCATCAAAGGCCCAGTGGTTTGGCTCAGAGGATAAAACTTCCAGAATGGAAGTACGAGATGATCAATATGGATTTCATCACAGGGTTGCCAAAGTCTCGCAGACAACATGATTCTATTTGGGTGATTGTCGACAGAATGACAAAGTCAACTCATTTTCTACCGGTGAAGACTACCAATTCAGCAGAAGATTATGCCAAGTTATATATTCAAGAGATAGTGAGACTTCATGGAGTCCCAATCTCCATTATTTCAGATAGAGGTGCACAGTTCACTGCACAGTTCTAAAAATCTTTTAAAAAAGGCTTGGGTTCGAAGGTGAACTTAAGCACTGCCTTTCATCCTCAGACTGATGGGCAAACAGAGCGTACTATTCAGACTTTAGAAGATATGTTGAGGGCTTGCGTGATCGATTTCAAAGGTAATTGGGATGATCACCTACCTCTCATTGAGTTTGCCTACAACAACAATAATCACTCTAACATCCAGATGGCTCCATATAAAGCTCTCTATGGGAGAAGATGTAGATCTCCTATTGGGTGGTTTGAAGTTGGTGAAGCAGGGTTGATTGGACCAAATTTAGTTCACCAAGCGATGGAGAAGGTGAAAGTGATTCAAGAGAGGTTGAAAACGGCACAGAGTTGTCAAAAATCCTACACTGATGTTAGGAGAAGAGCGTTAGAGTTTGAAGTAGATGATTGGGTATATTTGAAAGTTTCACCCATGAAAGGGGTTATGAGGTTTGGTAAGAAGGGGAAACTTAGTCCCCGATATATTGGACCTTACCGCATAGCCAAGAGGATTGGCAATGTTGCTTATGAGTTGGAGTTACCACAGGAACTAGCAGCGGGTCATCCGGTATTTCATATCTCTATGTTGAAGAAGTGCATAGGCGATCCTTCATTGATCCTGCCGACTGAGAGTGTTAGGATCAAGGATACCTTATCTTATGAAGAGATTCCTGTTCAGATTCTAGACTGCCAAGTTCGTTAGTTAAGAACGAAAGATGTAGCATCAGTCAAGGTCCTTTGGAGGAACTAATTTGTTGAGGAAGCTACTTGGGAAGCCGAAGAGGACATGAAGAAGAGATATCCATATCTCTTTGAATCCGGAGGAAATGCAGATTAAGGTACTAATTTCCTTCTTAGTGCTCTTTGATTTATAGTGAGCATGTTGTTGTTGTTGTTGCATGATTGCTTGTTGGGTGTTCGGGTGATATTACACCCTTAGCCTCTTAAGAGTAACCTCATTCGAGGACGAATGTTCCCAAGGGGGAGATATTATGACATCTTGCAAGTTGATAACTAGGAAGAAGCTTAAAAATTGGAAATTTTCATTTTTGGAAAGAGGTTTAAAAATCTGGAAAATTGGTTAAGTGTGGGAAAAAGGTGAGTTTTGGCCAACTTTGAGCAGTCATAACTTCTAGCTCAAAATGAATTAGGTGTAGTTCCAATTATGGTTGTAAAGTTCGTGGAATGATCTTTCCAACGCCATCGAGTTTTCTCAATTCTGAGTTCATATGAGTGAGTTATTCCCTTTGGAAGTTGGGCAGTTGACAGGGAAATCCGTCCAGAAATTTTAAGGGCATTTTGGTCTTTTCCCTAACCAATTCCTTTGGTTATATTGTTGTGTTAGACTGATTTGTAGATCAGTTTGTCCCATTTTTAAAGAGTGAGAGTTAGGGTTTGAGAGTGAAGAGGAGAAGAAGAGGAGAAAGAGAAGAGCAAGCAAAGAGATCATCGTGGATATCGTCGGGGGTGATCCCTACTAGGTATGTGAGTCCATAGTGTTGGGTTGGTTCTTTTCCCCACACGCCAAGTTCGTTTTATTTTCAAGAAAAGATTGATTGTGTTGTTGAAGTTGTTGGTTGTGTTGTTGATGTTGTTGATTGTGTTGTTGGAGTTCCTTGTTGATTTGGGACATGTTTCCGGTTGTGTTTGTGAGTTGAAATATCTTGTATATTAAGGGATTTTATGATTCTTAGTGTTTGGGGTTGAAACCTTTGAAGTTAAAGTGGTTTAGAGTTGGTGAAACAAGGGAGAAAAGTCAAGTTTTTTGGGGAAAGGGGTGGCGCGTTGCGCCTGCCAACGCGCCCCAAAAGAGGTTCTGAACTTTCCCCCTTGGGGCAGCGCGCCTAGCAGAGCGCCAGCAGGTCCCTTCTGAGCTTCAAGACCTGGCGCTCCGCGCCTTGCAGAGCGCCAAGGACGCCAAGTTTCCCCATTCTTTTCATACTTTCTCATGCATGTTCCTTGGTATTGTACCTATGTTTCCTAGTTGTTTCCAGCACTCCAAAGTACTTCTAAACGTCAAGGAGTCATCCATAAACATGTGATCATATACCTTGAATCTATAATCCAATTCAAGGCGAGTTAGAAGTCAAGCTTAGAAGTTAAGAAAGTCAGTTAGAAGTCAAGCTTAGAAGTTAAGAAAGTCCAAGCAAGTCTTTAAGGTTTTCCAAGAGTCTTCATTGAACGTTTTAACTTCATTTTTAAGGCTCAAGTTTCAAGTCAAGTAAAGAGTAACGAGTTTCAGTTAAAGTCAAGAGTATAAAGTTGAGTTCATTTCTCAAAAGTTATTAGGGAACTAAGTATTCACAAAGAAGTTTTAAAGAAATGTTTTCACATTTAAGTAAGATTGGAAACTGAGATTTTCAAAGAGCCTTCGGGCTAGTTTTTGAGTAATTATCTCAAATCAGCAGGAAGACATATGTTTTAAAAACATAAGAGCCAGTACATTTTTGGGAGTAGTATCGAGCACCGAATTGGGGAAGCGTTCAAAGAACCCACAACCCCCATAGAACCATGTAGGCACCATGGGTAGAAGAGGTTCATACTTTTTAGATGAACCTTTTCAGATTAGACTAGTGGATCCATTAGGCAGTTCAAGTCTTATACCTTTGGCCAGATATAGGATGCTCTGGCAGTGTGAGGTCGATCGTTGTATCATCACTATAGCTCTTATGTGATGGTTGACAGTTAGAGAAACTCCCACATTAGTTATTGTATTTTCATACATAGAAAGTATTGTATTTTTATATACATAAGTTCATTTGTATTTCTATATACATCTCAGGCTTATTGTATCTTTGTATACACACAGAGTTTATAGTAGGTTTTAAACAATCTTTCTTTATATCGCACTTGTTCAAAATTACCTTATATTGAAAGCAGTCGGTCAAGTTGAGTTGAGTTGAGCCATGTAAGCTATGCAGTTTCTTTTAGATTTCCTTCTAGCCTATGTTGTTTAGTTTTCCAGCTCGCATACTCGTACATTCCATGTACTTATGCCAGTTAGCCTGCATCATCTTGTGATGCAGACACAAGTACCCAGGGTCAGCATCCAGTACGCCGTTGATCTAACTAAGCACTCCAGGGTCAGTGGTGAGCCTCCTTGATTTCCGAAGGACTCGGTTATGTTGTTCTCTTAGTTTTGTTTTATTAGGATGTTGCAGGGTCTGTCCCAACATCCATTTCAGTATTTTAGAGGCTTCGTAGACAGTCAGTCAGTTAGTATTGAGTCCCTCATTTATGTATATAAGTAAATATTCTATTTTGGGACACGAACTGCCTTTTGTCATGTTATGCATCAGTTAAGTTATTTTATAACCTTGCATGGTATTGAGTTATTCTGTTGAGATAGGTTTCCGCTTAGTTAAGAAAGCCAGGCCAAGGGTTCGCTTGAGGGCCAGCAATGGTCTTCGAGTGCCGGCCACGTCCAGGGTGTAGGCTCGGGGCGTAACAAACTTGATATCAGAGCATAGAGTTCAAGAGTCCTAGGGAGTCTATGAAGCTGTGTTTGTAGAGTCCTANTTAAGTTATTTTATAACCTTGCATGGTATTGAGTTATTCTGTTGAGATAGGTTTCCGCTTAGTTAAGAAAGCCAGGCCAAGGGTTCGCTTGAGGGCCAGCAATGGTCTTCGAGTGCCGGCCACGTCCAGGGTGTAGGCTCGGGGCGTAACAAACTTGATATCAGAGCATAGAGTTCAAGAGTCCTAGGGAGTCTATGAAGCTGTGTTTGTAGAGTCCTAGTTATCGGTGTGAAGCGCACCACATTTATAATTGGGAGGCTACAACATTTAGGAAGATTTCTCACTTCTTTCACACTCATCTCGTGCGTTAGAGTTTATCTTTAAAGAGTTTCTTCCTAATCCGTGCTTGCGCGTGTTTCAAATAGTAATGCCTCCACGAAGAGTTGGTAGAGGGCGTCTTCGTAGACGTTATGTTGATAAGCAAGTGTTACCCTATGCACCAAGAGTGCAACATTAAGGGGACATTTCTAATGCTGAGTTCAGAGAGGCAATTAGAATTTTGAGTCAAGTTGTAACTAATCAGATTGGTCAGCAAAGGGGAGCTCGACATGAAAGAGCTGACACTTCAAGGATTCGTGAGTTCTTGGGGATGAATCCTCTGAGTTTCATGGGTTCGAGCACTGCTGAGGATCCAGAGCACTCATTGAGGAGTTAAAACGGATTTTTGATGTGATGCCTGTGGCAGATACTGAACGGGTTGAACTAGTTACGTATCAATTGAAAGATGTTGCTAGAACTTGGTTCGACCAATGGAAAGGGGGCAGAGTTGAGAATGCACCACCTGTGAGTTGGGCCTATTTTGAGGAAGCTTTCTTAGGGCGTTTCTTTGCTCGAGAATTGAAAGAGGCCAAGGTACGTGAGTTCCTCACTCTTAAGCAGGAGTCTTTGAGTGTTCACGAGTACAGTTTGAAGTTCACACAATTATCCCACCATGCTCCGGAGATGGTTGCAGACATGATGAATAGAATGAGTTTGTTTGTTGTTGGGCTGTCTCGGTTGTCGAGTAAGGAAGGTAGGGCTGCAATGCTTATCGGGGATATGGACATATCAAGGTTGATGGTTTATGTGCAGCGGGTTGAGGAAGAAAAGCTGAGGGACAGAGAAGAGTTCAGAAATAAGAGATCCAAGATCGGTAATAAGTCCGGGCAGCAGAAAGGTAATGTGAACCGTCCGTCCTTTCAACAAAGGCAAAAGGGACCTGCTCCATCATCTGCTATAGCACCTGCACCCAGATACAGAGGTGAATTTAATGGCCAGAATTCAAAGGACTTCAAGGCTAGACCAGCGTAATTTTCGGGCAATGTGGCGCAAGGGGGTAGTAAGCCTCCTGCCTGCGCCAAGTGTGGTAGGAACCACTCAGGTATTTGTCGAGAGGGTTCCATCGTTTGTTTCAACTGTGGTCAGAATGGACATTTCATGCGAGAGTGTCCAAAGAACAGGCAGGGTAATGGGGGCAATAGAGCACAGTCTTCTTCAGTTGTTCCACCAGACATGACGACACTTATATGAGCTACTTCTAGTACCGGTGGAGGAGCAAACCGCCTCTATGCAAGCACCAGTCGCCATGAGCAAGAGAACTCTCCAAATGTTGTCACTGGTATGATCAAAGTCTTTGCTTTTGATGTGTATGTTTTGCTAGACCCAGGAGCAAGTTTATCTTTTGTAACTCCTTATGTTGCAAATAAGTTTGAGGTTCTTCCTAAAAGACTTTGTGAACCCTTTTGTGTTTCTACACCTATTTGGGGAGTCTATTCTAGCAGAAAGAGTTTATCGTGATTGTCCTATTTCCATCAATCACAAGAGCACCATGGCTGATTTGGTTGAGTTAGACATGGTAGATTTCGATGTCATTCTAGGTATGGATTGGCTTCATGCTTGTTATGCATCGATAGATTGTAGAACTCGAACAGTCAAGTTTCAGTTTC
>NC_064293.1:10151220-10155712 GCF_019186545.1 Solanum stenotomum
TTTTCCCTAACCAATTCCTTTGGTTATATTGTTGTGTTAGACTGATTTGTAGATCAGTTTGTCCCATTTTTAAAGAGTGAGAGTTAGGGTTTGAGAGTGAAGAGGAGAAGAAGAGGAGAAAGAGAAGAGCAAGCAAAGAGATCATCGTGGATATCGTCGGGGGTGATCCCTACTAGGTATGTGAGTCCATAGTGTTGGGTTGGTTCTTTTCCCCACACGCCAAGTTCGTTTTATTTTCAAGAAAAGATTGATTGTGTTGTTGAAGTTGTTGGTTGTGTTGTTGATGTTGTTGATTGTGTTGTTGGAGTTCCTTGTTGATTTGGGACATGTTTCCGGTTGTGTTTGTGAGTTGAAATCTCTTGTATATTGAGGGATTTTATGATTCTTAGTGTTTGGGGTTGAAACCTTTGAAGTTAAAGTGGTTTAGAGTTGGTGAAACAAGGGAGAAAAGTCAAGTTTTTTGGGGAAAGGGGTGGCGCGTTGCGCCTGCCAACGCGCCCCAAAAGAGGTTCTGAACTTTCCCCCTTGGGGCAGCGCGCCTAGCAGAGCGCCAGCAGGTCCCTTCTGAGCTTCAAGACCTGGCGCTCCGCGCCTTGCAGAGCGCCAAGGACGCCAAGTTTCCCCATTCTTTTCATACTTTCTCATGCATGTTCCTTGGTATTGTACCTATGTTTCCTAGTTGTTTCCAGCACTCCAAAGTACTTCTAAACGTCAAGGAGTCATCCATAAACATGTGATCATATACCTTGAATCTATAATCCAATTCAAGGCGAGTTAGAAGTCAAGCTTAGAAGTTAAGAAAGTCAAAGCAAGTCTTTAAGGTTTTCCAAGAGTGTTCATTGAACGTTTTAACTTCATTTTTAAGGCTCAAGTTTCAAGTCAAGTAAAGAGTAACGAGTTTCAGTTAAAGTCAAGAGTATAAAGTTGAGTTCATTTCTCAAAAGTTATTAGGGAACTAAGTATTCCCAAAGAAGTTTTAAAGAAATGTTTTCACATTTAAATAAGATTGGAAACTGAGATTTTCAAAGAGCTTCGGGCTAGTTTTTGAGTAATTATCTCAAATCAACAGGAAGACATATGTTTTAAAAACATAAGAGCCAGTACATTTTTTGGAGTAGTATCGAGCACCGAATTGGGGGAGCATTCAAATAACCCACAGCCCCCATAGAACCATGTGGCCACCATGGGTAGAAGAGGTTCATACTTTTTAGATGAACCCTTTTCAGATTAGACTAGTGGATCCATTAGGCAGTTCAGGTCTTATACCTTTGGCCGGGTATAGGACACTCTGGCAGCGTGAGGTCGATCGCTGTATCATCACTATAGCTCTTACGTGATGGTTGTCGGTTAGAGAAACTCCCATAACAGTTATTGTATTTTCATACATAGAAAGTATTGTATTTTTATATACATAAGTTCATTTGTATTTCTATATACATCTCAGGCTTATTGTATCTTTGTACACACACAGAGTTTATAGTAGGTTTTAAACAATCTTTCTTTATATCGCACTTGTTTTAAATTGCCTTATATTGAAAGCAGTCAGTCAGGTTGAGTTGAGTTGAGCCATGTAAGCTATTCAGTTTCTTTCAGATTTCCTTCTAGCCTTTGTTGCTTAGTTTTCCAGCTCGCATACTCGTACATTCCATGTACTGATGCCAGTTAGCCTGCATCGTCTTGTGATGCAGACGCAGGTACCCAGGGTCAGCAACCAGCACACCGTTGATCCAACTAAGCACTCCAGGGTCAGTGGTGAGCCTCCTTGATTTCCGGAGGACTCGGTTATGTTGTTCTCTTAGTTTTGTTTTATTAGGATGTTGCGGGGTCTGTCCCAACATCCATCTCAGTATTTTAGAGGCTTCGTAGACAGTCAGTCAGTTAGTATTGAGTCCCTCATCTATGTATATATGTAAATATTCTATTTTGGGACACGAGTTGCCTTTTGTCATGTTATGCATCAGTTGAGTTGTTTTATAACCTTGCATGGTATTGAGTTATTCTGTTGAGATAGGTTTCCACTGAGTTAAGAAAGCCAGGCCAAGGGTTCGCTTGAGGGCCAGCAATGGTCTTCGAGTGCCGGCCACGTCCAGGGTGTAGGTTCGGGGCGTGACAAACGTATCCCACTCTACCGGAGAAGATCCAACTAGTCTAGAGCTCACAAATTTCCAACAAAATAAACACCATGAGTATCACCAATATCCACTGCCTTAAGCATATCATGGCACAAGGTCAAAAATTCATAAGCATCCTCCCTTAATTGGAGTGATTTCATCCTCCGAAACATTTCATAACACTACTAATTTGTTGTCGTCAGGATAACCTCGGGAGAAATTTGTGCACCCACAGCCGATGTAGGAACTATTGGTAGCTCACATAACCTAGAGCTTGATGACCTATGATATGTTCCCCAAATCCAATCTGAGAACCATGTGGTGTACCTGCCACACCACCCTGAGGGAAGTTCTCCAACACCTCTAACATCCTCAACAAGGTCTCCTCAAACAAAGGAGCTCTAAACCCAGGAGAAACCTGGTCCTCAGCAACCTTGACCTGTGGCTTAGGAGAAACCTCTCTAGATCTGCCTCTAGTTAGTGCTGCTCCACGTGCACGACCTCTAGTCTGTTCTACTCCACGAACACGACCTCTTACTTTGGCCCTGCTTCTACCCCTAGTTGGGGTCTCAACCAGTGTCTCGGGGACTACCTCCCTTTTACCCTTAGAAACAAAAGCTCTGATCCTTAGCATTTGCCATGACAACACGTGGCAACTCAAAACTAGTGAAGTTAACCATGCACGATAAGAAAGAATGAATAAAAAGAAGTTTCCTAACCGTTTTCATAGCCTCTTAAAGATAATTACAGGCGTCTCTGTGTCGATCCTCGAGACTCTACTTCGACTTAGTGTGAACACATGTGAGACCTATGAACCTGGGGCTCTGATACCATTTGTCACGATCCAAAAATGGACTTGATGACACTTGTATATTCCACCAAGACAAGTCAGCTTCAACCCAACGAAATGAAAGAAAAGTAGAAAGATAAAGAAAGAACAAGATAAAATCAGAAAACTTATTCATTCTATACTAACCCTAAAATATGATTTTACAAATCTCAAAATGGTTTAAAATGGTTGAAACCCTGAAAATGGCAGGCATAAACCCCCTCTGATGTCGCTTAAGAGAGCACATGTTCGCTTAAGCGAACCCCGCAAAAATAGGGGGTCTTGCCTTTGCGAACTAGGCTTCGCTTAAGCAATCATCGCTAAAGTGAGACTGGTTCGCTTAAGCAAACCCTGCCCAAACGGCTAGTCTCATTTTTGCGAGCCAATCTTCGCTAAAGCAAAGGTTGCACAAGCAAAGTCCCTCCACAAACGCGAGGACTGCAAAATCGAAAACATCAGCCAATACAAGAATCATCGAAAGGACCCTTGAGATTCGTTCGGAACCTCGTACACACAAACTATATATGCACTTGACTGTACTCGAGGATCTGGACACAGTGGAACCATCGAATTACAAATCTAATGTCTCTTTGACCCAAAATTTGTGAAAGTCACAAGAATCGAACACAACACCTATAAAGGACAAATCAAGCTCGGGACCTCTAAGAATTCAATCAAGACTTCACCAACGCCTAAAATCATCCCCCGAATCTAACATAACTCTTAGAATTTTGATCTGAGCATTTGAACCCTAAATGTTGATCAAGGTCAACCCAAAAGCTAAGATTCCACAAATTTCCAACTTAGGACCTCAAATCCTCAAAAAGACTCTGAATCTAAAATCAGAAATTGCCTTAGACCAATTTTCACATTCTAGATCTGATGGAATTGACAAATTTTCATTCCGACACTCAAAACTTCTAAAACCACTTTAAGCAACTTTAGCCTTTCAAACTCAAAGCTTGCAAAATTTACAGCTTTTTACTCAAATCTCGAAACCAACTTTCCTAACTCACTCATAAAAGACTCGTGATTAAGATTGGGAGAGGTAAAATGATATTTTACAAAGATTTCTAAAAATGACCAATCGAGTCACTACAGTAAGAGTGACAATGGTATATATTAAATGTTGTATACACTGGTTTGAACAACTCTTTAAAGTTACCAAGACACTCCTCAACCATGCTATGCACATCCTGACGTTCTGTATTCATTCATGTCCAGTCTTAGTCTCACAGTTCTCTTTTACCACCAAGGACAATAGGCACAATTTGTCTAAAATCACCACTAAGGGTGTGTTTGGTATGAAGGAAAAAATGTTTTCCAATTTTCTCATGTTTGGTTGGGTAAAATGTTTTTTCCAAATCAACTCATTTTCCTCAAATTCAAGGAAAATGACTTCCCTTCAAAAAGTAAGGAAAACATTTTTCAAAACTTTCCTCCAATTTCAATACAATTTTTTTGTTGAAAAAATCAATTTAAAGGTTTTTTAAAAATATATTTTTCAACTTTATTTTTTTATTTTTTTACCCCCACCCTTACCCCGATTCCT
>NC_064293.1:10157044-10250607 GCF_019186545.1 Solanum stenotomum
GCGTCGTTACCTTACAATTTTCTTCTCATTTTTATCTTTATTTATTATTTAATAATCATATTTCATCTTTATCCTACATTTTCATAATAACTCTACCCCGTACTCTACTTTTCGAGTTAATATCTTAAAAGGTCATTGTACTATAAGAAATTATCTAATAAAGTCATTGAACTTTATTTTATATCAATAAAATCACTCTGAACTTTATTTTGTATCAATAAAATCACTCAACTTAAGGTTTTTATCTTCCAAAATCACTCAACTACATTTATCATTAAGATATATTTGACATGATAAAATAAGTTATTTTTTTAATATCATATAATCATGGACTCCACAAATCAATAAATTATAAAATCTATTTGTTTATATTATGCTAATAGTTGCATTTTTCATGTTTGATTAGGATTTGGGAGTAAAGACATTGTCACATAAACAAATTTTAGAACATAAAATTAATAAATAGTATAGAAGATAATAACAAGTGATCAGCTTGTGCTAAGGCAAAGAGAAGTGAAGTAGTAATTATGTTAGCAAAGAATCCTGGATCTTGGTCATTCCTTATATTTGAATAAGACGTCGACTGAGGTTGAATTTGTTTGGAAAATTTGTTCGATTAGCTCGATTTGTTCAAACTGATGACACAGGAAAAGGGGGAGGGGGGAGTCCGTATAAAAATAAATAAATTTCATAAAAAATAATTTAATTTGTGTCAAATGTATTTTAATAATTTAATTGTTATGTCAAATATATTTTAATGATAAATGTAATTGAGTGATTTTTGAAGATAAAAACTTTAAGTTGAGTGATTTTATTGATACAGAACAAAGTTCAATGACTTTATTAGATAATTTCTCATAGTTCAGTGACCTTTTAAGATATTAACTCCTACTTTTCTTGTAGGTTTATCACTCAAATTATGAATGTGTGACATTTATGTAATAACGGAAAACGATATAATCTATCCAAATATTGTATTCATTAAAACAATACAGTACGATACAATATAACATAATACAATACAATATAATACAATATAATATAATATAATACATTATGAAACAATACGTAACAAGCATCGAAAGAAAGCGTAAAGTTCCAAAAGAATGTAGTCATCAAAATCAATAGAAATATTTTCAGAATCATGTTGATTCATTTCCATATTAGGATAACCACACAGGAAACATTGTTTGCAAAACCCATAATTCCTAATTTCAGAAATTTTCAATCAACAAAATAAACCCACACTTAACATCTACACCACATGATCACCTGTAAATCAACAAATAACTTTAACACCCATCAACTTTTCGGACAAATCCCATCTCAAGAGAAGAAGAGAATAAGTGATAGAGACCAAGAAAAGTTGCTAGGTGTCCATTCAAAAATAAAATATAAGCCAAATATGTATATATCCTAAAATGCATATCAGCTGTTAGATCAAATGAGTAAAATGTCCTTATTTTTAAATTTTACAACAAATAACACACTTGAAACTGTCTCTTCTATTTTATAGATTTATAGAAAAAGAAACTAGAGACTCAATTGTAAGTTATTGAATTGACCTTGCCCCCTACTTGCATTTATCCCTATTGATCTTTTTTATGTTTAATAAAAGGCCACTAGACACTGTCTAGTGGTACATTTGCGGGAAAAAAAAAGTTATTGAATTGAGGGACCAAATATTGTTTTGGGATGTAATAAGTAAAGATTTAAAGGGATAGAGGACTTTATTTCATGTTTTTCGTATGTGTTATTTACTTATTTATTTAGTTATTTTGATAACAATAATGTTCAGATGAATTTGTATGTGCCTTGATTAAATTGCCACGCAACAAACATATGTATCGAGTAAGTTTATTCATTAAGATTCGAGTAGATAGGTTCACACTAAGTGATATAACAAGTTTCATTTTATTTTAGAGTTAATGATTAAAGACACATCTAGAATGCTTCAGTTATTTGATTTAATAATGTGCGAATTTTCTATTTGAATCTAACTATTTATCAAAACGCACTTTAATTATCAGTTATTATTTTTTTTCTACTTGAAATATCACCATCATTTAGATAGAAAAAAGAGAATAATTGACTTACTATCGATGAATCGAACTGTGCTTTGAAAAATATAAAATAATGGATCGTATTTTTATTAGTTTTGTAGTTTTCAAACAGCCTATATCCAGCTAATACCTATGTATTAGGAACACTAAATTCAAGGGGTACAAGTGGTATCATCAAATTTGACTTTGTTGAATCTTGAATAGACGTTTGTCAAAGCTTTGATCATATTTATTTAATTAATAGTAAGCACTATATCTACGCATCTTTAATTTGACCTAGTATGTATCTTTTTATTATTTTTCAATCGGTACTTATGTGATATTCGTACTGAAGTTCAATTAAATTTAAATTTGTGCATAGCAATATCTATTTTGGGGGCGATATTTTTAGCATGATTTTTTCTATTTTCAAAGATTTGAATTTGAGACATCTGGTTAAGGTTGTAACCGTACATGGATCTTAAACACTTACCATAATCTATGTACATAATATAATTATGGCTTGAGTTGAAATGTTTGAATATTTTTTATGATAAGTTTGTTAATTGCATAATAAATCTTTGAGTTGACTATTTAATTTGAAAATCTTTATGATGAGTTTATCATGATGTATGCTATGTTTGAAATTGCATGATCATTACTGAGTTGAGAATTTAACTATGCCAAATTGTCAATGATGCTATAAGATCAAAACTAATAACTAGAGGTAATGACCAGTGCTTACTATTACGCGATCGGTAAAACTTACCCGCATCGGGTGTTTACATCAAGCCAATACATGCATGTCATGTGTTTAAATTTATAGTTCATTTTACTTCATTAAATCACGTAATAATGAAAATTGCATTGACTTGATGTAAATACCCGGTGCGGATAAGTTTTTTCATAGATATGATTAAAATTGCAGGTTAGATAGAATTTTTAGTTTTACAGAAATAAATTATAAAAATATTTATTAAATTTGACTATTAGTATTTCATTTAATTATTTAATGACAAAAATAATATCATATGAAAACAATATTTTATCTCAATTCATTAAACTGAACAAGTAAAAGAGAAAATTTTATTTTCTATATAAGATTCAAATAAAAAATATCAATTTCTTTTTTTTTTTGGTTTCCCACCCGGTGTTCGGAGTCCATATTGGAGCTCCGACTAAATCCGGATCGCGCACTGCAGGGCCCATTCGGGGGTGGCGCTCCCAACAGGATTTTCTCCATACCCAAGGCTCGAACCCAAGACCTCTGATTAAGGATGAAGCACTCCCATCACTAGTGCACCACAACCCATGTTGTTAATTATAACTAATTGACATAAATTGATTTCATATAAATTATCAATCAGAGGATAACATTTCCATCGATTCATACTATTGATTCTTCTCATTATTTATTCTTTTTTACAAGTTACTTCTTAGTATAACTTTGAAGTATAGAACCCCTCCATTTAATTTTACTTGTCATATTTGTTCGTTAAAAAAATAATGATTGATATAATTATTTTACCATATTATTTTCATTAATTAATATTTGACATGGTTGGTTAATCCCAGAGGAGCTTCGAGTCAGACATGGTATTTTCGAAATTCTACATACTTGTGTTTGCTCTTTGTTATGACACTTTGTGAAATATGTATTACAAAAGGGAATGTTGAGGAAGGATGAGTTTGGTCAATTGATCTATTTGCTCTTCCCCTTTAATTTTATTTATTTATATTCAGTATTTTTATTTGTTTACTTTATTTGTATTATTTATTTTTTTGGTATGTTATCCATTTAAAAATTATAAAAAATAATATTATAAGTCAACTTAAAATATTAAAAAAAAAAAATTAACTTCGAAATTTCACCTATACCGTATAATTGGGATTGAAGGAGTAACATGTATTATTTGAAAATTACGTTAAAATACTATAAATCACACAATACCTAACAACTTAAAATATTTGAAGTATATATATTAAATTTTGATTAACTCTCAAAATTTTACATGTGACTCTTAAAATTGAGATAAAGGAAACAACATATATTTAGTTGTTTTGAATTTTAATTTATCTTTTTTACATTTCTTTTTAATGTGTTATGTCTTAAAAATTACGAAAAAAATAATAATATAAATCATAATAATTAATAGCTTAAATTAGCATTTAATAAATATATTAAAACTTTGGTCGGCTATCGAAATTTTACAAGTGCCATAAATTGGGACAGAGTAACATTTTTTTCCTCCTATATATAGAAGAGAATGTGAGAAGTTTATGGTCAGTCGATGATGATTAGGAACTTAAAGTAGTTAAAAAGATATTAATAATTTGTTTGATTCTTAATATTTTACTTGTCATATAAATTGGGACAGAGACATTAACATAGATTATTTGATTTTTGTGTAAATAATATATTATAAATCACAATAATTAATAATTTAAATTTTAAAATCATATAACTATGCCACATAAATTAGAACAAATAGAATATACATATTGGACCCATGCTTGCACTGGTTATTTGTAACTAGTAAACTAAATAAACGCCAAACACTATATATTGAAGTTTTTTTAAAAATAATATTAGTTTTCATTTGATGTTTTAAATCTATATTGAAATTCAATCGATTAATTTAAGTTCACGTATTGTAGATTACATTTTTGAGCCCACGATAGGCGCTACTAATAAGATTTTCTTAGTAACCAAAAAATGAACTTGAAACTAATTGAAGGTAGAGAATAAGGGTGTGCAAAAATCGAACTGATCAATAAATCGAACCGAAAAAATGTTATTGGGTTATTGGGTTTTTTATGGTTTTATAAAAAAAAGTTATTGGGTTATTGGTTTGATATCGGTTTTTATTATTGGGTTATTGGGTAAACCGATAACCCAATAAGACACTAATAATTTACTATTAGATATTAATAATTTAATATATAACTACACACTATAACCATATCAAATTATTAGTACTCTATACTCACTTCACACTAGGCCGCTATACTAGTCTTTACTGTTTAATCAAAACCTAAAGACTAAAGTAAGGGTTCACAATGATAGCTATTTGATTTTAGTTTTAGTTTTAGTCTTGTTGGACTATTTCATTTTAGTTTTAGTTTGTAATTGTAGGTTGTAGCTTTTGCAAGTTTGTAAATGTTTGTAATTTGATTAAAATAAGAAATTTCATACTTTGTTTTGGCGGTGACATGTAATTATAACCTTCGTACTTATTTTCTCTTATTAATTAATGTAATTTCTCATTATCTTTCTTGTTTTACTATATCAAAACATTAAAACAAATGAGAGGTCATATACTAATATTTTACGGACATTTTCTTATTGGATAAACCGAAAACCGAATCGATAACGACCAAAAATCGATAAACCGAAAATCGATAAAAAGATATCTTATTGGTTTGTTATTGGGTTAGCATATTTAAAAACTGAAAAACTGAACCAACAATACATAAAACCGAACCGAACCGAACTGACAGATGCACACCCAAAACCGTCCACCACAACCTTAACACACGATTGGTCTATATATATTGAAGTTTAATAAGAGAAATATGAACTAAGACATAATGCACTTACTCTTTAATATTTTAAATATTATATTAAAAGATCATAATTGGACTTTGAATGTCTGATTGAGCCATAAATTGGACTATAAATACATAAACTCAATTACCTTACATATCCTAGCTTCAATTCTTCATCCATAGCTTATATTATTTTGTTTTCATCTAACTTCCCTTCTTTTTTTTCACGGTAGAAAATAAATGAAAACTGAAGACAAGTTAGAAAGATTTGCAAGTAGTAGAGGAGTAGCTTTCGAGATAAAGCCTCGTAACGATCCATTTTCCATTCCTAAACCACCTACTAGTGAATCTAATTCTCATGGTAGCAATAGATCAATGGGTCGTACTAGTAGTCATTTTTGTGATCTAGAGATAGACGCAAACGAAGATGAAGATGAAGATGTTGATACTCTTGAAAAAGGTTGTTACGACAAAGAGGGGCCAATTTTGCAAATCCCTCAAAAGGGTTCATGTCCATTGCCATTTCTACCTCCGAAGACACTAAGTGAACGTGAAAAAAATAAAAAAAAATCATCGCGATTGTCCATCATCCTTCTTGATCAAGGCTTGTTTACAGTATACAAGCGATTATTCGCGCTATCTTTAGTTCTAAATATTACTTTTTTAATTCTTGCTAGTACGGGAAATTTCCCATACGCAAGAAAAAAAGCTGTCCTGTTTTCAATTGGGAACATCTTCGCTTTGACACTCTGTCGAAGCGAAGCATTTTTAAGAGTCGTATTTTGGCTCGCGGTGAATTGCTTGGGATGGTCTTGGATTCCTATACGAATCAAAACTATTGTTACGTCTTTACTCCAGTCACTCGGTGGAATCCATAGTGGCTGTGCAATTTCATCGATTGCATGGCTCGTTTATGCGTTAATCCAAACGTTGAAAGACAAAGAAAACACTTCCCCTGAAATCGTTGGTGTTGCTTTTGCAATTCTTTCACTTCTCTTCTTGTCCTCACTCGCTGCATTTCCTCTCGTTCGACATCTCCATCACAATTTCTTCGAGAGGATTCATCGTTTCGTTGGATGGATAGCATTAGCACTTCTCTGGATTTTCATTACCTTAACGGTTTCTTATAATCCTGAAACTAAATCTTACAACAACGCAGAAATTGGCTCCAAGCTGATCAAACAACAAGAATTTTTGTTCACATTGGCTATCACTGTGCTAATAATCCTCCCCTGGATAACCGTGAGACGTGTTCCAGTTAAGGTCACGTCTCCGTCGGGACATGCAACGATTATAAAATTCGAGGGAGGAGTCAAAGCGGGAATTTTAGGACGAATTAGTCCTTCTCCCCTCTCTGAATGGCATGCGTTTGGGATCATTTCGGATGGGAAGGCAGAACACATGATGTTGGCAGGCGCGGTTGGTGACTTCACGAAAACCTTAGTGTCAAACCCCCCAAGCCATTTATGGGTACGACAAGTTCATTTCGCGGGCTTGCCTTATTTAGTAAACATGTACAACAGAGTCCTAGTGGTTGCAACGGGGTCTGGAATTTGTGTATTTTTATCGTTCCTTTTGCAACCTAGCGCAGCTAACGTGTGTTTTCTCTGGGTGACAAAAGGAGTGGAACAAAATTTCGGTAAGGAAATAAAAGAGATGTTAAGCGGGCATCCAAAGGAGAAAGTGATTATACACGATACAGCCTTGCTAGGACGTCCAAACGTATCAGAAATGAGTGTTGACGCAGCGCGAAAATGGGGAGCTGAAGTTGTTATTGTTACTAGCAATCCAGAAGGGAGTAGAGATGTGGTTAATGCTTGCAAGAAATCTGGAATCCCTGCATTTGGTCCTATTTGGGATTCTTGAAATTCAATTCATTTTTATTTGTGGAATATTAAGCTTATTATATTTTTGTCAATCTCATATGCATACATTAGGTCTTATGTGAGTTTTTTATTTCTACTACTTCTGGAAACGTGCATTGCACGTTTATCCCAAAATATTTCATGTAAATTTTGTATTGTAGATAATATATTTTATCCTCTTCAAATCTATTGGTGTTTACTAAAAATAAATTCATTATTTTTATTATAGAATGTAGACGTATCTTCCTAATAAAAAGAATTCTAAATTATAAAAGTATAAATTTTAGAAATCCCATAGTGTAATGATGAAATTACATCCTACCCCTACTTTTATTGAAATTACATTAGTCCCTTAAATTTTACACATTTCGGATACATAACTGACAGTCCGAATATATTAATTGTGATACATTATATTTGAGACTATTGAGCTTAAAATGGAAAACAAAATGGAAAATCAAAATAAAATCCCACAATTAACGCTATTTAGTTCCTCATTATTGTCAATCAGAGAAACGTGAATCCTAAAATAACTAACCAATGCAAAATCTTGTTCATCTTTTTCCTGTTTCAACGAAGAAACTTTTGAGTGGAATTAAATTTTTTTGTTGAAAATTGGATGAGATACAAAATGAATATTTTGATTTTGCTGAGGCATTCAAGAGTATGGGAGAGTGAGCTATGAAAGATACAAGAGTGATGGGATAGTGGTTGGTGAAAATATTTCATTCATGAATCTAGTTCTAGCCATTGCAGTTGAGTTGAATATTGATGAATTGAGAAAAAAAATTTAGATTCAATACATTGTAGAAGGAAACTCATCTCCACTGATTATTAGGAATGATATGGGGTAAAGTTGTACGTTGAGGTGAAGAAACGTGAGGTTGAATTTTCTATGTATCCCCTCGGTATTGATATAACTGATAAAAATATTGGTGAGATACAAAGTTTTGATATATCGACTGGTGCAATTGTCTATGTTGAAGGTGCTTGTCACGACCCGAGTCTACACCCTGGACGTGGCCAACACTCGAAGACCATTATTGGTCCCCAAGCGAACCCTCATCCTAGCTGACTACAAGCGGAAGACTAACTCAAGCATACAAAACTTAAAAAGTAAATAAAAATTCATGAAACTCATACAAATCTTTAACTCAAATGAAAAACTTTGAATAAAAATAAATTATTCAACCCGCCATAAAATATGCAACTTAAATCTCTAAAACATTTAATAAAATAAATGAACAAACTTCTGAAACTCTACAGTCTATCTATGAAGCCTCTAAATGACAAAGATGGAAGTCGGGACAAGACCCACGACCTTCTTACAACTGATATAACTGAAAGTAAAAGTGGAACCCTCCGGANAAAAATATTGGTGAGATACAAAGTTTTGATATATCGACTGGTGCAATTGTCTATGTTGAAGGTGCTTGTCACGACCCGAGTCTACACCCTGGACGTGGCCAACACTCGAAGACCATTATTGGTCCCCAAGCGAACCCTCATCCTAGCTGACTACAAGCGGAAGACTAACTCAAGCATACAAAGCTTAAAAAGTGAATAAAAATTCATGAAACTCATACAAAGCTTTAACTCAAATGAAAAACTCTAAATAAAAATAAATTATTCAACCCGCCATAAAATAGGCAACTTAAGTCTCTATAACATGTAATAAAATAAATGAACAAACTTCTGAAACTCTACAGTCTATCTATGAAGCCTCTAAATGACAAAGATGGAAGTCGGGACAAGACCCACGACCTCCTTACAACTGATATAACTGAAAGTAAAAGTGGAACCCTCCGGAAGCAAGGAGGCTCACCATAGCTAACTCGAACTCCATGTATTATCAACGAAGCTCCTGTAGATGATCTCCTGAATACATGTATCTGCATTATGCAAGGATGCAAGACAAATGGCTCAGTACGTGGAATGTACGAGCATGTAAGGGGAATTCTAAAGCATAACATAAGCTTGAACTTGATAAAAAGGAAACATACTTACCTCTTCTGAAGTCACTCAACTCAACTCATAGGTACTCAACTCATGATACTCAAGGATAAAGTAACAGTAAAAGATGCAATGTATATGGAAAGCTTTTGAAACAATACATAGCGACTCAATGTATTGAAGAATACAATAATAATTTAGTTTGTATATATAAAAATACAATATAACTATGTGGGAGTTTCTCTAACCGACAACCATCACTATGAGCTATGTGATGATACAACGTCTCACCCACGCTGCTAGAACTGTCTTATACTTTGCCGAGGTATAGAACTTCTCAACTAAGTGGATCCACTAGTCTATGTTAAAAAACATTAAGGAATCATCTAAAAAGTATGACCCTTTCTACCCACGTTGGCTACATGGTTTATGGAAACTTGAGTTATCTGAACTCATCCCCATATCAGTGCTTAATACTACTCCCAAAAATATACTTAGCTCATATGTTTAAAAACAACTCTTTCTCTGGTTTGAGATAATTGCTCAAACTACCCTCTTAAAAGAGGTAACTACTCTTGAAATAACTTTTGAACTCATAACTCATTTAGAAATCTCATTTTCTCTTTTATCAATCTAAAAATTGATGCCTCTAGGAATGCATAGTCCCCTTATACTCATACTTGAAAACTCTTTCGCAAAAACATTTTAAAATCATATTATACTATGATCATTGATGACTCGAGAAGTCATACTGCATAAACATTGATGGTATATCTAATACCATACTGCTCATACATTAATGACATACTCAATTGTCATACTAATCATGCTTATGAAACTCTTTTCTCAAAACTCATTTGTACTTTCTCAAAACTCAGCTTAAGAATTCAACTATTGGCTTTAAAAAGCTTTTTCCAAAATTTATAACTCAAATCATAGGGTTCATGCGGAATTATGGACATAAACCACTCAACTCAAGAATGTTAAGGATACCTCTAATCTCAAGACTGCTCGACTCATAGGGTTCATGTGAAATTATGGGCATGAACTACCCAACTCAAGGATCTTCATGGGTAACATGTAGTAGCCCCATGATTAGGAATAAAATCCCAAAACGATTAGGAACTCAATACTCAAGACTTAGAACTTGAAGATACTACTCATCTCAAAGATACTCAACTGATGAAGTTCATGCGGAATTTATGGGCATGAACAACTCGACTCAAGGGTCTAAATAACGATATGGAACTCAGGTATACGACTCTTCTCATCCTCATACTTACTTCCTCAAAAACATAGCTCAAATCGATAATTGATCTCAAAGGATTCACAATTGAACTCAAAGACTTTCTTAAACTCTACCCTTAACTCTTTCTTGAATTTGAATTATGAATTCAAGAGTTATGATTCATGATACGAAGGATCTCAATAACAATATAGCAATTCGATAATTAGAAATAGAACTTTTAGAAGAAACACGAACTCAAGAACTCAAAATCAACTAATCTCAACAATACTCAAATCTAGGGGTAGAATCCTAGATTTCTCTTTTACTGATTTGAAAGTAGATGTAAGGCGTGAGGACGAACTAGTCTAACACTATGATAGCCTTACATACCTGGAAGAACAAGGTTCTTGAAGAATCTTGATGAAGAACTTGATTAAAAGTCTTGAAACCCTAGCTTGAAGGTAAACGATCAAGAAAACCTTTCTTGAGATTCTTGAATTAGTTTCTTGAAATCTCTATGGCTAAGAATTATGTGTTTTATTAGTGATTCATAATTGTATGAAAGAATTTGAGTTGAGAAAATAGAATTCTTGGAAAAAGACTTACCTTGAAGAAGAATCTTGAAAAATATTGGAAAAATCTTGAAAAAGATTGAAAGAATCTTGAATGAGTCTTCTACTTTGATTTTTCCTTAGGGTTTTGTCTTGGGGTTTGAGATAGAAGAGAATGATGGATTAAAAGATGAAAATCTTATTGTTTTGAGCCTTTATTAGTCAAGAAATTCGTTTAGGGTTTTATTGGATATAAAAAAACAAAAACAACCATTTTTAATGTTTTCCCGTCAGCTAATTCGTAACAACATTGTATAGGTTACTAAAATAGTCATAACATTTTACTCAGAAATTGGATTGACGCGAAATTGATGGATTTGGAAAGTAGATTCAAGTACCTTTAATTTAACAGGTTATGGCTCACGTAACTCTTTATATTCTAAGAGTTATGGTCGTTAGAAGTTGACCCAAAACTTAAAGGAACTTAGGAATGACTTAAATGAACTCTCTTTAGTTCTTCTTGGAACTCAAGGTGCTACATCTAGTGAACTTAACACTAAAGAAATTTTAATTTTCTGGGTATAATCCTACTCACAACGAAGGATGGTTCGAGTCTCAGTTTACAGTGCTGAAAAGGACACACATGCTCTTAACTTGGTGGAATAAAAAATTGGTGATTTGTGTTATATACCAGAAATGGAGATAACGAATTACATAGCTGATACAAATACTACGAAATTGAATGTGAATCAATTGTACAAGGATAAAGCCACTCTAGTGGCTGTAATGACAAAATACAAAATAGAACATAACTTTAATTTTCGAGTTAAAAGATTTGATAACAAAAGGTATGCAACTCATTTTTCATTCATGAATTTGTATTTGATCTATATGCCATATTACATTACAGGTTAGAAGTTGATACATTAAACCTTTGATGTATATGTTTTGAGTTATTAGATCTGTGAGTTACTGTACTGTTAATATAAAGTATCAAATACATAAGTTTAGATATGCACATATAAATAATGATACATTACTGCTTTCAACTTGATGCATTTCTAGTTTAATGTAAATTTACTATTTAATGGGTTTTTATAGCTATCAGCCACTGTATTATTACTATAACATAGAAGATACATGTGAATTTCTTTTTTTATGTTAATGTATCAATATATATATAAATTTCTTTTTGACTAATGTATCATTGTGGAAGAGAATATACTGTCAAAGAGTGGATAATACTACGTTGAGATGAAATTCAAGGGGTCTAATATGAAGAGCTGGAGTCTAACTACAAAACAAAAAGATTATGGAGTTGCAATCACAGAAGGAGTCTTACTTGAAGAAGATCTCTAAGGCTAAAGAGTTTTGAATAAAAGAGGAGTTTGAGATGAAGAAAAACTCTATGTAGAGTTGTGCTTAAATAGAGGAGTAGTCATCCAGAATATTCACACATACATAGCAAAAAGACAAGTGGTATATTGACTTTTCTAAGGTGTTGTTGAACTTTGAAGAACTAGGTCCTACTACAAAGTTTATGTTCTAGGAAGTTTTTATTTGTGTTTGTGTTTTGATATATTGGTAATTCAATAAGTTATAAACTGAAATAGGATCATAGTCTTCAAGTTAAGGGAAACACGAAGACTTGGGAACACACATCTTGGAGGTTTATGCAAGCACACGGTTTAATTGATTATTCATTAGGTTACATAGCTATTGTAATCTCTTTTATGGTAAGGTTCCTTGGCATTTAGTAAAGTTGGGAGTAAATCATTTTGTGGAACAAATCATTGTTTTTACACCTTTTGAGTTGGGTGTTTCCACATAAAATATTGTGTTCTTACTTTACTGTCTTTACCTCTTCATTGAAACACGTTAGGCAACTTCGTTCGCTTAGGTAAAATACTCAATTTATTTTATCATATTCTCTAAAATTCCCTACCGTTTGAAAAAATTACAAAAATTTCTACTCTCATATTCTCTGATACATCACTTCACGCAATGTATTGGTTGGATACATGTAGCAGTCGGATACATCACTTTATCTGATGTATCTGTCGGATATAACAAAATATGTTTGAGGAAGAGGTGTGACAGATTTAGTCATGTTAGCGGACCACTCATATAGATCACCATTACTCTTGCTTTGAAGAAGACATGCCCACGGTACTCAAATCATTCACAACAAAAAAATAAGGAAAAAAATCAATGGAAGTTAGATTTTGCCTTCAAAATTGAGCAACAGAAATCAACTTCTTTTTTATAGATAGAGAACAAAGAACATTTTTTAAAAGAAAGTTGGCTGCAAGATTAGAAGAAGATACAGAAGTGTGACCAATATGAGTGATATGAATTCTTTTACCATCACCAACAATTATCGTATTTGTTCCAGAGAACTCAGTTGGAGTCTACAGAGAGTGAGAATTGTCTGTAATATGATCAGAGGCTTTGAAATCTACAACCCAAGGACTTGGGGAATTGGAAGCTTAAAAATGAAGCTTGTCAAAATTAGCATATGCTTCAGTAGCACTATGTGATTCGGACCTACAGACCTTTGCAATGTGCCAAACTTATCACAAAGTTGACATTGGACCCATTGATTGTTGCTTTTGGTGGTATTCTACTAGCTAAATGAATTGTTATTCGGGGCAAAAAATTGATTACGAAAGTTGTAGGAACCTGATGGAATATTTCTACGATTGGAAGAGTTAGGTTGTCTATTTTTGGTACCATTGTTGGTGGAATGTTGATGAAGTTGACCAGCGATCATGGGTGTGTCGACTTTAGGTTCTGTTGTTTGATGAACATCACTTGTGCAAGGAGTTTATCAAAGAGTTCTTCAAATGTGATAGGATTATTGCGAGCTCTTATTGCTTCAGATAACTCCTTGTACTCGGACCTAGACCACTTAGGACCTTAATGAAAAGTTCCTCGTTGTGAATGGGTGAACCAATACATGCCAAATCATTTGCAATGGACTTAATTTATCTCATATAATTAGTGATTGAGCGTGCGTCTCGTTTGGCATTCGCCAGAGTATTGCGCAAATTGAAAAATCTTGAGTGCGATTTGCTCGCATAAGTTGTTTGGAGAATATCCCAAGCTTCTTCGGCGGTGGAAGCATGGGCAATGAGGGGAGCGATTGTAGTGTCAACTGATGCCATAATGGCATTGCAACAAGACTGTCTTGTCGCTGCCACAATCTCAAGTTGGGTTAGGGATTTGGTTATTGTCTCTATCCAGAATGTGCGCAATTGGGATGACAAGTGAACCATCAATAAAGGTAAGAAGATCATAGCCAAACAATAGTGTAGTAACTTGGGATTTCCAAGTTGGTTAATTTACAGTTCATGTTAACTTGAAGGATAACTGAGATGCAATTTCAAAAGAGATCAATTGAGAGGGCTGAACAACATCCCCTTGATTAAGAGTGACTATTGGAGAGTTAGGAAAGAAGGAAGAGGAAATAGCAGACATTTTGGGGGAAAAAGGGAAGGAAAAGAGTTGGAATTCTGGAAAAATAGAGAAGATGATCGGATATACTCGTCAGAGTGTTTATTAGGCTCTTGATACCATATAAGAGTTGGATATGATTATGAAGGCATAAGTATTATTGATCCAATGTGTGGTATTTATACATGTACAAGTATAGAAGAGAAAGGAGTTTGCTGAACATAAGAAACCTAAAGAGAAGAGGAACTAACTATGTATATAACTCAAACATACTAACGTACTAGGACTGTACACTCAATATACCAACATACTATGACTCTGCATCCTTATCCTTATCAAGTAGTGCTTGGTTTGAGTTACCACCTCTTGTCTAATCGCCTCAAACCTTGTTTTCTTTCTATGACTGATTTTCTGGAGGAATTTCAGGTTGATACTCAGAGATTGATCCAATTATGGATCAGAAAAGGTTTCGCAAGGACTTTTGAAAATGGTAAAAGTTTGGTGGGTGTGGGAATAAATTATTGTAAGGACCTTATTAGCACAAATTTGATATAAGCTCGAAAAAGTAGATTCAATGGTGGGACAAAAGCATGTGGAATACATGATCTACTGCACTAGTTCTGTTTGATAGAAGATGAAATGACAAAGCATATGCATGTTGAGAGAACTCACCCTACTCTTTCAGTATAAAATTATTATGTTCGTCACTTTAGTTTTCAAACCTTATCTTATCCGGTTGATGATTGTTACTTATTTTCTCGATTGAATCTACCTATTGAACCTTGTATTAAGCTTCTCAAGAGATTGCCCATCTACTATCGTAATCCTATAATACATGAGTTTTTCTCTTGTTTCAACCTTCTCAGGTTATTGGCTGTTATGAACCAAGTTCAACCCAATGTGGATACCAAGGTCACACAAGTAGTCATTGAGCTGATAAGAGCTATTGGCCGAGAACGAGCAATAGGGCTAGGTTAATTTGGGATCCGGGTTGAGTTGTGGGCATGAGACCGGTTCCATCAAAAAGGGTAGTGATATGTGATTTAGGGATTATGCAAATTGTTGAGAAAAAATTCTAGTCTTCTCATCCTCTTTCTTTGAGTCTATGCTTCTCATCTCCCTTCTAGTCATCTGCTACAATAGTTTTCTTTGTTAGTTCCATTTTCCGTTGTAACTTCGAGTTTAGTGATTATAATATTTGAATGTTTCTATTGTGAAATTGGAGTTGTTACTTTGGTGCTTTCATTGACGTACTCTAATGGCAGTGATGGTATTAGATCGATTCAGCGGGTAATTCGGAGGATTGGATTTATAGGGCAGAACGATATTTCACTATCCTGGGCTTCTCTGAGGAATATTGGCTACCTCTTCCTTCGTTATATCTCAATGGTGAGGCTCTCGAGTGGTTCCGCTGGTTGTTTCACAACAACCAGTTTTTTTATTGGAATCATTTCAAGGAAAAAATAGCATTGTGTTTTCAAAAAGGAACCTATACAAAGTCTTATGGGGTGGATGCTCAAATTACCAGTATTCTTGCTTTGCTTCAGAAGATTGAGGACAAATATTCATTTACGTCTCAGCAGGTTGTAGTAGAAGATACTAGGATTAGTACTGCTATAGTCTTTAGCGGAGAGACGGCGTCTCCTTCGACTGAAGAAAACTCAAGCCCTGTGGATAATATTGAGGGTCATCCAAAGTTGTTTGACACTTTTATCCATGACCATTCAGGTCACGTGGACTATATGTTCGATGAAATGTCTAATGGAGTTTTCACCAAAGAAGTGGAAGAAACTTCTTCCGCCTCTAGCTTTGTAGCTGATTTGGATCATATTCAGCCGCCTAAGGAGTTCGATAGATGTTTTCATAGTTACGGCCCCATGGTAGTCACAGAGGTACAACCCGATACTCATATCAAAATGCTTGATGAAGAAGCATCAGACCCTAAACACACTGAAGTCCAACTATTTGACGAAGGTTCCCTAAAAGATATGTCAAAGAGGTATGTTATTGCTAATTCTCTGGATCATGGCTTGAGTAAACAGAAAATTGAATTTGAGATCTTCGACGACAAGTCTCTTGCTGAGTTTTTCGTGGAGCCTGAGACTATTGCTGAGTTTTAGTAGAGCCTGAGACTATTGAGGATCTATATCTTGATAATCTTTTTCTGGAGATCGAGGAAAGCATTCCACGAAGTAACATGCCTTCGGATGAAATACTGCCTTCAGTTGAATTGCTTGTTAAGGAGGATGGAAAATCTACTGATGAATTCAGTGCTCACAACAGTTTGTGTCAATTTTCATTTAATCCTGGTGGTATTGTAGCTGTTCAAGAAAATGCAATGATTCTTTTTATATGGGATCCAGGTATAACTTTCAAGTTTAAGGCTCTCGTAGGTACAGTGAACACGAAGCTGCCACCACTATTGTTGGGCTCTACTGGTACGTTTGGCTTCATTGATTATGCTAACTCTATGACTCTAGTGTGGGATCCTGGACTACAAAGGTGTATGCATTCTTCTGTTTTGCTATTTGTTCTAGCATTGGCAGCTGTTACATCTTTGTATTTTAGTTCTTGTGCATTTTTCCTAAGTGGGCAGTTTCATACAAGATGGTAGTGCTGGAATCAAAAGTGGATGATACATACTCTGAGATGAATCGTGTATTTGATGACAGTTTTCACCGAGTTGCGTCGAGAGTAATACAATCAATTGCACTTTTGGATATTATACGTCTTCCCAAATTATTTCGATTCCTGCAACAACTATTAGTACAACTAATTTTTGTTCTCCAAGCTCCAAAGAGTAAGGTAGAGTATGCTGCAATAAGAAGTGATTTCTCTTTACGAAAGAAAATAATTGAGCAGGCTACAACTGTTTGTATAGCATGGCTTCAAGGCTGCATCAAGCCTATAAAAGACTTGATTGAACAACAGTTGCATAATTTTTATACGCTTGATAAGATCCTGGCTTACTTTGACACTCAGGGTGTACCAGCTTGTTATGCTACAGGTCATGATCTTGAATTTCAGTATATTCTTAATGGATATAGTGCTGATCAATTCATTAGTTTGATAATGCAAGCCATTTTGGATTCGGGTGATAAAATTGGCTGCCCTCCCACTCTCCCTGTATGAATTTGCTGCACTACAAACTTGTGAAAATGATCATTGGAGTTTGATTGTGATTGAAAGTGAACTTGAGTTGGTGAGAGTAGCTTCAATTGTTGCTGCTTATGTTGTTCACAAGGCAATGCTCAATGAGTGTAAAAACATATTTATCTTGGTTAGTTGTGGGAAGGTTAAAACTACAACGAGGCTTATGCGCGCTATCTTGCCCATTTCCGTGGCCATAGACGCGTTAAAGAGCATATTATAGCACAACGAGTTTTGGAGTCTTTGAGTCAGCATGGTATATCTGGAAAGATTTAGCTTGTGGAGCTAGGAAAAACATATGGTGGTATTATTGATGCTCATGACTATGTTAATATAAAGGACATGAAAATTGTTAGGCTTAGCAGGAAAGAGCAGATGACAATTCTTAGAATTATGGCTTCTGTTATGATTCTTGGTGACTGGGTCTAAAGGCAGTGGAGTTGTTTCCTCAATCCAGCAAGTTGACAGACTTTGGTTTCATCTTTGCAGCACTATCACAACTCTTTACACAAACTCAGTTCTTGGAAGATTCAACATCATACTGCCCGCATGGTTCTACTAGAACCTTGAGGACAAGGTTCTTATTGAAGACGAGAGTATTGTTATGAACCAAGTCCAGCCCAATGTGGATATCAAGGTCACACAAGTAGTCATTGGGCTGATAAGAGCTATTGGGCTGAGAACGAGCAATAGGGCTAGGTTAATTTGGGATCCGGGTTGAGTTGTGGGCATGAGACCGGTTCCATCAAAAAGGGTAGTGATATGTGATTTATGGATTATGCAAATTGTTGAGAAAAATGTCTAGTCCTCTCATCCCCTTTCTTTGAGTCTATGCTTCTCATCTCCCTTCTAGTCATCTTCTACAATAGTTTTCTTTGTTAGTTCCATTTTCCGTTGTAACTTCGAGTTTAGTGATTATAATATTTGAATGTTTCTATTGTGAAATTGGAGTTGTTACATTGGCCATCTAATTCAATACAAATGGATACTTCGAGTCATTTCCACTTGTGATTACAAAGTTGTTTAATTTGCACTATATCAAAAATGATCTTTAGCGTCAATTAATTAGAAATTGCCGCTAAATATTTATTTTTAGCGGCAATAAACACTCTTTGTATATGTTGCTAAAGGCTTTAGTGACATTGGATCTAATGACACTTAACTAATGCCGGTAAATACTTTAGCACTCTTTATTAATGTGTCTATTTATTACCGCTAAAAGTTGTTTTTGTTGTAGTGTTGAGATATCTTCTAGTTTGATTTCATGTTGATGGTGAAAAAGTTAAAGACTACCCCAAAATAGAGCATTCGTTGAAATGCCCCATAGGAAATTTGGCCCTGGCCGTTGAGTGTCAGGCATGCTTAAAACCCATAGTAGGTGAGCCTCGAGATGTTTTGCGATGAGAAAAACCTTTGGGGACTTGCTCTGTCTGATCCATTAATTGTCAACTTTATATTATATACAGATGCTTTGTTTGCTCCTATCTGAACAAAAAGTAAAAACTGTTCCTACCAAAAGAAAGAAAACATTAATCAAATGAAAATGGATAGGAGATAATTGTATTATATTATCAGATCTGCTTTTACACACCTAACTGGAATCCACTTAGTATTTTTATATCATCAGAAACAATAATTGATAATAACACTAACATGGTGTTGGAATTTGGATTTTATAATTACATCCTTGAATAATTATTTTGCTCCAATTCATCTCTATATTAACTTAATATGGCAGCTTATGCTTCTGTAATTTCTCTTCTTCAAACTCTTGACAAACAAAATCCAGAACTATTTCATTTTTACACTGCTGAAACTCTCGATTCTCTTCGTGCTACTGCTGAATATTTTCAGCAAGTTCTTGAATTTGCTAGCAATAAGAGTGAGTTTGATCCTGAAAATATCAATTCTTTGGAGGAAAAAATTAGAGTTGCTGCTAGTTATGTAGAAGATGTTGTTGAGATGAAAATTTCTCAAATCATCGAAGGGACAGGCTGGACGTTTGGAATTTTACAACACCAGGATTTGCTACCACTTGTTGAAAAAATAGAAACAACAAAGAAACAAGTGATTGACATTCTTTCTCATGATGAGTTGAAGATAATAGTTGAAAGATTGACAAGACCGTTGTTCGATCTAGACATTGTCGCAATATCAGGCATGTGTGGCATTGACAAAACAACACTCGATGGAAAAGGTTATGATCATCTTACAATCAGGTATCACTTTGACATTTTTGCTTCGGTTACAATATCTCATGAATTTAGAGTACTTAGAAATGTATTGTTAGAAGCTTTACATTGTATTTCAGAGTAAACAAGAGTTAGGGTCACCACAAAAAGTTATGCTTATATGGATGACAATGAGTTAGCTGACCTAGTGCAGGAGAATCTAAAGGATCAAAGATACCTTGTTGTTGTTGATGAAATTTGGAGTTCGGATGTTTGGGATAGTATAAGAGGAATATTTCCTATCTGCACTAATGGAAGTCGAATCTTATTGACTACTAGGGAAACTGAGGTAGCAATGTATGCAGGGGCGTATACAGGAGGGGGTCACCCGGTTCACGTGAACCCATGGTCCCCTCCCGAAATCATATATGTAGTGTTATATTTTTTTAAAATATTTAAATATAGATACGTGAGTCCAGACTCGAAGTATCATATAATGTAGTACGATGATGATTAGGTGCACCTCTCTAGGTGAGGTTAGAAATTTGAATATTTTATCTATCTTGTTTTCGTTTTCTTTATAAGATTTTGTAACTGGTTTGGATAAATAAAAGTTAATTTTGGACCTATGATTTTAAAATTTTAATGGTTTTCAGTAAAAAGAATCTAACCGATCAAATTTATGTCTTAGATTCACTTTTTTGTAATAGTGCATCCATTATCTATAAATCCTGAATACGCCTCTGAATGTATGCATATACTAGTATCCATTGTGAGATAAACCTTGTGAATTTAGAAAACGGTTGGAAGTTGCTTTGTGATAAAGTATTTGGACCAGAACATGACCATCCTCCTGAGTTGGAAGAAGTCGGAAAGGAAATAGTAGAAAAATGCCAAGGACTACCCTTAGCAATTTTAGTGACTGCAGGACGCCTTTCTAAAATCCCCAGGACGTTAGAAGATTGGAAGGATGTTTGCCGAGCCTTGTGTAAAAGCATTGCTAGTCATCATCCATGAATGCTCGGAGCTATCACCAGTTGCCTTTCCGCCTCAAACCACGATTTCTTCTATCTATGAGTAGTTTCCCAGAGGATTTTTAGGTTGAGACTTGGCGATTGATCCGATTATGGGTTGCAGAAGGTTTCATAAGAACTTCTTGAAGTGGTAAAAGTTTGGAGGAAGTGGAGATAGATTATTTGGAGGACCTAATTAGCACGAAATTGATACAAGCTAGAAAAAGGAGATTCAATGGTGAGATAAAAACATGATCGATTGCATGAGTTCTGTTTTATAGAATCTAAAATGACAAAGTATATGCCAGTTGTACAAACGAAGTCTTTTCTGACATTCCCAATCTAAAGAGATTGATCGTTTATGCATATACATAATTATAATACTTGTTGAATTATGTTTGGGCCTTTTGCATTATCATCCTATTCAAAAAGTTGTTCCTTGATTTCAATAATAATATCTTTTTAATTGACAATTTCCCAAATATGTTTCCAAAACCTTCTTTACTCCATGTGGACAAGGTTGCTTTCAGTTTTTTTAGTTTCACCTTAGATTCAATAAAAACATTATCTGAATTGGAAACAGATGCCACCACCTGTTTAAAGACTCATGTTTTGTTCAGAACTTGAGAAATTTAAAAGGTCCTCTCAATTTCCACATATATAGGGGTAAGACTCGGATTAGAGATTATATAGAAGCACTCCCAATCCTCTTCTTTTTCCTTCCTTCGAGTAGTCCACTCACTGGAAAGTTAGGTCAACAAAAAAGTTCCATGGTGAGGGGACCTGATTAGGCTCTTGACCCCTCGATTCCTGAAAACTCGGTGATCTCAAAGTTTTTCGAAGTCTGGTCAAAGTACGACTGGTTAGGGGGTATGGATTTTGTCCGAATGGATGAAGTCTGATTTCCGACATTGAACTTCAAAAGAAAGGAGGAGTGGCGCAAGGCAAGCCGAGGCTATTGGACCACCAGATTGTTGGACTGGCACCACAGACAAGAAGCTTTTATGTATTACGGAAAAACAACTAAACCGAATCTTTTCTGTTGGAAAAATGATTCTAGATCTCAAAAGGAAGTATTCATAATTGTGTCTAGGTTCATTTCTTTATACTCCATCCGTTTACTTTTTTTTTATCCATTCACTTTTACTTGTCATTTATTTCTAAAATAGATTTTTTTTTTACTTGTCACGTTTGACATATCAAGAAAAAGACAATTATTTTGTCCATGTTTTACCCTCAGCATTAAATACTTATTCTCCGAATCATTTTTCAAGATTTAAACTAAACATCATTTAATAGGGATAGTTTGGTAAAATACCTATACCAATAATTGTTTTCTTAATGGGTGTGTCAAGTCAAATAGTGACAAGTAAAAGTGAACGGAGGGAGTATCTTGTTAATGAATATTTAATATGTTAATTATTGAGTGTTGGGTTTTCTCTTAAAATAAATCTTTGTTAGTATTTGTGTTCCTAGTCTAAGAGCTTGTTGAATCTTGTGGATACATCTATAGCGGTTGAAATATCCTTAAGGACAGTGTGACACACCTCAAGCTAATGAGAATTTCCTTTTAAGTGTTCGTGATGAAGTGTTTTTCCGTAAGATTTACGGCATTTTCTTCCCCACATAGGAGCACGATTAGACCTTGTTCTAGACAGGTTTTCAACTTCTAAAAACCTAAACCAAATTTGCATCCCTTGATTGAGTGAGTATTACTGCAACAGATCGGATCATATTGAGGAATCTAAAATTGATATTTAGGGTGATTTGGTGTAATTTTTGAAGCATTTTGGATGGATCAAGTACTTGAAATTTAAGGAAGAGGACAAAGTCAATTTGTGTATAAAAGTATATATCAAGGTATAAACACATCTTATAATTTTATATAATGTTTATATATTGGGTCTATAATATTTTATATCGAGTTTTTATACGTGGTTGTAAAAGAAAAAAAATAGAGCTTTATATAATGTTGTATATCAAATGTATAATGTTGTATACCGAAACTTTTAATCACTATCGTAAGAAAGTAGTGGGCTATGCGACTGAAACTTTAAAAACTTGGCCACATGGTTACAATCTAGTGGTGTGAGTTGTAGTTTTTCGCAATTATGTCAAATTTATAATTGATAGTTAAGTATGAAGTATTATAAATAACAATAATTAATAATTTAAAATATTTAAAGAAGATATGAAAAGATCGTGATCAAAGAAAAAATTATTTTCCTTTGAAAATTTGTAAGGTGATACATATATTGAGATGGAAGGAATATCTTGCTTTTATTTAAAAATATTCCTCTTATATTTAATTTAGGATGATTTTGTGTAGTTTTTGAGGTATTTTGGATGTATCAAGTACTTGGATTCAAAGATGTAGACATTTTTGTAGAATAGTGTATATGAAGGTATTAACAAATCTTATAATTCTATAAAATGTTTGTATACTAGGTGTATAATATTGTCTATCTCGAGTTTTTATACACTGTTGTAAAAGAAAAAAAAGAAAGGGGAAACTAAGCAATCTCATAAAAGTAAAATAATTATAAATATATATCCCTTTACATTCATACTCCACTAAATAAGTACAATATATACCCCCCCCCCCCTCAATTAATTTTGTTTAACTGATACTAAATCAGTATCATATACTGTATTGGTATCATTAAGGCTAATAATTTCGCTTAATTGATACTAAAATTGTGTGTATGTATATATATAACAACCATATATATATATATACACACACATTGATTTAGTATTAGTTATGTGAAATTATCAGCCTTAATGATACCAATACAATATATGGTACTGATTTAGTATCAGTTAAGCGAAAATTATGAGCCTTAATGAATGGGGGAGGGGGGGGGGTATGGGCTGTAATTTATTTTTTGAGAGAGAATGAGTATTTCTTGAATTACTTTGGATTGGGATATAAACATGTGCTAATTATTTTGAGTTTTATGGCCCATTTATGTAGTTTTTCCAAAAGAAATTTCGTATAATATTGTATACCAAATCTATAATATTGTGTACCAGTTGAATAATGTTGTATATCGATTTTTCTAATCACTGTCATAAGAAAATATGGGCTATGCTATTGAAAACTTAAAATTAGAGCTGTCAAAAAGTGTCGGGCCAGCTCCACCCGACCCAAGCCTCGCAGGTCAAGGAATTTGAAGGGATAGGGAGGGCCGACCCTTCATTTGAAAGGACTTGAAAATGCTCAACTCAACCCAACCCTAGAAGGGCCGAGGGCTAGGGCAAGTTAGCCCTTTTTTTTCTTTTTATTTTTTTATTTTTTTTCTTTTCAAACTTAAAATTCTATAACATCAAGAAAATGAGAAGATTTTTTTTATAACTATACTATTTAAAAGAGAGCTTTTATATTGTAAATTCTATGTAAGTAAGTTTTTTTTATTTCTTTTAATCTATAGTGAATTGGCTGCTTCGTAGAGTTTTCACACAATTTTGTAGCTCAATTACTTAGAAGAGTGATATAATCGACTAATGCATAAACATATATTTTACGAGTTGGCATCACATTCTTTAACAGAGAAGAATTTATTTTATTAAAAGATTAGGGAGAATAGAAAATATACCATAAGATCTTATACTTTATAGTATAAGATCACGGAGGACTAAAGAGGCAACAGTAAATGATTAAGCAAATAAAAATCAAGGACAACAACGACTCAAATAAAGACCCACATACTAAAATAAACTGACTTCACTGAAGATAAAAACTAAATAAAAGAAAACGGATAAATCTTTCTCTAAAGACAATCAAATCAATGACCCCCTTTAACCGCATAAGCTTTTGCATCATTGAGGAACCTCTCTATTGTATCAAAACTGCCGGAGGAATCATAAGGATATGGTTTTCCAGTCGGGGAATAAGCAACAATAGCAACATGTTCTCCCGTTGTAATATAAAGTTTATGTGCTTCCTTGACAACACTTGCCCATAACTTTTTGAAAGCTACCATGCGTTTAGCTTTAGATGTTATCATCTTCAGTTCAATCTTTTGTCGGCGTATACTCTTAGTTTGTGCCATTACAACAGTTTTTGGGGGAAAGAAGATGGTTTGACAAAATAGGCTTGAAAAACTTTGGGAAGAAAGTTGCGCAATTTATAGGTGATGATATTTTTTTATTATTTCGTGATTAAGTCAAGTATTTAAATGATTTGCTTATTATGTATTTTTATTTGGGATTTACAATTCTTAAATACATTTTGACTCCAATTTTGACAGTACACGAGTTACATTTTTTCCTTTCAAGTGTTTCAAAAGATTTATAATCCTTAAAATACATTTTGACTGTAGTTTTGACGGTACATGAGTTATTTTTTTCCATTCAAGTGTTTCAAGATATTTACAATCCTTAAAGTACATTTTGACTCCAATTTTGTCGGTACATGGGTTACATTTTTTCCATTCAAGTGTTTCAAGAGATTTACAATCCTTAAGATACATTTTGACTCCACTTTTGTCGGTACACGAGTTGCATTTTTTCCATTAAAGTGTTTTAAGAGATTTACAATCCTTAAAATACATTTTGACTCCAATTTTGACGGTACATGAGTTACATTATTTCCATTCAAGTGTTTCAAGAGATTTACAATCCTTAAAATACATTTTGACTCACTTTTGTCGGTACACGAGTTGCATTTTTTCCATTAAAGTGTTTTAAGAGATTTACAATCCTTAAAATACATTTTGACTCCTATTTTAACGGTACATGAGTTACATTTTTTCCATTCAAGTGTTTCAAGAAATTTACAATCCTAAAATACATTTTGACTCCAGTTTTGGCGGTACACGAGTTAAATATTTTTCATTCAAGTGTTTCAAGAGATTTAAAATACATTTTGACTCCAATATAATTCTGATGGTACATGGATTACATTTTTTCCATTCAAGTGTCTCAAGAAATTTACAATCCTTAAAATACATTTTGACTCCAATTTTGACGATACATGAGTTGCATTTTTTTCATTAAAGTGCTTCAAGAGATTTGCAATCCTTAAAATACATTTTAATTCTAATTTTGACGATACCCGGATCACATTTTTTTTTCATTCAAGTGATGTCTTCTAATTTTTCCAAAGTTGCTCCAGTTTAAAACTATTTTTAGTTAAAAATTTTAAACGGCTTTAGATTTATAAAATAAGTAACTCATAATTTTTTTTCCATTTTTTGCATTATTTATACTAGTTTAATTTATTTTTTTCATGATTTTATGTGTCGTCTGTGTCAATATGCAGTAATGTGCACTAACGATTGAATAACTCTAATGCTTATATTTGTTAGATTTCTTTTTATTATGTGTATTATAATATTATTTTAAGTCTATAATTTAAATTTAAGAAGGAAAATTTACATACTTAAACATAACATAGCTAATTATATTATACGGGAAAATTATGCGGTTAAACAAAATACTACTAAATTAGTCATCATAGCAGTAGTTTGCTATAATTACCACTCGCGACTAACATTAACCATTAGTTAGGTGGGCTGACTTTGAGTTTGTATAATTAGTCACATTTGTATAATTCGTCACATTTGTATAATTCGCAACTAACAATTCTTCGTTTGATTTGTATTTGTATACGATGGTTTGTATTTGAGTATGACGATGATTTCCTTTGATTGTTTAGTTTTATCACCATATACATTTAATCTTTTTTTGTATAACTTTTTTAAGTTTGTATGAAAGTGTAGTTTTTTGTATAATATAATTTAGGTACACACTATTTTAGTATCAATTAAGCGAAATTATCAGCCTTAATGATACCAATACAGTATATGATACCAATTTAGTATCAATTAAACAAAATTAATTGAGAGGGGAGGGGGGACACGTGGCACAATCTTATCCGATGATAAATGTCGGATCAGTGGATAAGATTATAACACGTATATGCCCGTTAGTATAAAGGGTATATATGCTCTAGTTTTTGGACAATAGGGGCACCAATGTCCCAACAGTATGACGGAGGGTATTTGCATACCATTTACAATAGTTCGGGGTATATTTGTCCTTTTAACCTATAATTTATATAATGTAATTTGTATAATATATTTTGTATAACTGTTTCAAGTTCATATGTTTATGTTTGTGTCAATTCGTTATTTCGAGTTTGATCATATTTGTATAATTTCAGACTTAGTATTACTTAATTATACAAAAATCCGCATGTAGACACATAATTTTTGACCGAACCTAAAATTTTACACCATTTTAGAACTTAAATATCTTTATAAATCTAAATTAAATACTTTGACTTTTATTTTATTTTATTAGGTTTATTGTAAAAGATTTGAAAATAACAAAAAATAGAGTCATGTTTTAGAATAAGTTTTATTTTTCAAAAAGAAATTTTTTTTTACAAAAATATATGTTTTTAATTTAGATTTAATGAATAAGTTAGTGTTTCTTAATAATATTTTTATGTTAGTTATTTAATTTTTCTATATTTTTATTAATTCAAAATAAGTAATTAATATTATTGTTGTTATTATTATATTTATTTGTTAACAACAATTTATCGTATTTTTTTTTTTAAAAAAAAGAGAATAACCTAAACTTTCCACTCATCACACTACACTTACACTACACCCCATTACCTGACCCCATTACGTATCCAATCCACTCACCCTCACTCCCAAACACACAAACACACGTACAAAAGGAAAATATATATATATATATATATATACACACATACAATCAGCAACAGGATACAAACCAAAAAACATACACATTCACCCAAAAATCCCATAACCCAACTCTCTCAGCAATCCAAAACGCACACACCATTCTGGAAAAAAAAAAACCACAACATACATTCTTATACCCAAATACCACGCAACACACAACACACAACACCAAAACCATATACATCTTTCCTAAAAGACCAACACCACACACACCAAACAAAAGATTTGTGGATTTTCTAATCGAGCTTCGTTCAAGATTTTGTGGTACCTGTTCTCCTTACTTAAGGTTAAACATTACTTATCACTTTAATTTATTTATGGAATTTAATGTAATTATATGATAAATTTTTGTATAATTTTATTTTATTCATAATTTGATTGAAATGAATATTGAGTTAACTGCTAAGCATAACTCTATTTCATGAATGCAAATGGTTTTAATTGGTGGCTATCTTTGTTTATTTATTTTTATTGGTTGGTTGTTATCTCTTAAAAATGAACGGGTTGTGGTTGTGTTCTTGTTTTAACTTAGATTCCAATAAGGATAAAATAGGGATTATTAGGCTCAATAAATTATTATTGTTTTTATTTATCAAACAAAAAATGAGATTCATTTTAACAATTCGTTATTGTTTTATGGGATTATAAAATGTATGTTTAATTTCGACGTTAACTTTTAAAGTAATAAAAATAAAACATATGAAAATGATTCAAAATTTTATTCTAGAAGTTTAGTATTTTACTTTTTTTTTTTTTTTAGGAATTAATATTTTCTTTTAATGTTAGATCGAACTCTTAAGCGTGTTAAAAAATATTTGTTTCAATTAAGAATGTGGTTACACATTTTTTTCTTGAATTAAAATAAACTCAAGGATGCGGTGACACACCTCGTTCACTAATATAATTAACTTTTATTAAGTTAAAGTAGAGACTTATAAAACATAAGGTTATTAAGTGTGATGCAAAGAATACAGTTATGTCTCTAATCGTGAAGACCAAGAATGCGATTACGTATATAGGTCGAGACCAAATAAAAGTTCAATAAATAAAAAATGCGAGCAATTCATGGCCTATAAAAATATATCCAAAAGATAGTTAAAATAAGTATAAGTTAATAAAAGTGATCATGCTAGAACCACGGGACTCGAGGGATGCCTAATACCTTCCCCTCGGTCAACATAATTCCTTACCGGAATTTCTAGTTCGCAGAACAAATAAAGAGTCATTTCCTTTTGATTAGGGATTAAACAAAAAGGTGACTTGGAACACCATAACTCAATTTCAAGTGGCGACTCTAAAAAATAAAAATAATCCCTATTCAAGACCATCACTTAAATTGCAAAAACCCATCCACCGGTCCAAAAAGGGGTGTGACACCGCGAATTATACAAACATACCCGTGAATTAACAAATGAGATGCGAATTATACAAATTATTGCCCTCTTTTGCTTGCCTCTCACCTCACTCTCCCAATCTCGCTCGTCAGATATACAAATACATATGTATATCCGTTACATATATACAATTATTTTCACATATATACATATGCAATTCACCTCTCTTCATACTCTGTCATCTCTCGCCCGCCTCTTTCCTCCCTCTCCCAATCTTGCTCGTCACTCTCCTCCCTATAACATGTAGCTTCAAATTGTAATTAGCAAACTATAGCTATGGAGCGTAATTAAGTTTATTTTGTGTGACTATATGCTAAAGTTCTCCTATTTATAATACTAGTAGGAGCCCGTGCTAGCACGGACCCAACATATGTTTATTTTTCTCACAATTTGTGTGATATATATAAAATTTGAAGAGTTGATAGACTTTGTATATGATTTTCGATATTTAAGTTGTTAATTATTCTAATTTTTTTTTATATATATATATATATATATATATATATATATATAATGTTATGCGATATAGACGGAATTTGAAGAGTCAATCAATTTTTAATTTAATTTTTAGATATTTAAAGTTGTTTATTATTATAATTNGAGCCTTAGTGATGATACAACGTTTTACCTCACGTTGCCAAAGGACCATCCTATACCTTGCCATCGATATAGAACCTTACTTTTGCTTAGTGGATCCACTAGCCTAATCTTACGTGATCATCTAAAAAGAATGATACGTCAAGTCCCATGTTGGCGCATGGTTCTTATGGAGAGTTGAGTTAATATGAACTCGTGTCCCCAATTCGGTGCTCAATACTACTCCCAAAAATACTTTGGCTCATGCTTTTAAAATAACTTCTTTCTTTGATTGAGACGATTACTCAAAACTTAGCCCAAAGGCTCTTTTGGAAAACATGGCTCCTTTCTTACTTAAATGTAAAAACATTTAGAACTTCTTTGGGAAGTACATAGTTCCCTATTAACTTTAGAGAAATGGACTCGACTCTTTACTCCTTACTTTACTTAAACTCTTTACTTTTGACTTGACTTGAAACTCTTAACTCAACTTGAGACTTGAAACGACGTTAAGACGTTCAATAACGACTCTTGAAAAGCTTTAAGGACTTGCTTTGGCTTGCTTAACTTCTAAGCTTGGCTCTAACTCCACTTAATTTTTAACTTCACTTGACTTGATCCTAACTTTCTTGAATTTAATTATGGATTCAAGGACTTGATTTGGTACCTGGAAGGACCTCATGATGTTAAGGAATGATTTAGGAATGATTTGGGACAGCCAACCTTAAGAAAATATTTGATCATAAATTCTGAAAACAGTGGAGTCCGCGTCCTGTCCGCGACGCGGAGAAGATTTTTGTTCACAGAGGGAACAAGTCCGCGACGCGGACGTGCTCCTCGCAAGCTGCCCGACTTTCTCCTTCACGTCTCCAACTCTAAATCCTCTAACCTCAAGGGTTCCAGCCCCAACCACTTAGAAACATGAAATCCCTCAACATTCAAAAGATTTCAACTCAAAACCCCAACCGGAAACAAGTCCCAAATCATCAAGAATCTCAACATTTCAATCAACAACCACAACTAACAACTTTAACAACAAAGCCAATCCTTTCTTAATGAATAAAAGGGGCTAGGTGTGTGGGGGAAAGGATCACCCAACACTAAAAGCTCACATACCTTGTTAGGGATCACCCCCGATGAAAATCCACGATGATCTTGGTGGAACTTGTTGATCTCCTCGATTTTCCTCTTCTTCTTCTCCTCTTCTTCTCTTCTTCCTCTCTTCTTCACTTTCAAGCCCTAGCCTTCACTCTCTTAGAATGGAACCAAAAAAATGATCCAAAGATCAGCCCTATACAACAATATAATCCCAAAAGAATTGGCTAGGGAAAAGACTAAAATGCCCTTAATGATTCCCGGACAGATTTCCTTGTCAACTGCCCAACTTTCAAAGGCCATAACTCGCTCATACGAACTCGGAATTGAGCAAACTCGGCGGCGTTGGAAAGATCGTTCCGAGGGCTATGCAACCATAACTGGAAATACTTCTAACTCGTCATGAGCTAGAAGTTACGACTGATCAAAGTTGGCCAAAAATCACCTTTTCCATACCCAAAATTTTCCAGATTTTCAAATCCTTTCCAAAAAATGAAAATTTCCAATTCTAAGCCTCTTCAATTATTTTACATTGCCGGATGTTACAAGTTATGTCTCTAATCGTGAAGACCAAGAATGCGGTTACATATATAGGTCGAGACCAAATAAAAGTTCAATAAATAAAAAATGCGAGCAATTCATGGCCAATAAAAATATATCCAAAAGATAGTTAAAATAAGTATAAGTTAATAAAAGTGATCATGCTAGAACCACGGGACTCGAGGGATGCCTAATACCTTCCCCTCGGTTAACATAATTCCTTACCGGAATTTCTAGTTCGCAGAATAAATAAAGAGTCATTTTGTAACATCCGACAATTTGAAGTGGCTTTGAAGAAGCTCGAAATTTGGAAATAGTCATTTTTGGAAAAATTTAAAATCTGGAAATTTGGCAGTCCAGAATCTGGAAAATTTGGCTAAGTTCAAAAATCTGGAAATTTGGCTAAGTGTGGAAATCAGTGAGTTTTTGGCCAACTTTGAGCAGTCGTAACTCCTAGCTCAGGATGATCTTTATGGTTTCGAAGCTTGTGGAATGATCTTTCCAATGCCACCGAGTTTGCTCGATTCCGAGTTCGTATGAGCGAGTTATCCCCTTTGAAAGTTGGGCAGTTGGTAAGGAGTCCGTCCGGAAATTTAAGGACATTTTAGTCTTTTCACAAATCATTTCTTTTGAGCTTATATTGTTGTATTAGGCTGATATTTGGATCATTCTGTCCCATTTTGAAAGAGAAAGAGTTAGGGTTCAAGAGAAGAAGAAGAGAAGAAGGAGAAGAAGAAGAGAAGAAAGAGGAGATCAACAAGATTGGTCAAGATCATTGTGGATTTTCGTCGGGGGTGATCCCTATCAAGGTATGTGAGTCTTTAGTGTGGGTTTATCCTTTCCCCCCCACATACCAAGCTCGTTTTTATGATTTGAGAAGAGATTGGATTTGTTGTTGAAGTTGTTGAAGTTGTTAGTTGTTGTTGATGTTGTTAGTTGTGTTGTTGAAGTTATTGTTGGTTGTGGGACAGGATTGGGCTGTGTATTTGAGTTGTGATCTATTGTATGTTGAGAGATTGATGATCCTTAGTGTTGGTTGGTTCATACCCCCACACACCAACTTGTTTTTAATTCCAAGAGAAGATTTATTGGTTGTTGAAGTTGTAGTGGTGTTGTGTTGAAGTTCTTGCTGATTTAGTACAGATTTCTGGCTGTGATTTTTGAGTTGAATCTATTGTATAATAAGGGTCTTTATGGTTCTAAGTGTTGCTGCTGAAACCTTGAGGTTGAGAGGGTTTAGAATTGGAAAGAAACAAGGGGAAAAAGTCGGATTTTTGGGGAAAAAGGGGCTGGGCTGTTGCACCTCTCCTAGTGCCAAGGACACCAATCCTTCCCTTTCATTCACCATTTCTTTTTTCATACATGTTCCTAGGTATTATACCTATGTTTCCTAGTTGTTTCCAACACTCCAAGGTACTTCCAAAAGTCAAGTAAAACTACAAGTCAAGTGAAGTTAGTTTCCAAGTCAAGTGAAGTTAGTTTCCAATTCAAGTGAAGTTAGTTTCCAAGTCAAGTGAAGTCAAGCTTAGAAGTAAGTAAGTCAAAGCAAGTCTTTAAGGTTTTCCAAGAGTCTTCATTGAACGTTTTAACTTCATTCTAAGGCTCAAGTTCCAAGTTAAGTATTGAGTTTCAAGTCAAGTCAAAAGTTAAGAGTTTCATGTTAAGTTAAGAGTTTCACATCAAGCCAAGAGTTCAAGTAAAGTAAAGAGTTTAAAGTTGAGTTCTTTTCTCAAAGTTATTAGGGAACTATGTATTCCCAAAGAAGTTTTAAAGAAATGTTTTTACATTTAAACAAGGTTGGAAACTGAGATTTCCAAAAGAGCCTTCGGGCTAGTTTTTGAGTAATTATCTCATATCAGCAGGAAGAAATATGTTTTAAAAACATAAGAGCCAGTACATTTTTGGGAGTAGTATCGAGCACCGAATTGGGGGAGCGTTCAAAGAACCCACAGCCCCCATAGAACCATGTTAGCCACCATGGGTAGAAAAGGATCATACTTTTTAGATGAATCCTTTTCAGATTAGACTAGTGGATCCATTAGGCAGTTCAGGTCTTATACCTTTGGCCGGGTATAAGATGCTCTGGCAGCGTGAGGTCGATCGCTGTATCATCACTATAGCTCTTATGTGATGGTTGTCGGTTAGAGAAGCTCCCACAGCAGTTATTGTATTTTTCATACACAGAGATTATTGTATTTTTATATACATCAGTTCATTGTATTTCTATATACATTTCAGGCTTATTGTATCTTTGTATACACACAGAGTTTATAGCATGTTTTAAACAGTCTTTCTTTATATCGCACTTGTTTTAAATTGCCTTATATTGAAAGAAGTCAGTCAGGTTGAGTTGAGTTGAGCCAGGTAAGCTATTCAGTTTCTTCCAGATTTCCTTCTAGCCTTTGTTGCTTAGTTTTCCAGCTTGCATACTCGTACATTCCATGTACTGATGCCAGTTGGCCTGCATCGTTCGATGATGCAGATTCAGGTACCCCGGATTAGCATCCTGCACGTCGTTGATCCAGCTGAGCACTCCAGAGTCAGTGGTGAGCCTCCTTGCATTCCGGAGGACTCAATTATTTTGTGTTCTTAGTTTTTTGTTTTATTAGGATGTTGCGGGGTCTGTCCCAACATCCATCTCAGTATTTTAGAGGCTTCATAGATAGACAGTCAGTCAGTTAGTTTTGAGTCTCTCATCTATGTATATATGTAATTATTTTATTTTGAGATTCGAGTTGCCTTTGTGGCCAGACTTTATAAGTTAAATTGTTTTCTAACCTTGCATTAGCATTGAGTTATTCTGTTGGGTTAGGTTTCCGTTGTGTTAAGAAAGTCAGGCCAAGGGTTCGCTTGGGGCCAGAAATAGTCTCCGGGTGCCAGTCCCGTCCAGGGTGTAGGCTCGGGGCGTGACACATTTCCTTTTGATTAGGGATTAAACAAAAAGGTGACTTGGAACACCATAACTCAATTTCAAGTGGCGACTTTAAAAAATAAAAATAATCCCTATTCAATACCGTCACTTAAATTACAAAAACCCATCCACCGGTCCAAAAAGGGGTGTGACACCGCGAATTATACAAACATACCCGTGAATTAACAAATGAGATGTGAATTATACTAATTATTGCCCTCTTTTGCTTGCCTCTCTCCTCACTCTCCCAATCTCGCTCGTCAGATATACAAATACAAATGTATATCAGTTACATATATACAATTATTTTCACATATATACATATACAATTTGCCTCTCTTCATACTCTATCATCTCTCGCCCGCCTCTTTCCTCCCTCTCCCAATCTCACTCGTCACTCTCCTCCCTATAACATGTAGCTTCAAATTGTAATTAGCAAACTATAGCTGTGGAGCGTAATTACGTTTATTTTGTGTGACTATATGCTAAAGTTCTCCTATTTATAATACTAGTAGGAGCCCGTGCTAGCACGGACCCAACATATGTTTTTTTTTCTCACAATTTGTGTGATATATATAAAATTTGAAGAGTTGATAGACTTTTTACATGATTTTCGATATTTAAGTTGTTAATTATTCTAATTTATATATATATATATAATGTTATGCGATATAGACGGAATTTGAAGAGTCAATCAATTTTTAATTTAATTTTTAGATATTTAAAGTTGTTTATTATTATAATTTATAGTATTATTTTTATGTAACTTTCAGTAATACATGTAGTTTTTTTGGTCCAATCTATATGGCTGACAAATTTATTCAAATTAGAGGAGATTTTGAGTTGGCTTGAACTAAAAATAATATGTATATAGTTAATTATTTTGATTTATAATAATATCTTTTCATAATTTTTAAATAATTAACATACGAAAAAAAGTAAAACAAACAAATTAAAAGTAGAAGAAATATGTGAAAAAAGTTATTCAAGTTGGCCCTTCTTTTTACTACTAAATTGGCGCATGTGCAGAAGCTTTATATTAATTGTGTAGAAGCACACGGGAGGACGATGACAACCTTCTCTATTTACTGCCTTATTGATTAGTAGTCAGATTTGTAAAAAACAAGAAAAAAAAAAATTAAGTACTAGTTGCAAAAAAAAACCCAAAATAAAATTAAAACGTATGTACGAAAATGCCCTGACTACATTAAGCTCCTCACATTGGTCTCTTATTAAAACTAAGAAAAAGGATGAACAATACAGAGCAAAACGCAGAGCTAAGCGATATGAGCGATCAAGAAGTTGATCTACTGCATCGGAGCACAAAAAAGCAAAAGGAAGAAGTAAGCAACACACCAGTCAATCACAAAGTAAGTTTTCTCGAATCTCTTATATCCAAAACTGAAGATTCAAACATAACCTACGTTACTCAAGGTCTAGACAACATAAGCTTCTACGACGAACAAGAAAATCCTCAAAACCACCCAAACTTCATCCCCATTACATCTAGCGATAAACAAAGACTATACACACCCTGGAAACAATCCCTGATCATCAAACTAGTCGGAAAAAGAATGGGATACCTACACCTGCAAAACCGCCTCCAAGCACTCTGGCAACCAGGGGCGGACCCACGTAGTCAATTTTGGGTGCTTGAGCACCCATTGACTCCGGANGTAGTTTTTTTGGTCCAATCTATATGGCTGACAAATTTATTCAAATTAGAGGAGATTTTGAGTTGGCTTGAACTAAAAATAATATGTATATAGTTAATTATTTTGATTTATAATAATATCTTTTCATAATTTTTAAACAATTAACATACGAAAAAAAGTAAAACAAACAAATTAAAAGTAGAAGAAATATGTGAAAAAAGTTATTCAAGTTGGCCCTTCTTTTTACTACTAAATTGGCGCATGTGCAGAAGCTTTATATTAATTGTGTAGAAGCACACGGGAGGACGATGACAACCTTCTCTATTTACTGCCTTATTGATTAGTAGTCAGATTTGTAAAAAACAAGAAAAAAAAAAATTAAGTACTAGTTGCAAAAAAAAACCCAAAATAAAATTAAAACGTATGTACGAAAATGCCCTGACTACATTAAGCTCCTCACATTGGTCTCTTATTAAAACTAAGAAAAAGGATGAACAATACAGAGCAAAACGCAGAGCTAAGCGATATGAGCGATCAAGAAGTTGATCTACTGCATCGGAGCACAAAAAAGCAAAAGGAAGAAGTAAGCAACACACCAGTCAATCACAAAGTAAGTTTTCTCGAATCTCTTATATCCAAAACTGAAGATTCAAACATAACCTACGTTACCCAAGGTCTAGACAACATAAGCTTCCACGACGAACAAGAAAATCCTCAAAACCACCCAAACTTCATCCCCATTACATCTAGCGATAAACAAAGACTATACACACCCTGGAAACAATCCCTGATCATCAAACTAGTAGGAAAAAGAATGGGATACCTACACTTGCAAAACCGCCTCCAAGCACTCTGGCAACCATCAGAGAAGATAAACCTTATCGACCTTAGTGAAGACTTCTATCTTATAAAGCTGACCAAAACTAAAAACTATGAAAAAATACTTCACCAAGGTCTATGGTTTCTGGGAACCCAATTCATATCCATCCGTAAGTGGGAACCAAAATTTAATCCATCTACAACCCAAATAAACAACACAACAGTGTGTATACGGTTACCGGAACTACCAACGGAATTTTACGACCTAAATATACTGAAACAAATAGGAAGCCAAATAGGAACCATACTTAAAATAGATACTGTCACCATGAACACTACAGGAGGAAGATATGCTAGGTTGTGTATCCTCGCCCCGCTATCAAAAACACTACCTATGGACGTACTAATAGGTACACACCTTCAGAAAATACAATACGAACCCTCCACACCTCTCTGTATGCATTGTGGAAGACTTGGACACCTAATCCACTCATGTTGTTACAAACCTAGTGATATTCCGTCTTCATCCAGTGGTACCGGTGATTCCAAAAACCACCAAAACAACTTCCATAGCCAACCAAAAGAATATAATGGCTGGACAACAGTAGTCTATCCAAAAAAGAAAAAAAAATAACCTTAAGAAAAGCATACATGAAATTAGCAACCAAACACCCAACGAAAATAACGTGCCCAATGATCACACTAGAAAACAAAATCTTGTCAACAACAACAACAGTACTTACGACTCCCAAAAATAGCAAATTCCAAAAAAAACCAAAAGAATGAAACCGACAGTAACGCCACACGCCCCGCTCAAGTGACAAGTTAAAATCTTATGGACACGTTGGTTGATAACAACAGTAAAAGCCATGTGAAAACTATAGTATCCAAGTTTTCATTGAATGATCTAAATCTCAAATACGTGGAGAAAAGTAACCACACAATACCAAACAAATTAAGTTAAATCCTATTGAAAATCAAATACCCACTTTCTGCAAATATACTAGTACCACCAACTTGGCAATCTCACCAACAAATAACCATCAATCAAATCTCGTAAATCTTAGAGAAACCAGTACACATCAACAAATTCAACCCCCTCCACTAATCTCAAACCAAAAACCAAAGCTCCTAACCAAATTGAACTAAATAAAAATGTGGCTAACCTTTACACTGAAACAAATGACACCACAAATTCCCAGTTACTCAACTACAAATTTAACACCCAATCATTGTCATTGATTAATACCACCACACGTCTCACAAATAGAAAAAAGGACAAAAAAACCACTTAGTACAACCTAGGACAAATCACAATAGTAAATCCAACAATGATGATGGAAGTTTAAAAAGCCTTACAATGGAAATACTTCCGAACGTAAACTTTATCCACACTCATATTAGCAATGTCTCAAATCAACTATCTTTTTCCCAACCACCAAAATAACTCCCCCCAAAGACAAAACTTAAGACCACCAATGAACAACAACAACTTCCATCCCCTCCAACCACTGCCAGTCAATACCAACCTCCAGCCTCCTCCATTGCCTCGCCACATTCACCACCCTCTCCACCAAAACGAGAACTCTCTTCCATATGGAATTCCTCCCTTCATATCAAGGAATCCAACCTTTCAGCACCTCATAAATCCATATACCCCCTTCGACCAGATGTACAAAACCCAGAATCCCCATCTACTAGCAACATACCCACAGGCAGTCCATGTATCACCATATTCAACTCTGGAGGGACACTTGAACCTACCCAGACAGAGAATCCTCCCACCCTATTACCGATATTAATAGAAGAGAGGTTGACCAGCAGTCTTATAAGGTTGGCCTCAACTCAATTAGAACTGACTCAGGAGCTGACCACCCTGGAGTTCTATCATCTGCTCCACCACCCTTCAGCCCTTCCAAACTTGAGTATGTAACATCTTATGTTTATACTCCAACTCAACAACTTTGTCAACTCCCCCTTACATCAAATACTGGGGATGCAGCAACTAAACGAGTCAAACAAGGAGACCATAGGTTACAAGGAAGACGAAGATATGGAGGAATAGGTAGTACCTCAAATAGCGGAGGGGGAACCATCATTCCCTATGCCACGCCAAGCCACACAAGTAATGGATGAAGAGGGACTAAACATCTTAGATCCCCAAACTCAAACTCTTCATCTGAATGAACCATTGACGCTGGATTGATTAATAATGTTTCAAAGACACTTCATCCCATTCTAAGCGTCAACGATCATTAATTAGTATATAACCCAACTAAATGAGTTGGGGTCGAATCCAACAGGGAGCGGTACGTATTTAAGATTCAATGGTAAAGTGTGAATGTGGCCAAATCAGTCATAGGAATAGACATTATTGAATAAAAACATAATTCAAATTAGGGGGTGACATGAATGTCAAATAAGGGGGTTTTGATTTTAATTATCAACTATAACAACAATAAACAACACGAAATAACAATAATGAGACGGGTTCTTGGGATGTGATTCGATTATAGATTATTATAGACAAATAGGTAGTTGCAGATGTTAGGAAATAACTGTAAATTAGTGAATAAACTAGACTATAGAGGAGGTAAACTCTCTCTCAAACAATTTACCCCGAATCAAGTTGATTTCTCTCTAACATCAACATGCATGCAAGATAAGAACAACCTACGCTTTAGTCCATTCACTCTCTCAAGCTGAATGTGTGGAAAAGGGTTTAGGGTTCACTTTCTCGAGCTGAACCCATGACAACCCAATACTCACAAACCATCAATCAATAATTTTAGTTTTAAAACCCCTCTCTCGAGCAAGCCAAAAACACAGGGGTAGAACTGCATTTGCAACTATAATTCTTAAATTGAACCACAATTAATGATTGAAATCACTTCTAAACATCATTTAAACTAAGAATTAACAATACTCATAAACTAAATCAGTCAATAATCACATAATCACACCCCAAGAACTGGGGTTTTAGCTAGACATTATAAAAAGATAAAAATCATTACCAAATTATGTTTCCATCAACTGGGTAAGATTGATTTTGTCTTTACAATGTTCCAATTCGAAGAATATCAAAGACCCACTTCCAATTTCTTAAAGGTGAAGAACTTCAATTCTCCAAAGCTTAGGAAAAACTAGAGAAAGCTCTCCAAAATTCTCACACAAGAATTCTAATATGAATTAAGATAAAAAATTGATACTAAACTAAATGTTCAAAAATGTATTTATAGTCGCCAAAAATGTGTTGCGAAGGGTCACTCGGCGAAGTAAGTCGGGCTCGCCGATCCACTCTTTGGTCAATTCCATCGCCCTTCTACCTTGGCCTTCAGCATCCTCAAGGTCTGTAACTTTGGGCGATCCAACTCTGCATCGCGAAACCACTCGACGATCCGCCGACTACTCCTTTCTCTCGCCAACTTGGTTCTTTCCTTCAGGGCTTGGCACACTGGAACAACAGGTGGTCAAGTGGCCACTCGGCGACTCGCCAAATGGACTTGGTGATCACTAGGCTCTCTTTTCTTCATTCTTTTAGCTCACTTTGTTCCTTTTTGTAACTTAGTGTCCTTGCTTTGCTCCTCAATCCATAATCCTGAAAATCAAGGAATTTACATCAGTTATTGGCACAAGATAGGCATTTGAGGACACTAAATCTATACAAATAAAGCCCTTAATGAGTCCAAAGCTCGGACTCATCAACTAGACATGGTCAAAAACATCGAAAGGAAATACATGATAAAATTTCTGCAACATGTGAAGAGGGCTACTATAAACATGCGCTACCATAGCTTGAACAATGACATGAAATATGTGGTACTGTTTATTCCTTCAACAAAGGACAAGTAGGCGGAAAAAGTGGAGGGTATAACCAACAAGGAAATACCAGTGAACTTGGATATGACACTATCACCAGGAGGGAGCTCGAGCAATCAAGTAGAAACATAAATGAAGATACTTCTCTGGAACTGTAGGAGTGCAAATAGTGCGACTTTCATGAGAAACTTACGCACTCTAATTGAAATAAACAACCCTTCCATACTTGCACTCACGAAAACCAGGATTGAAAACCATGATAAAATACTTCAAGCTTTGGACTACATGGACGTCTTACAAGTTCCAGCGGTGGGCTACTCAGGAGGAATAGCCTTATTATGGAGGAATACTAAAGCAGTAGTGGAACCTTTTGTAATCACTGATTAGGAGATACACACGACTATTGAGGTAAACTCAACATCGCCTAAATGGTTTTTCTCTATTATATATTCAAAAAATAGTAACATGTTAAAGAAAAACTCTCTGGGAAAACTTGAGGAATGTTGCTAAAAATATTAATGGCCCATGGTTAATTAGTGGAGACTTTAATGAAATTATTGATGCATCCGAGAAACTAGGAGGAAAACCCATAAATAATACTAAAAGCTCCTCGTTTATAAAATGCTTGGATGATATGGGGATGATTGATCTTGGTTTTACCGGTCAAAAGTATACTTGGACAAATAAACATAAAAATAACAAAACCCTTATTAAGGAAAGACTTGATCGTTTCCTCAGTAACTATGAATGGATAAATATGTTTCCGAATTCAAAAGTTTTCCATCTTCCTCGTACCCATTCGGACCATTTCCCTATACTATTAAATTGCTTGAAAAAACATGTTATGCCAACAAAATCTTTAGATTTGAGTCGATGTGGATTAGGCATCCTGAATTTCCAAATCTAGTCAAAATAAACTGGAGGAATAATGAAAATTATAATAATGCAGTAGAAAATGTCACCAATACTATAAAGATCTGGAATAAGCAAACTTTTGGAAACATATTTAAACAAAAAAAAAGCTATCCTGAATAGAATAAATGGCCTCCAAAATATGGATGAATATATCAAAAATCATACCATATAATCCTTGAAAACAACCTCATAAATGATTATAATGAAATACTCAAAAGAGAAGAAGACTTCTCGAAAATGAAATCCAGAGTACAGTGGATAAATGGAGGGGACGCAAACACTAAATTTTTCCATATTACGACCACTAATAGAAGACATAAAAATAGAATCGTGGGTTTGAACGACATTGTTGGAAACTGGACTTACGACCCTACCATTATTAAAGATACCACTATAAACCACTTCAAAAATATTTATACCACAGACCTTATATAAAGTGAGTGGACAAATCCTACCACTTGTAAAAATGCCATCTCCATGGACGATAGAACTACAATGGGTAGGCCTCTTCAGAAAGAAGAAATAAAAAATGCCATTTACTCATTCAAAAGATGGACTTCATCCTTTATTCTTTCAAAAATATTGGTCAGATACTGAGGAATCAGTCGTTAATACGTGCATGGAAATTTTTAACTCATGCACCATCCCTCCGGAATTAAATAAAACTTTTATATGACTTATTACAAAAATAAAAAATCTTAAACAAATCACCCATTACAGACCTATTAGCCTATGCAATACAATTTATAAACACAGTCACAAAAATATTAGTAAATAGAATTAGACCTTACTTAGATGACATCATCAGTCCGCAACAATGTAGCTTTATACCGGGAAGAAGAGTTGTGGATAACTCTATAATTGTTCAAGAAGCTATTCACTCCTTCCAAAAAACTAAAGGAAAGTTTGGGAAAATGATGCTAAAATCGACCTTGAAAAAGCTTTCGATAGATTGGAATGGTCGTTCATCAAGCAATCTCTCTCTATACTAAACTTCCCCCAAAATATTATTGACATAATAATGTCTTGCATTTCTACATCCTCGATCTCTATATTAGTAAATGGTAGTCCCACAACATACTTCCTTCCAACTAGAGGTATTAGTCAAGGAGATCCCCTTTCTCCATACATCTTTATAATTTGTATGAAGGCCCTTTACCGACTCATTAACTATGCCATTCAGGAAAAATTATGGCAACTTCTACAAATTGGTAGAATTGGACCTCCAATTTCTCAACTCCTCATTGCAGATGATATTATTCTAATGGCAAAAATGGATAGGTCCAGTGCCTCAACTATCATCCATATCTTCGACACCCTCGCTACCCAATCGGGGAAAAATATAAACTTTAATAAATCTAATATTTACTTTTCATCAAACGTAAGTACAGAGGACATGAATGATCTCTCTACGTTGATGAACATTCGTCAAACAAATATGAATGGAAAATACCTTGGTTTCCCAATCGCAAACCTCCATTCAAAAAAATTGGATTATCAATATATCATAGACAATATGAACAATAAGCTTAATGGTTGGAGGGCTAGATTCCTAACACTAGCAGGAAGAACCACTCTCATAAAATAAGTTTTATCGACTATCCCTTCCTACGCCATGCAATGTAATCTCCTTCCCCAATCAACTTGTAACCATATAGACCGCTAATGTTTGCGTAATCAAGACACAACTTCCGATGCAAGTGTCCACGATCGTACAATAGTTTAGTAACCCAACCAAGGGTTGGGATCGTTTCCAAGAGTGTGGTTTTTGAGAATTAACAGAAAAATAAAATTTAGTTCTAACTAGTCGTAGCTAAAGACATTAACGATTAAAAACATTGTAAATTAAAGGGGGACACAAGAGTGTCAATTAACAATGGGGGGTTTTGTCACAAGTAAGGTAAAAACAACAAAATAAACAAGGATTTCTAAGTAATGAGAGAGGATCCTTGGGATGTGATGGGAATTCGAGTTAAGCTAGATTATTGGGTACATGTTTTCGATAGAAGATTCATAGAATAATTGTGACTAGGCTAAACTTTACGGGGGATAAGCTCTCTCTTGAGCAACTTACCCCGTTTCAAAGGCGTTCCTCTCGGACACCCACTTGCAGCATGAAGACCAACCTACGCCTTAACCTACTCACTCTCTCGAGCTGAGTGTGTGGACATAGGACTAGGGTTCATTATCTCGAGTTGAACCTCATGTCGACCCACTCACACTGGCCATCAATTTAGTATTTTTAGTTTTATGACCTCTCTCTCGAGAAAGCCAAAAACACATAAATAAACTTGAATTTGCAACTATAAATTCATTAAATTTATCCACAACTATTAAACAAAATCACAACTAAACTACGATTAAACTATTAGCAAGCAAAACCCAACAATTATCTTAACCTATATTCACTAAATCACACCCCAAGAATTGGGGTTTTTATCCACCAATGTATAAGAGATAGAAATTTATACCAAATTGAGCTCGCATTCAACTGGGTATGCAGATTTAAGTCTTGATACATGCCAAAATTTAAGAATCCAAGAGACCCAAATCCAAATCTTGAAGATGAAACCCTTTGGATCTTCAAGTCTTCAAAACCCTCTTAAACTTAGAGCAAATTATCAAAAAGTACTATGCTATATGAAAATTATAATAATTGTTTGACTCTTAAAACTACAACTCTAATTAGTATTTATAGTTTTCACAGATTTGTGTTGCAGCGGATCATTCGGCGTTGTTAGTCGAAATCGTCGATCAATTCGGTGATTCGCCCTTTGGTGTAGTTCATCGCCGTCTTGCTCCAGCCTTCAACATCGTTGTGCTCTGGGTCATTAGGCGGCATGGTACTGCTTCGCAGAATTTCTCAGCGATGCGCCGACTGCTCCCTTTTTTTGCCGACTTGATTCTTTCCTTCAGGGCTCAACACACTGGAACAAAAGGCGAAGTAAGACCCTTCGACGACTCGCCAAGTGGACTCGGCGATCTTCAGGCCTTTATTTCTTCATTCTTTTCAGCCTTTTCGTTCCTTTTTGCGATGTAGTGTCCATGCTTTCCTTCAAACTTCAAATACCTAAATTTAAGGGTTTTCATCAGATATTGAGGTAAAATAAGCATTAGAGGACACAATTTCTATTAAAATATAGCCCTAAATGAGTCTAATTTGTGGACTCATCAATACCCCCAACTTCAATTTTTGCTTGTCCTTAAGCAAACTCAAGTTCAGCCGTTCAAAAAGGGTGTATCGAACAGTGCTACACAAGACTCAATCATGAATGCACACAACAAGACTCAATTTACTTATGCAAAGATCAAATGTGCACTCAAATATTCAAGTTGTGACTCACCAATATCAACAAATCTCATGCTCACAATACTTGCTTCAAATGCAAGTTCAAGCTCAACTATAGTGTTCAAATGCCCTCACACAAAGAATGATTCCATATTCACACAATGGTTTCACAGTTTAAAGCTTTAGAATCAGGTGCAACGCTCACACTCTCAAAGAAGAACATAATGCATAATTTCACCCGTAGGTTTACCCGTATTTNAGCTCTCTCTCGAGCAACTTACCCTATGTTTTCGATATGAAGACCAACCTACGCCTTAACCTACTCACTCTCTCGAGCTGAGTGTGTGGACATGGGACTAGGGTTCATTCTCTCGAGCTGAACCTCATGCGACCCACTCACACTGGCCATCAATTTAGTAGTTTTAGTTTTATGACCTCTCTCTCGAGAAAGCTGAAAACACATAAATAAACTTGTATTTACAACTACAAATTCATTAAATTCATCCACAACTATTAAACAAAATCACAATTAAACTACGATTAAACTATTAGCAAGCAAAACCCAATAATTAACTTAACCTATATTCACTAAATCACACCCCAAGAATTGGGGTTTTTATCCACCCATGTATAAGAGATAGAAATTTATACCAAATTGAGCTCGCATTCAACTGGGTATGCTGATTTAAGTCTTGATACAGGCCAAAATTTAAGAATCCAAGAGACCCAAATCCAAATCTTGAAGATGAAACCCTTTGGATCTTCAAGTCTTCAAAACCCTCTCAAACTTAGAGCAAATTATCAAAAAGTACTATGCTATATGAAAATTATAATAATTGTTTGACTCTTAAAACTACAACTCTAATTAGTATTTATAGTTTTCACAAATTTGTGTTGCAGCGGATCATTCGGCGTTGTTAGTCGGAATCGCCGATCAATTCGGTGATTCACCCTTTGGTGTAGTTCATCGCCGCTTGCTCCAGCCTTCAACATCGTTGTGCTCTGGGTCATTAGGCGGCATGGTACTGCTTCGCAGAACTTCTCAGCGATGCGCCGACTGCTCCCTTTTTTTGCCGACTTGATCCTTTCCTTCAGGGCTCAACACACTGGAACAAAAGGCGAAGTAAGACCCTTCGACGACTCGCCAAGTGGACTCGGCGATCTTCAGGCCTTCATTTCTTCACTCTTTTCAGCCTTTTCGTTCCTTTTTGCGATGTAGTGTCCATGTTTTCCTTCAAACTTCAAATACCTAAAACTTAAGGGTCTTCATCAGATATTGAGGTAAAATAAGCATTTGAGGACACAATTTCTATTAAAATATAGCCCTAAATGAGTCTAATTTGTGGACTCATCAATACCCCCAACTTCAACTTTTGCTTGTCCTTAAGCAAACTCAAGTTCAGCCGTTCAAAAAGGGTGTCTCGAACAGTGCTACACAAGACTCAATCATGAATGCACACAACAAGACTCAATTTACTTATGCAAAGATCAAATGTGCACTCAAATATTCAAGTTGTGACTTACCAATATCAATGAATCTCATGCTCACAATACTTGCTTCAAATGCAAGTTCAAGCTCAACTATAGTGTTCAAATGCCCTCACACAAAGAATGATTCCATATTCACACAATGGTTTCACAGTTTAAAGCTTCAGAATCAGGTGCAACGCTCACACTCTTAAAGAAGAACATAATGCATAATTTCACCCGTAGGTTTACCCGTATTTTCCAATCAACATTTGTTTCAGCTCACTCAAGATCAAAATGGTCTTTTCAAGGCTTGTAATGGGGCTAAGTGCAAATGTATGATCATCTAGGCTCCGTGACTTTCATCCTCATGAAATGTGGTGTTCATAACACTTCCTTTCCTTTTCCCTTATTATTCTCTTTAGTGCTCATAAGACATCCTCTCATTTACTTTCCATGAATAGTTTGGAAACCCCATTTCTTTTGTACTTTATTCCATAACTTTCTTTTTCATTCTTTTTTTTCTTTTTTTTTTGTCTTTACTCTTTTCTCTTTTTTATTTATATGGAGGGGTTCCATTTTTCTCAAAACCATAGGTAAGAGGAGACTTTCCTTGCACTTCTTGACTTGCCCCTATCTTTTCACCACACCCCAACTTAGGCTTTTGGCCTAAGCTGGCTATTCAACTAACCATAACTTCATGAGGATTATGGGTGATGGATAAAGAAAGGTCATTGTTTTCATCAAGTTTCTTCCAAAGAAAAGGGAAAGCTCAAGGGGTGTTCAAAAGCGGTTCACACACTCACAAGGTAAGTCACAAAAGAGGTATATGTCAAATTGGGTCACACTCATAAAAGTTGTATAAGATCATATCAAGAGATAGCATCACTTAGTTGACCGGACCAACGGGGCAAATTCTAGGATCTATCATGCATAGTTCACAAGTAAGCTCATCACACTAGGCATTGATACTATAAGTCAAACAAGACTCCACACTTTAGCTATTGTGCAACGATCATCACAAGAGAATGAATTTGATACAAGGCTAGTCATAACGAGATGCAAAGAGTTCCCATATTGTCTATGCAATTTCATTTTACCTCATCTAAGCCGCGTATTCATGTTCGTTCGATTGAGAGCACTATTCAAGTCATCAGTATTGATTGGAACTGAGACTCAATGTTTTGCAAAAGAACAGCCACATTCAACACACGATAGGTGGCAAAAAATTTTGGACGGGTCAAAATCATTTTGCAATTTAAAATAAAAGGAGCCACAAACTCAAACATCCATAGAAAAGCAGTATTAACACAATTTTAAACAGAACAGCCCAAATATATACACGAACAAAAAATAGCACACAAAGATGGGCCTCACCTCACTACAAATAAAAGTAATTTGTCCTCAAATGCAATTAACACAGAATCCAAAAGGTAAAATAAATAAAGACAGAGATAGAGGTAAAGAGGGGATCCTGGCTAATCGGTCACTCTATCTATCTGGGCATCAGTGCTCGATGCCTTACCCTGAGCTTAGGCATTAGTGCTTGAGGTCACCTTAAGGGGAACAACAGTGCCAACTTCACTTGGCCCATGGAGTTAAGGCATACATTCACTGGAATTCAACAGTCACAACTACTCGATCAAGATTGTCAAATTCAAGCATGTGTGTAAACAATCCAGTCCTATCCGGCAGGGTCAAAATACTTTTAACAAGATTTGGTTATTGCAAATGAGCATAAATTTTAATAAAATAAACTTAGGGCATAGAAAACCGACCTTTAGTGGTGACTATGAAATGCTTGAAATGCTAGGCGGCAAGGTAATCTAGATTCGAGCACAAATCAATCAAAATACAATAGAGATGCAACGATTTTGAAAGTAAACTGGGTGTGAGTTTGTAAAGTTTGAAAATGAGGGAGAGCGTAGGAAATTGAAACTTTTATACCTTTGGCTTGATAAACCGTCCAGTTCTTGCTCACTCGATGACGTTAGTCGTGAGCACCAAACCATTCGGTGTCACGCCGAGCGATCACCTTCCTCATCGAGTTTTACAGAATCCCCAGTTAATGTGGGGATCCAAACGGCGATACAAATCGGGGTCACCGAGCTGATCGGCGACTCACTAATCATTTCTTTGGGACCACCGAGTTTTAAAAACCCCAAACCCAAGCTGGGTTGGATCAAACGGCGGTGTGAGTCGGGTCGCCTAATACTTTGGCGACTCACCAACTGACATTTCCCTCCCCAATCTCTTTTTGTCCAAATGTTTCCCACACTTCTTCCTTCACAATTAACACACCATTATTTTATCAAAGCAACATAAAGCAGTAAAGGGTTTTGGGTTGCCTCCCAAACAACGCCTTAGTTAACGTCATGGAACGACGCAAGTCAACAATTATTCTTCATCCTCGGAGTCAGCCATAGTGTAGTTAGGCGATTCCTCGGCGAATGGTGGATAGAGACCTGTCATCAAATGGGTGATTTGAGCATCCTGCAGCTGAATAGTCATGGAGTTTGAGGTAGACGTTTCATTCAGCATTTCAATGTTGTCCTTCATCTCATTTAACTTATTATCTTGCTTTTTGAGTGCTTGTTGAATAAGAGAAAAAACATCGTCCATTTGCACATCCTCATGCTTCTTCCCGTGTCTACATTCTCGAAGGAAGAAGTTATTTTCCTTTTCCATGGCTTGTGCTTCCAACCCCATGACTCGTTTGGACAAAACATCTACTTGAGCCACTAGTGCATCCTACTCGTGTTTCTTTTGGGCCTCCTTGTTGGTTTCAACAATACCATCAAGGAGTGTTGCGATGACTTTGTAGGGATGGTGGAGCATATCGCTCTCGAAAAGTTGATCGGCAATGCTCCAACATTCTGGTCCAAGACCCCAATAGAAGCACTCCAACAACATCTTGTCAGACATTCCATGAGATGGGCATGGTTGTAGTACTGATTGAAACTTCAGCCACATTTCTTGAAATGTCTCATTCCCTGCTTGTTTGAACGTCATAAGGTTGTCCCTGAGGTTCAATAGTTTCAGGATGGGATGGTCCATGTGGTACCCATAATGATCATCTATTTTTAATTCCTTGCTTTGATATTCAAACAAGCAAAACAAAACTACAATTTAGATTAGTAAAGCCAAAACTAAGAAAAATAAAAAATTCTACTTAACTAAGAATTTCCAAATAACATCACTCCCCGGCAGCGGCACCATTTTGATGTTTGCGTAATCAAGACACAACTTCTGATGCAAGTGTCTACGATCGTACAATAGTTTAGTAACCCAACCAAGAGTTGGGATCGTTCCCAAGAGTGTGGTTTTGCAAATTAATAGAAGAATAAAATTTAGTTCTAACTAGTCATAGCTAAGGACATTAACGATTAAAAATATTGTAAATTAAAAGGGGACACAAGAATGTCAATTAACAATGGGGGATTTTGTCACAAGTAAGGTAAAAACAAAAAAATAAAAAGGATTTCTAAGTAATGAGAGAGGATCCTTGGGATGTTACGGGAATACGGGTCAAGCTAGATTATTCGGTACATGCTTTCGATAGAAGATTCATAGAATAATTGTGACTAGTCAAAACTTTAAGGGGAATAAGCTCTTTCTCGAGCAACTTACCCCGTTTCAAATGTGTTCCTCTCGGACACCCACTTGCTGCATGAAGACCAGCCTATGCCTTAACCCACTCACTCTCTCGAGCTGAGTGTGTGGACATGGGACTAGGGTTCATTCTCTCGAGCTGAACCTTATGTCGACCCGCTCACACTGGCCATCAATTTAGTAGTTTTAGTTTTACATCCTCTCTCTCGAGAAAGCCGAAAACACATAAATAAACTTGTATTTGCAACTACAAATTCATTAAATTCATCCATAACTACTAAACGAAATCACAATTAAACTATGATTAAACTATCAGCAAGCAAGACCCAACAATTATCTTAACCCATATTCGCTAAATCACACCCCAAGAATTGGGGTTTTTAGCCACCCATGTATAAGAGATAGAAATTTATACCAAATTGAGCTCGCATTCAACTAGGTATGAAGATTTAAGTCTTGATACAGGCCAAAATTTAAGAATCCAAGAGACCCAAATCCAAATCTTGAAGATGAAACCCTTTGGGTCTTCAAGTCTTCAAAACCCTCTCAAACTTAGAGCAAAAATATCAAAAAGTACTATGCTATATGCAAATTATAATAATTGTTTGACTCTTAAAACTAAAACTCTAACTAGTATTTATAGTTTTCACAGATTTGTGCTGCACCGGATCATTCAGCGTCGTTAGTCGGAATCGTCAATTAACTCTGCGATTCGCCCTTTGGTGTAGTTCATCCCCGTTTTGCACCAGCCTTCAACATCTTTGTGCTCTGGGTCATTGGGCATTATGGTACTGCTTCGCGGAACTTCTCGGTGATGCGTCGACTGCTCCCTTTTTCGGCTGACTTGATCCTTTTCCTTCAGGGCTCAGCACACTGGAACAAAAGGCGAAGTAAGACCTTTTGGCGACTCGCCAAGTGGACTCAACGATCCTCAGGCCTTCATTTCTTCGTTCTTTCAGCCTTTTCGTTCCTTTTTTGCGAAGTAGTGTCCATGCTTTCCTTCAAACTTCAAATACCTGAAACTTAAGGGTTTTCATCAGATATTGAGGTAAAATAAGCATTTGAGGACACAATTTCTATTAAAATATAGCCTTAAATGAGTCCAATTTGTGGACAAATCTACCACATTCAAAGAAACTTTTTCTGGGGAACCACACCTGAAAAAAGAAGATTACATCTAGCAAACTGGGATACTGTGACTACTCCTACCAATCATGGGGGAATGGGGCACCAAGATACGAATGGAAAAAAATTTCCTCTCCTGGCAAGCCTAAATTGGAGATTTCTTACTAATAAGGACCAGCTTTAGATATACCTACGACTCTTACATTTGGAAAAGTATTAGCAGAACTTCCAAATTATTCTACAAAGGAATATCCTGGAATATAGGAAATGGTAAGAAAATTTCCCTATGGAACGATAATTGGATTGAGGTAACACACACACTTATGCAAGCCATTCAGGGTCCCATAAACAATCCAGAATGCCATCTCCTAGTATCTCATATACTCCAAGATACTACTTGGAACTTATCCGCATTATCCTTCGATATTTCGGAAAAAATTAGACTCTGCATTTTCAATACCTATAGTGCAAAATCTCCAGAGAAAAATGATACCCTCTTCTGGAACAAAAACAATAATGGAGACTTTAGTACTAAAAGTGCATATGCATTATATATTAAAGAAACGAAGTTGCACTGCGCTAATCCCAATTTTAAACACAAATGGATATGGAAAACAAAAGCAATCAATAAGTTAAAATTCTTCTTGTGGACAATGCTTTTGAATAAATTACCTAGTGTCTGCAACCTATACGCTAGGAAATCTCTACCAACAAAAACGGTCGCACTAGTCCAAACACGGAAGAAGACGTCCCCTATATCTTCTCCTCTTGTCCAGATGCACAATACATCTAGAGATCTTACAACATAAATATGGCCAATCACAATCTAATTAACAACATTCGTCAACTCTGTGCCTCTCAAAAGTTAACTATCATTAACAACAACCCTAAGGTTCCTACAGCCATTTTAACACCAGTTATTCTTTGGAATATCTGGAAAAACCAAAATTCTAGACTCTTTTAAAATAAAAACATTAGTAGATATCCAAGCACTAAAAACAACACCAGCTTTCAAGTTATGGAATACTACCACCTATCAAATCCCTCTACAAATAAGATTCCTAAATATTTAACACCAGTAGCATGGCACAAATGTGTGACCAAATTGAACATTGATGGGTCCTTTGAAACTAACACAAGAAATGGTGGCACTGGAGGAGTATTGACGGATCATGTAGGAAATTGGATTGTCGAATTCTCATGCAAGGTTAAAGTGGATAATGCCCATCATGCGGAACTATTAGCCCTTCTCCATGGTTTGAATTTGGCTAAACGATTAAATATAAATCATATACAAGTAGAGACTGACTCACAGGTATTGCTCAATAACTTAAATAACAATACTCACATATATTCACACATTTATGCGGATTGCAGATCGTTGCTGAAACAAATGGAGGAATCAAGGATGGAGCACATACCAAGGGAAGCTAATACAGTGGCAGACCTACTACCAACATACCCAAGGAAAGCAAGGGATCCAAATTTAGATAATAGTAAACTATATGTTTTTGATGCATCTCCATCATTTGTAAAACATGTTCTAGATAGAGATGCTATGGGAACTACATCGTTTAGATTAGTTCCTCTTTTGTATGGATAAACCCTATTACTAAATAAATAAAATTCTTCTGGTTTTAAGCAAAAAAGAAAAGAAAATATAGCGATACTTTTTAATATATTTCCAAGTTCCTACTGAAGCCATAAGTATTTCAAAAAAATTGGTCACTTTCCTTTATTCCTCCTTTCATGCTTTAAAACATTCTATATATCGATTAGTTAACTCTGTCAACAAATTACGCTTTACTTAATTTTATCACATCGTATTCTGTTTGATTTTGCTCCTATTAGCTCTTTCACGAATTTTTAAGTTGTCAATATGGATTTGTCTCATTGGTCCAACCAAGCTCATCAATCTATGATTTAATAAGATTGGCTTCACTATCCAGAGGTACACCCTAGATGTAACATGGCACATAGAACCCCGAAGGATTTAATGTAAGACACTTAGCATATCATAACATAAGATAATAGAAAAGTGCAGAATTTTAAAACATTTTTCATACAATCAAAGTCTTTATAAAACGAAGTGGAAGAATTACTACACTTTTGTCTCAAACCAACTACTACAATACTTTGAATAACTCTTGGGTCAAAGCCCATACAATAGTCTCAAAACATGAAAATAAAAGACATAAAGGGAAATAGTGGCTTTATCCTTGAAGCTATGAGGACTCGCCAAGTCTTCAACTCCTTGCACTTCTAGAAACTTATCTCCAAGAATGGAACTCAAATCTCCGAACCCTACATTTGATGAGAATGTAGGCAAAAGTATGCGTTAGTACAAAAGCACTAAATATGATAGCTAGCATAACATCATAAGATCATAACATAAGGGTTAGTCAACATAAGACATAATCCATCAACATAAGAGATACTTCATGAAACATAAACTATAAGCATAAGAGACAACATCATACTCACAGGCAAAGCCTCCAACATAAGCATCATATAAGCATTATTCACTCTTGAGTCCATATCATAAGAGAACCACTTCTCAAGCAACCTCAAAGAATACTTGTACAATGCATTAATAAGACCCCATAATCTCATCCACACTAAGTACCACTTTTAGGTCATCACAATCATACTTACCATCTTAGGATCTCATCCTTAGCATAATTCTCATAGACAAGGGAACTTTCACCTTTAGTCAAACATATTCAAGGAAAGGCAACTATGGCAACAATCCAAGCTAAGCATATATCACATAGGCAAATCTCATATTAGAACATGCTTACAATACTTCCTTGAAGTAATCTAGTTCCATCATATACATGCTTCTTAGATTAGGGACTTGTCCCTCATATTCATAATAATCATGGAAGAGTACTTATTTAGTAGTCCAACACAAGTCATTACTCATGAATGGTCATAATTCACCTATTCAAGGCTACCAAGGAAAAGTACTATTACTCAACCCAAGCTAAGCATGCAACATATAAGAGACATACTTCATAAGTAGCTTCAAGTTATACTTGTACAATGCATGAATAAGACCCCATAATCCTACCCATGCTAAGTACTACTTTAGGTTATCATACTTCAATGATTACTATTTATCATTCTAGACTACCAATGAATAACTCCCTATTAGGCTAGACCAAGCTACTATGGAAAGACATACTATCATGCAAGTCCAAGCTATACAAATAAGGGTACACGTGTTCCATCATAGCTACCATGAAATAGTCTTAGATCAACTAAGGCATGCTACCCTTACAAGCACCCTATGATGCTAATGTAAGCTACCAAAGGAGAGTATGATTTCTCAATCCTAAGCTACCCTTAGGAGAGTATGATTCCTCAATCCTAAGCTATCATGAAATGGTCTTGGCCTAACCAAGTCATGCTACCATGCAAACATTCTATGATGCTAGTTCAAACTACCCTTAGGAGAAGCACTATGGTTCAATCCAAGGCTACCATGAGAACTCCTAACTCAAGCTACCAAACATGGTCTTATCTTACCAAGTCAAGATATCCATGAAGGGACCTTATGTCACAACTTCAAGTTATTCTAGTCTAACATGCTTTGATTTATTTTAGGTTATTAAGTCTTTCAATCTAAAATCATTCTATGTGAGAGAACCTAGCATCTCCTAGCATATTTATTCCTAAGTATGTAAGTGAGAATATGCTTTCAACAATACACAACAACATCACATCATATTAGCTTTACTCTCAAAGCCCTAACATTCATGACTACAAGCCTTACTCTTAAAGCTTTACTTCTATCCATCATCATTCATACCTAGATTTCAAGGCATTCTAATCACATTCTTCATTAATAGATGATTCTAGTCATAATTCAATCATAAAGGTTCAACTTCAAATTTACTAGTCATGATCCATCATATATACTAAAATTTAGTTCAATTCATGGCTACAAGATTTCATTCATGAACACTTACTATAGACATCATCAATTTTAGAACATCAACTCTAAGTCTTCAATTTCACCTTTCATGGCATAAACCCACATAATGTCAATTTCATCAATTAGGCTAGGTTTAACCATGGAAAACATATAAATTCATCATAATATCATGATTCAATACTAAAACAATCATAACCAAGTACTATCCACTCAATTGGATTCATACTCAACACTACCCACAATGTAGGAAGAAACCCTAGCTAGAATTGGGGTTTATCTTCACAATTGGGAGAAATCTAGGGGGTTCCATGGATGGAAGAATCCAAGGATGAATAAGCTAACATACCTTGATTATAAATCCCTCACAAAGCTTGCATCAATGGAGGAATTTGCCCTAGATTTCTTCTCTTCTTGTTCTTGTTCTTGTTCTTTACTTCTAGAGAGAGAATTTCTTGAGGGAATTTGGGTTCTTTGGTGAATCTAAAATAATGATTTGGAATCATCTAATTAAGGATCTATTAGCTTTATATAGGTGGCCTAAATACTAAAAAAACTACCCTACTTAATAACTAATTAATTCTAGAACCTTCCCCTAACCCCCAACTTAAACCGTCTAGGACCAACACTGCCCCAGTCCACGGAGCAATTTGCTCCTTCATGGGTGGTGGCCTGCAACTCAGCAATTTGGGGTCTTGACCCACGAACCCTTCCCACGGGGCGTGGGTCCACCNTTCCATGGATGGAAGAATCCAAGGATGAATAAGCTAACATACCTTGATTATAAATCCCTCACAAAGCTTGCATCAATGGAGGAATTTTCCCTAGACTTCTTCTCTTCTTGTTCTTGTTCTTTACTTCTAGAGAGAGAATTTCTTGAGGGAATTTGGGTTCTTTGGTGAATCTAAAATAATGATTGGGAATCATCTAATTAAGGATCTATTAGCTTTATATAGGTGGCCTAAATACTAATAAACCTACCCTACTTAATAACTAATTAATTCTAGAACCTTCCCCTAACCCCCAACTTAAACCGTCTAGGACCAACACTGCCCTAGTCCACGGAGCATGTTGCTCCTTCATGGGTGGTGGCCTGCAACTCAGCAATTTGGGGTCTTGACCCACGAACCCTTCCCACAGGGCGTGGGTCCACCTACTGGGCGTGAGTCCCATCGTAGGTGGCCTATTTTTATGGCAGATTTTAGGGACTGTCTTGGGTCCTTGGGGGGTCGTACCTTGACGCCCTAATCCTAAAACCTTCATTCTAAGTTCGGGAAGTCATATTTACGATTCTAACCCTCCCATTAAACTCTAGAACCCTCACTTAAGGCTCTAGTTTAGATTACTAGTTTTCGGGTGTTACAATTGGATAAAGATTTTGGAAGCTTATTCTAGTATGAGGCATTTTAGTCCGTTCCAATCAATTTGTTGGCCTATGAGCTGGCTTGAGCGAGGCTGGGTTGGATTGCCTGGTGGGCCAAAATAGAAAATATACAACAACGTACCCATTAATATAATGGCATAATGGAGGTTTAAGAAAGATAATGGGTAATCAATCTTACTCCTACTTTGTGAAGGTAGAGAGAAAAAATATAAAAAGAAAAATGAGTTATAACACTTATGACATGTGCTATATGTCATGAATTTTTTGTCACGTTCCGAGCCTACACCCTAGGCGGGACTAGCACTTGAGAACCATTGTCCCCAAGTGAACCCCTGGCCTGGCTTAACACTTAGTGTAAGACTTACTCATGATAAAAATACTTTAAAAAGTAAACTGGAATCTCAATAAAAACTTAGAATGTATAAGGAAACATTTACTAGCCAAATGGCATTCAAGTCTCAAACATCAAAACATAAATGGAAAGACTCAAGAACTAACATCAACTACTGTCTATGAAGCCTCTAACAATTGAGATGGACGTCGGGACAAGACCTATGACATCCTAATGAGCTAACTAATAAAGCAATAAAAAGGGGTCCTCCGGAAGCAAGGAGGCTCACCAACAACTCTGAAGCTCAACAATAATCAACGATGCGCTGGATGTTGATCATGGTTACCTGTATCTGTATCATAAAATGATGTACGCCAAATACGAGCATGCGAGGGGAATTCTAAAACAAGACATGAGCTTGAAAAGGGAACTGAAAGAACAAACCTGATCTCAACTCGACTCAACTGAACTCATTTCAATATAAAGCAGTATAAAGAAAAGCTTTAAAATATGGATAACAACTCTGTGTACTGAGAAATGCAATAGTAACTCAATTTGTATGCAAAGATACAATATAAGCTCTGGTTTTATATGAAAATACAATTAACTCTGTGTATATAAGAATACAAAATACTTTTGTGGAAGTTTCTCTAACCGACAACCATTACGTAAGAGCTATGTGATGATATATCATTTTTGCCTCACGCTGCCAGGACCGTCTTATACCTTGCCAAGGGCATAGAACCTAACTACTAAGTGGGTCTTGTCTATGCTAAAAAACACTAAGGAATCATCTAAAAAGTATGACATTTTCTACCCATGATGACTACATGGTTTATGAGGGCTGAGAGTTGTCTAAACTCTCCCATATATCAGTGCTCAATACTACTCCCAAAATATACTAGCTCATATATTTTAAAACGTAGCTCTTTCTATGGTTTGAGATAATTAATTAAAAACTAGCCCAAAGGCTCTCTANGGACCGTCTTATACCTTGCCAAGGGCATAGAACCTAACTACTAAGTGGGTCTTGTCTATGCTAAAAAACACTAAGGAATCATCTAAAAAGTATGACATTTTCTACCCATGATGACTACATGGTTTATGAGGGCTGAGAGTTGTCTAAACTCTCCCCTATATCAGTGCTCAATACTACTCCCAAAATATACTAGCTCATATATTTTAAAACATAGCTCTTTCTATGGTTTTAGATAATTGCTTAAAAACTAGCCCAAAGGCTCTCTAGGAAATCAATGTTTCCTCTCTTGCTTAAGTGTGAAAGAATTTACTCTTTACTGAAGAACTAGCTCAAAGGCTCTGGTGGAAATCCGTGTTTCCTTTCTTGTTTAAATGTGAAAACATTTACTCTTTGAGAATACATAGTCCCTATATACTCTTTTGAAGAAATGAACTTCACTCCTTACTCTTTACTCTTTATTCAACTCAAAATTCAAGTCTTAAAACAAGTTTAAAGCATTTGTAAAAGACTTTTAAAAAGACTCTAAGAACTCCCTAGACTTGGCTGTTAACTTTCCTTGAATTTGAATTTATGGATTCAAGGTTATGATTCATGTTTATGGATGATATCATGATGTTTAGACATACCTTAGGTGTAGAAATCAACTAGAAAACATAGGTATGTTTCAAGAGAACTCAAACGGAAAGAAGTGGGAAAGGGTAGAAGGTCTGGCGACCATGGCGTACTGAGTGGCGCCGGGCTGCCAGAGCCTGAAAAACAGAAACTGGGTTGGAGCTGTAACTTCTCGCAATTTGAAATAGCTAAGAAGAAGCTAAGAACTGGAAATAGTCATTTTTGAAAGAAGGAAAATCTAGAAATTTACTCAAGTTAGGAAATACTGAGTTTTTGGTCAACTTCAAATGGACATAACTCCTAGCTCATGATGAGTTAGGTGTACTTCTATGTATGGTTGGAAAGCTCTTGGAGCGATCATTCTAGTGCCACCAAGATTGTGCAAATCCGAGTTCGTATAAGTGAGATATGCCCATTGGAAGTTGGGTTGTTCAAATAAGGAAATGTCCAATCCAGATTTTTGAAGGGTATTTCAGTCTTTTCGTTATCCAATTAATTAGATTCGTTTTAGTGAATTAATTAAGGGCCTAAACTGAACTTGGTCAGTTTTATGCTTTTGGAAAAGATTTAGGGTTTTAGAGAAGAGGAAATAAAAGGAGAAAAGAGAAGGAGGAGCAACGAAATCGTCAAGTTCGTCGAGTTTAGCTTGTGGATTTCGTCGGGGGTGATCCCTACAAGGTATGTGAGATCACATAGCATTGGGTTAGTTCATCCACGCACCAATCATGATTAAATTTCAGTGAAGTTATTAGATTTGAAAGTAAATCCTTGAGTTCTTGATAAATTTCATTTGAATTCTTGTGGGTTATGTTGATTGGAATTTCTAGAGATTGATTCACGTTTTTAGTCGTGTTTTCGAGTAGAATCTGATGTACTTTGAACATATAATCGATTCTAAGTGTTTGGGGAAAGACCCTATGGAGTTTAGAGGGTTTAGAGGTGGAAAACAAAGAGGAAATTTCGTCGGACAAAATCTGGTAGTGGTGGCGCGTCGCGGAGCTAGTCCCCAGAACTGAGAAAAATCATTTCGCATTGCGGAGCGGTCACGGACTGTTCTGCCTCAAAAGTTGTTTTCGAAACCAAAAATTAAATATGTCTCCGCATTGCAGACCCACTCTCAAATATTGATTTTTCGGTATTTTCTCATATTTAGCTATCTAAAATCATTCCTAAACATCATGAAATCTTTCCTATCACAAATCTCAATCCTTGAATCCATAATTCAATTCAAGGATCAGTTAAGAGTCAAGACAAGATCAGTTATAATCAAGTCAAGAGAAGTTGAGAGTCAAGTCAAAAGAAGTGCATAAAGTTTTCAAAAGTCTTTTACAAATGTTTTATCTTTATTGTAAGGCTTGAGTCTTGAGTTCAGTAAAAAGTAAATTTGAAGTTCATTTCCTCAAAAATATATGGGGACTATGTATTCCCAGAGAGTTTAAAATGTTTTCACATTTAAACAAGAAAGGAAACCTCGATTACCAAAGAGCCTTAAGGCTAGTTTTCAGAAAAGAGTAAATGTTTTCATAATTAAGAAAGAGGGGAAACTTTGATTTCCAAGATAGCCTTTGAGCTAAGTTTTTGAGCAATTATCTCAAATCACAGAAATAAATATGTTTTTAAACATAAAGATCTAGTATCATATTTTAGGAGTAGTATTGAGCACTGATATAGGGGAGCGTTCAGAGAATCCACAGCCCCCATAAACCATGTAACCATCATGGGTAGAAAAGGATCATACTTTTTAGATGAATCCTTTAATACTCTTTAGCATAGACTAGTGGATCCACTTAGTGTATTAGGTCTTGTACCCCCGGCAAGGTATAGGATGGTCCTTGGCAGCGTGAGATAAAGTGTTGTATCATCACTATAGCTCTTAAGTGATGGTTGTTGATTACAGAAATTCCCACAACAATATTTTGTATTTTTATATACATCAGTTTATTTGTAGTTTTAGATACATCTTAGAGTTATATCTATCTATTCATACACACAGAGTTGACATCATGTTTTAAACAATTTTTCTTTATATTGTACTTGTTTTTAAACTACTTTATATTGAAATGAGTTCGGTTATGTTGAGTTGAGTTGAGCAAGGTAAGTTCTTCAGTTCCTTTTTGATTTTTTTCAAGCTTAAGTTGTGTTTAGCATTCCAAATCGCATACTCGTACATTCAATGTACTGATGCCAGTTGACCTGCTTCTTCTTATGATGCAGACACAGGTAACCAGGTGCATCGTTGATCCAGTTGAGCTTCAGAGTTGTTGGTGAGCCTCCTTGCTTTCGGAGGATTCCCCTTTTTCATTACCTTATCATTCTAGTTCATTAGGATGTCGTGGGCTTGTCCCGACATCCATCTCAGTTGTTTTAGAGGCTTCATAGATAGTCAGTCAGATGTTAGTTCATTCGTCATCATTTTATTATTGGCTTATGTTCATATTTGAGTTGCCATTTTGGCTACGTTAAATGTTTATTTTTAAAACATTATGAGTTCAGTTTGAGACATTTGAGTTATTTAGCATATAAATCATTTTCTTAATGCTTAAAGTTTTCCGTTGAGAAAGTAAGCCAGGCCAAGGGTTTGCTTGGGGCCAGCAATGGTTCTCGAGTGCCAGTCTAGCCCAGGGTGTAGGCTCGGGGCGTGACAAACTTGGTATCAGAGCACAGAGTTCAAGAGTCCTAGGGAGTTTATGAAGCCGTGTCTGTAGAGTCCTAGTTATCGGTGTGAAGCGCACCACATCTATAATTAGGAGGTTGCAACACTTAAGAAAAATTCTCACTTCTTTCACACTCATTTCGTGCGTTAGAGTTTGATCTCTAAAGAGTTTCCCTCAAATTCATGCTTGTGCTTGTTTTCTGATAATCATGCATCCACAAAGAGCTATCTGAGGTCGTCCTGCTAGGAGAAATGTCGAGGAACAAGGGGTACCTAATGTACCAAAAGTGCAACCCCAATGAGAGGTCACTAATGTTGAATTTTGTGAAGCTATCCGGATGTTAACTCAAGTTGTGACCCATCAAGATGGATAGAGAGATAATCGACAGGAAGTGGCTGATACTTCAAGTATCCATGAGTTTTTAAGGATGAACCCACCAAGCTTCACAGGTTCAAGTTTCACAAAGGATCCAAAGAACTTTATTGAAGAGCTTTAGAAAATTTTCGAGATTATGCATGTTGTAGATGTTGAGAGGGTGGAACTAGTTGCATACCAAATGAAGGGTGTCGCTAGAGTCTGGTTCGACCAATAGAAAAAGAATAAGGCTGAGGATGCGCCAATAGTGAGTTGGGTTGTTTTTTAGAGTGCTCTCATGGGACGTTTCTTTCCCTATGAGTTGCGAGAGGCAAAGATAAGAGAGTTTCTCACCCTTAATCCGGAGTCTATGAATGTTCATAAGTACAGTCTGAAGGTCGCACAACTCTCCCGCTATTCCCCGGAGATGGTTGTTGACATGAAGAGCAGGATTAGTTTATTTGTTGTTGGGTTGTCTCGTCAGTCAAGCAAAGAAGGCAAGGCAGCGATGTTGATAGAGGATATAGACATAGCAAGGCTAATTATCCATGTGCAACAAGTTGAGGAGGATAAGATGAAGGATAGAGAAGAGTTTAAGAATAAGAGGGATAAGACATCAGAGAACGAGGTTAGGCAGCAAAAGAGTAGTGTGAACTGGTTTTCCTTCCAACAAAAATAGGAGGGACCTGCCCCATCATCTGCTAGTGCACCTGCACCTAAGAAAAAAAGTTATTACAATAGTCAGAATTCCCAGAGTTTTAGAGCTAAACCTGTCTATTCTCAAGGCAGTATGGCACAAAAGGGTAGTAAGCCTCCTGCATGTGCTAAATGTGGCAGAAACCACTCAGGTATTTTTCATGAGGGCTCTACTGGTTGTTTCAAGTGTGGTCAGAATGGTCATTTTATAAGGGAGTGTCTTGAGAACATGCAAGGTAATGGTAATAGGGGCAATAAGGCATAGCTTTCTTTAATTGCTCCACCAGAAAGAGCTGCATCTCGAGGAGCTACTTCAAGTACTGGTAGGGAAACAAACAGCTTATACACTATCAATAGTCGCCAAGAGCAAGAGGATTCGCCAAATGTTGTCACTGGTATGATCCAAGTCTTTGACTTTACTGTTTATGCTTTGTTATACCCAGGGGTGAGTTTATCTTTTGTAACTCCTTATGTTGCTATGAATTTTGATGTTATTCCTGAGAAACTTAGTGAACCATCCAGTGTTTCTACACTTGTTGGTGAGTCTATTCTAGCAAAAAGAGTCTATCGTAATTGTTCTGTTTCCATCAATCACAAGAGTACCATGGCTGATTTAGTTGAGTTAGACATGGTAGATTTTGATGTCATTCTAGTTATGGACTGGCTTCATGCCTGTTATGCATCAATAGATCGTAGAACTCGAGTAGTCAAATTCCAGTTTTCAGTGAACGAGTTATAGAGTTGAAGAATAGTTCAGCAGTGCCTAAGGGTCATTTCATTTCGTACCTTAAGGCAAGAAAGTTAGTTTCTAAGGGGTGTGTCTATCACTTGGTCCGAGTTAATGACTCTAGTGTTGAGATACCTCATATTCAGTCAATTTCAATAGTGAAAGAGTTTCCCTAAGTCTTTCCAGATGATCTACCCGGAGTCCCTCCTGAGAGAGAAATAAACTTCGGTATAAATGTTCTTCCAAATACTAGTCCTATATATATATATATATATATATATATATATATATATATATTCCTCCATACAGAATGGCATTAGCAGAGTTGAAAGAATTAAAAAAACAGTTGAAAGATTTTTTAGAGAAAGGTTTTGTTCGACCAAGTGTCACACCTTGGGGTGCTCCGGTCTTAATTGTGAGANTCAATCACAAGAGTACCATGGCTGATTTAGTTGAGTTAGACATGGTAGATTTTGATGTCATTCTAGTTATGGACTGGCTTCATGCCTGTTATGCATCAATAGATCGTAGAACTCGAGTAGTCAAGTTCCAGTTTCCAGTGAACGAGTTATAGAGTTGAAGAATAGTTCAGCAGTGCCTAAAGGTCGTTTCATTTCGTACCTTAAGGCAAGAAAGTTAGTTTCTAAGGGGTGTGTCTATCACTTGGTCCGAGTTGATGACTCTAGTGTTGAGATACCTCATATTCAGTCAATTTCAGTAGTGAAAGAGTTTCCATAAGTCTTTCCAGATGATCTACCCGGAGTCCCTCCTGAGAGAGAAATAAACTTTGGTATAGATGTTCTTCCAAATACTCGTCCTATATATATATATATATATATATATATATATATATTCTGCCATACAGAATGGCATTAGCAGAGTTGAAAGAGTTAAAAAAACAGTTGAAAGATCTTATAGAGAAAGGTTTTGTTCGACCAAGTGTCACACCTTGGGGTGGTCCGGTCTTAATTGTGAGAAAGAAGGATGGTTCCCTTAGGATGTGTATAGATTAAGGTCAGTTGAACAAGGATACCATCAACAACAAGTATCCTCTTCCAAGGATTGATGATTTTTTTGATCAACTTTATGGTGCCACCTATTTCTCTAAGATAGATCTCTAGCTACCATCAGTTAAGAGTAAGGGAATATGATATTCCAAAGACAACTTTCAGAACCCGTTATGGTCATTTTGAGTTTATGGTCATGTCGTTCGGTTTAACTAATGCACCAGCAATGTTCATGGACCTTATGAATAGAGTCTTCAAACCTTATTTAGATATGTTTGTTATCGTCTTCATTAATGGCATACTAATATATTCAAGGAATGAAGAATATCATGCTAGCCATCTCAGAATAGTTCTTCAGACTTTAAAAGATAGAGAGTTGTACGTCAAGTTCTCTAAGTGTGAGTTTTGGCTTAAGCTTGTTGCATTCTTAGGCAACATTATGTCTGGAGAGGGAATTAAAGTTGACACTCAGAAGATTGAGGCACTGCAGAATTGGCCTAGACCCACATCTCTAACCGATATTAGGAGTTTCTTGGGTTTGGCTGAATATTATAGAAGGTTTGTCGAGGGATTTTTATCTATTCATCTCCTTTGACCAATTTAACTCAGAAGACAGTGAAATTTCAATGGTCTGAAAATTGTGAGAAAAGATTTTGGGAATTGAAAAAGAGGTTGACTACGCCAGTGTTAACTTTACCAGAGGGTACTCAAGGTTTTGTGGTGTATTGTGATGCATCTAGAGTTGGTTTGGTTTATGTGTTAATGCAGAATGACAAGGTTATAACTTATGCCTCCAGACAGTTGAAAGTTCATAAGAAGAATTACCCAACCCATGACTTAGAGTTGGTTGCTGTAGTATTTGCTTTGAAAATATGGCGCCATTATCTTTATGGTGTTCATGTGGATTAGTTCACCGATCACAAGAGTCTTCAGTATGTGTTTAGTCAGAAAAAGCTTAGTCTCATACAGATGATGTGGTTAGAATTACTCAAATATTATGACATGAGTATTCTTTATTACCCAAGTAAAGCTAATGTTGTTGATGATGCCTTGAGCAGGTTATCTATGGGTGGTACCGCCCATTTTGAAGAAGGTAAGAAAGAGTTAGCAAAAAGATTTGCATAGACTTGCATGATTAGAAGTTCGATTAATGGATTCCACAGAAGGAGGAATAGTGGTGATGAATGGGGATGAATCATCATTAGTGTCAGAAGTAAAAAGTGAGCAAGACCAAGACCCTATCTTGCTTGAATTGACGACAAATGTTCATAAGCAAAAAGTATAAGTTTTTGAACAAGGGGGAGATGATGTGTTGAGACATTAAGGTAGGTTGTGTCTACCAATGGTGGATGGAACCCAAGAGAGGATCATGGAGGAAGCTCATAGCTCCAGATATTCCATTCATCCGGGTTCCACCAAGATGTACTGTGACTTGAGAGAAGTCTACTGGTGGAATAGTATGATGAAAAGATATCCACAACTCTTCGAACCCAGAGAAATTCTAGATCAAGGTACTAATCCTTTCTTAGTATTTATTTACAAGTTGGCATGTTGTTTTGCATTTGCTTGTGGGTGCTTGAACTGAATGTTGCATGTTACACCTTTAGCCTAGTAAGAATAATCTCATTCGAGGATGAATGTTCCCAAGGGGGAGATATTGTAACATCTCGCAATTTGAAATAGCTAGGAAGAAGCTAAGAACTGGAAATAGTCATTTTTGAAAAAAGGAAAATCTGGAAATTTACTTAAGTTAGGAAATAGTGAGGTTTTGGTCAACTTCAAATGGACATAACTCCTAGCTCAAGATGAGTTAGGTGTACTTCTAGGTATGGTTGGAAATATTTTGGAACGATCTTTCTAGAGCCACCAAGATTGCGCGAATCCGAGTTCATATGAGTGAGATACGCCCATTGGAAATTGGGTTGTTCAAATAAGGAAATGTCCAATCCGGATTTTTGAAGGGGTATTTCAGTATTTTCCTTATCAAATTAATTAGATTCATTTTAGTGAATTAATTAAGGGTCTAAACTGAACTTGGTCAGTTTTACGCTTTTGGAAAAGATTTAAGGTTTTAGAGAAGAGGAAAGAAGAGGAGAAAAGAGAAGGATGAGAAAGGAAATCGTCAAGTTCGTCGAGTTTAGCTTGTCGATTTCGTCGGGGGTGATCCCTACAAGGTATGTGAGATCACATAGAGTTGGTTTAGTTCACCCACGCACCAATCATGATTAAATTTCAGCAAAGTTATTATATTTGAAAGTAAATCCTTGAGTTCTTGATAAATTTCGTTTGAATTCTTGTGGATTGTGTTGATTGGAGCTTCTTGAGATTGATTCATGTTTTTAGTCGTGTTTTCGAGTAGAATCTTATGTACTTTGAACATATAATCGATTCTAAGTGGTTGGGGAAAGAACCAATGGAGTTTAGAGGGTTTAGAGCTGAAAAACGAAGAAGAAATTTCGTCCGACGAAATTTGGTAGTGGTGGCGCATCGCGGAGCTAGTCCCCAGAACTGAGAAAAATCATTTCGCGTCACGGACCATTCTATCTCAAAAGTTATTTTCGAAACCAAAAATAAAATATGTCTCCGCGTCGCGGACCCACCCTAAAATATTGATTTTTCGGTCTTTTCTCATGTTTAGCTAACTAAAATTATTCCTAAAAATCATGAGATTTTTCCTATCACAAATCTCAATCCTTGAATCCATAATTCAATTCAAGGATCAGTTAAGAGTCAAGTCAAGAGAAGTGCATAAAGTTTTCAAAAGTCTTTTACAAATGTTTTAACTTTGTTGTAAGGCTTGAGTCTTGAGTTTAGTAAAGAGTAAAGTTGAAGTTCATTTCTTCAAAAGTATATGGGGACTATGTATTCCCAGAGAGTTTAAAATGTTTTCACATTTAAACAAGAAAGGAAACCTCGATTTCCAAAAAGTCTTCGGGCTAGTTTTCAAAAAAGAGTAAATACTTTCATAATTAAGCAAGAGGGGAAACTTTGATTTCCAAGATAGCCTTTGAGCTAAGTTTTTGAGCAATTATCTCAAATCACAGAAGGAAATATGTTTTTAAACATAAAGAGCTAGTATCATATTTTGGGAGTAGTATTGAGCACCGATATGGGGGGGAGTTCAGAGAACCCACAGCCCCCATAAACCATGTAGCCATCATGGGTAGAAAAGGGTCATACTTTTTAGATGAATCCTTTAATGCTTTTAAGCATATACTAGTGCATCCACTTAGTGAGTTAGGTCCTATACCCCCGGCAAGGTATATGATGGTCTTTGGCATCGTGAGGTAAAGTGTTGTATCATCACTATANAAAATGATCCAAAGATCATCCTAATACAACAATATGAGCTCAAAAGAATTGGCTAGGGAAAAGATTAAAATGCCCTTAATGATTCCCGGACGGATTTCCTTGTCAACTGCCCAACTTTCAAAGGTCATAACTCCCTCATACGAACTCGGAATCGAGCAAACTCGGTGGCGTTGGAAAGGTCGTTCCACGAACTTTGCAACCATAACTGGAATTCCACTTAACTCATCCTGAGCTAGAATTTATGGCTGTTCAAAGTTGGCCAAAATTTCACATTTTCCATACTTAGCCAAAATTTCCAAAACTTTAAATTCTTTCCAAAAATGAAAATTTCCAATTATAAGCCTCTTCAATTATTTCATATTGCCGGATGTTACAATTACCTTATCATTCTAGTTCATTAGGATGTTGTGGGCCTGTCTCGACATCCATCTCAGTTGTTTTAGAGGCTTCATAGATAGCCAGTCAGATGTTAGTTCATTCATCATCATTTTGTTATTGGCTTATGTTTAGATTTAAGTTGCCATTTTGGATAAGTTAAATGTTTATTTTTAAAACATTATGAGTTCAGTTTGAGACAGTTGAGTTATTTAGCATATGAATCATTTTCTTAATGCTTAAAGCCTTCTGCTGAGTAAGTAAGTCAGGCCAAGGGTTCGCTTGGGGGCAGCAATGGTTCTCGAGTGCTAGTCTCGCCCAGGGGGTAGGCTCGGGGAGTGACAGGGGCGCACTGGCTGGTGCGGTGCCCCAGAGCACTTCCTACAATGTTGATGTGGGGCGCACTGAGTGGCCCAGCGCCCCACCCCTTTTCCCTAGAATTTTGACGAATTTCCTTAGTCGTTTTTCAACTCTAAACCCTCTAGATTCGATTGGTTCCTTCCCCAAACACTTAGATTCGAATACATAACCAAAGTATGCAACAATCTACTCAAAATAGCCATAGATCTCATGCAACTAACTCAAGAACTCCTCAAAACTTCAACAATCAAGATTCAAACGAAACTTTCCACAACATTCATCAAGAACTNCTCGCCTAGATGATATAGAAAGGGCTAATAGAAATGGAATACCTCAACCTGAAAATTCTATGGGAGCTGGAGGTTCTAATATGGTTCAAAGTGTATTAAATATGACTAACCCGGCTAGCCGAAGCACATACCGCACATATAGTAAAGAAAAAGATCGTAGAGAATTAGCTAAAATGGTTGTTGTTTGTGGTTTGCCTTTTTCATTTCCTTCACATCCTGATTTTCTTCAGTATATTCGGGAATTGTATAACCCTGATTATGAAGGTATTCCAAGAAGTACAATTAAAAGTGATCTTTTTAAATATCAAAAAGAATATTGTCATTTTCTTCGTTGTTTATTTGTTTATTATGATGGTAGATTATCTATTACTTCTGATATGGGACGTAGTCCTAATGGTAATGATTATTTTACAATTACTGTCCATTGGATTGACCATGAATGGAACATGCAAAAACGAATATTAGGATATAAATATGTTGAAGAAACTAAAACCGGTGCTTATATAGCAACAAAAATAGGCCTTGTTTTACAATTTTATGGAATATGTGATAAAACAATGAGTGTCACTTTAGATAATGCTTCTAATAATTTGAAAGCAATTGATTATTTAAAATGTAGACTTTGTCCAATTGATAATGATTCTTTTCATATTAAGTGTGCCGCACATGTGTATAATTTGATAGTAAAAGATGGTACTTCTCAATTTGGAATTTTCTTGTGAAAAAATTAGACTTGCTTGTAATTGTATTTTTAAAGCTAAAAAAAAGCTAGAATTACATAATTTAAAAATAGTTGTAAAGAATGTGGACTTGAATATTGAAAAGTTCCAAAAGAAGTATGCACTAGATGGAATTCTTTATTTGAAATGCTTCAAGTTGCTTATATTTATCAAGAGCTGGTACAATTAGTTTTTATTGCTCATAATGCGAACCCGAATTTGAGAATTGGCTATGATGATTGGGAAAATACAAAAGAACTTATTGAATTTTTAAGTGTTTTTTATAAAGCAACAAATGCTGCTTCTGGTCAATATTATCCAACTATTTCTTCTGTTTTAGTAAATATTTGTGCTATTTCATCTGAATTTGCAAAATATAAAGGAAAAGATCGATTTGAAAATTCCCTTGCTTTTATGATTGAAAAATTCAAAAAATATTTTTTCCCTATTCCTCAAATCTATTTGACTGCTACTACTTTCAACCCAAATTACAAATTAAAAGGTGTTGAAAGAATGGTTGAAAAGATTTATGCAAATTTAGAAATTAGAGATGATGAAACTCCTAGTGTTGAAGATTGTAAAAGTAGCATATATATAAAAGCTAGAGAGTTATATAATACATATAAATCTATGGAAAAAAATATTCCAATAGTTGAACCTCCATCTTGTAAACCTAGAAGCGATGATACGGATGATTGGATGGATGATTATCTTGAGCTTGAATCATCTACTAATAATGATTTTGATTTATATTTCAATCAGGCACGGGAAAAGATTAGGCATGAAGAAGGACAACTTCAAGCTCCAATATTAGTATGGTGGAAGAATCGTGAAAATCAATTTCCGACCCTTGCTAGGATTGTTCGAGATGTGCTAGCGATTCAAGCATCATCGGTCTCTTCGGAGCAAGCCTTTAGTGCGGCGAGATTTATTATTGGAGATCATCGATATTCATTAGCAAAGGATAGTTTGGAAATATCGGTGTTGTTTCGAGATTGAGTCAATGCCGAAAGAAGAAATACCGGACTACCACAATTAAATAGCCAAATAGAAGACGAAATAGATGAAATATTTGGTGATAATAGTGATGATGGTATGGAAGCAATGGAAGAAGAACGACAAATACAAGTTCCAAAAAATGTTTTTTTTGAAATGATACAAAAGTTACGAAAAGATTTTAAAAAGATTTTCAATTGTTAGTACAATAATTAATATTCTATACCTAGATTATGTACTCTTTGTCTCTTTCTAATATTTGTATTGTACAATTTATTTATTTGAATAAACATACGGCTATTCGCCTTGATTTTCTTTTAAAATAGTCTCTTATATTTAATCCAAGTCATTTTAGAAATTTAATTTTCAACTATTTTAATATTAGTTTGAAGTTTAAACTTTAATATAAAATTGAATTTTAAGATTTAAACTTTAAATTCAATATAAACTTTAAACTTTAAACTTTAAAGTCAATTTTAAACTTTAAATTCAATATAAAGTTATAAACTTTAAAATTTAAAGTCAATTTTAAACTTTAAAGTTTAAAGTTTAAACTTAAATTCAATTGAAACTTTAAAGTAACTTTAAAGTTTAAAGTTTTAAATTGAAGTTTTTTAATAATATAATTTTATTAATTAATAATATAATATTATATAATAATTAAAGTTAATAAAAAAATAAAAAGAAATTACCGGTACAAAATGATCCGGTAAGAACCGATTCCAATCCGGTAACTAAGGGACCAGACGGAACCTTTGGAAATTTCCGGTAAGACCCGGTTCCGGTAACGAGGACCGGTTCCGGTAAAACCGATCCTGTTGATCCAGTCCTGTCCGTTTGCCAGCCTTACTTTGAGCTAAGTTTTTGAGCAATTATCTCAAATCACAGAAGGAAATATGTTTTTAAACATAAAGAGCTAGTATCATATTTTGGGAGTAGTATTGAGCACCGATATGGGGGGGAGTTCAGAGAACCCACAACCCCCATAAACCATGTAGCTATCATGGGTAGAAAAGGGTCATACTTTTTAGATGAATCCTTTAAGGCTTTTAAGCATATACTAGTGCATCCACTTAGTGAGTTAGGTCCTATACCCCCGGCAAGGTATAGGATGGTCCTTGGCATCGTGAGGTAAAGTGTTGTATCATCACTATAGCTTAAGTGATGGTTGTCGATTACAGAAAAATTCCACAACAGTATTTTGGTATTTATATATATATCAGTTTATTTGTATTGTTACATACATCTCAAAGTTATATGTATCTTTGCATACACACAGAGTTGACATCATGTTTTAAACAGTTTTTCTTTATATTGCACTTGGTTTTAAACTACTTTATATTGAAATGAGTTCAGTTATGTTGAGTTGAGTTGAGCCAGGTAAGTTCTTCAGTTCCTTTCAGATTCTTTTCAAGCTTAAGTTGTGTTTAGCATTCCAACTCGCATACTCATACATTCAATGTACTGATGCCATTTGGCCTGCATCGTCTTATGATGCAGACGTAGGTAACCAGGATCAACATCCAGTGCATCGGTGATCCGGTTGAGCTTCAGAGTTGTTGGTGAGCCTCTTTGCTTCCGGAGGATTCCCCTCTTTCATTACCGTCACGTCCCGAGCCTACACCCTGGGCGGGACCGGCACCTGGAGACCATTGCTGGCCCTAGGCGAACCCTTAGCCTGGCTTTTTTAACTCAGCGGAAACCTAACTCAACAGAATAACTCAACGTCATACAAAGACATGAACAACTTAACTAATAAAAATATGGTCCAAAGGGCAACTCGAGCCTCAAAATAGAATATTTACATATATATATATATATATATATACATATACATGGATGAGAGACTCAAAAATAACTGACTGACTGACTGTCTGACTGTCTATTGAAGCCTCTAATATACTGAGATGGATGTGGGGACAGACCCCGCAACATCCTAATAGAACAAAACTAAGTACACAAAATAATTGAGTCCTCCGGAACGCAAGGAGGCTCACCACAGACTCTGGAGTGCTCAGCTGGATCAACGACGTGCAGGATGCTGATCCGGGGTACCTGTATCTGCATCATAAGACGATGCAGGCCAACTGGCATCAGTACATGGAATGTACGAATATGTGAGCTGGAAAAGCGGAACCACAACTTAAGCTTGAAAGGAGAACAAGAGATCACTTACCTTGACTCTGAACGACTCATATACATAACTGGACTCAAAGTAAAGCAATAAGACACGAGCCACACATATAAAGCTTGTAAAAGAATGTAAACAACTTAGATCGTTAAGGATAAAATGACAACAAACTCCACTTTTCTTTTATAAATATAATATAGCTTTTGTGGGAGGTTCTTTAACCGACAACCACCACTACGAGCCTTAGTGATGATACAACGTTTTACCTCACGTTGCCAAAGGACCATCCTATACCTTGCCATCGATATAGGACCTTACTTTTGCTTAGTGGATCCACTAGCCTAATCTTACGTGATCATCTAAAAAGAATGACACTACAAGTCCCATGTTGGCGCATGGTTCTTATGGAGAGTGGAGTTAATATGAACTCGTGTCCCCAATTCGGTGCTCAATACTACTCCCAAAAATACTTTGGCTCATGCTTTTTAAAATAACTTCTTTCTTTGATTGAGATAATTACTCAAAGGCTCCTTTGGGGAAAGAAAACATGATTCCCTTCTTATTCAAATATAATAGNAGATTTAGGGTTTTAGAGAAGAGGAAAGAAGAGGAGAAAAGAGAAGGATGAGAAAGGAAATCGTCAAGTTCGTCGAGTTTAGCTTGTCGATTTCATCAGGGGTGATCCCTACAAGGTATGTGAGATCACATAGCGTTGGTTTAGTTCACCCACGCACCAATCATGATTAAATTTCAGCGAAGTTATTAGATTTGAAAGTAAATCCTTGAGTTCTTGATAAATTTCGTTTGAATTCTTGTGGATTGTGTTGATTGGAGCTTCTTGAGATTGATTCATGTTTTTAGTCGTGTTTTCGAGTAGAATCTTATGTACTTTGAACATATAATCGATTCTAAGTGGTTGGGGAAAGAACCAATGGAGTTTAGAGGGTTTAGAGCTGAAAAACGAAGAAGAAATTTCGTCCGACGAAATTTGGTAGTGGTGGCGCATCGCGGAGCTAGTCCCCAGAACTGAGAAAAATCATTTCGCGTCACGGACCATTCTATCTCAAAAGTTATTTTCGAAACCAAAAATAAAATATGTCTCCGCGTCGCGGACCCACCCTAAAATATTGATTTTTCGGTCTTTTCTCATGTTTAGCTAACTAAAATTATTCCTAAAAATCATGAGATTTTTCCTATCACAAATCTCAATCCTTGAATCCATAATTCAATTCAAGGATCAGTTAAGAGTCAAGTCAAGAGAAGTGCATAAAGTTTTCAAAAGTCTTTTACAAATGTTTTAACTTTGTTGTAAGGCTTGAGTCTTGAGTTTAGTAAAGAGTAAAGTTGAAGTTCATTTCTTCAAAAGTATATGGGGACTATGTATTCCCAGAGAGTTTAAAATGTTTTCACATTTAAACAAGAAAGGAAACCTCGATTTCCAAAAAGTCTTCGGGCTAGTTTTCAAAAAAGAGTAAATACTTTCATAATTAAGCAAGAGGGGAAACTTTGATTTCCAAGATAGCCTTTGAGCTAAGTTTTTGAGCAATTATCTCAAATCACAGAAGGAAATATGTTTTTAAACATAAAGAGCTAGTATCATATTTTGGGAGTAGTATTGAGCACCGATATGGGGGGGAGTTCAGAGAACCCACAGCCCCCATAAACCATGTAGCCATCATGGGTAGAAAAGGGTCATACTTTTTAGATGAATCCTTTAATGCTTTTAAGCATATACTAGTGCATCCACTTAGTGAGTTAGGTCCTATACCCCCGGCAAGGTATATGATGGTCTTTGGCATCGTGAGGTAAAGTGTTGTATCATCACTATAGCTTAAGTGATGGTTGTCGGTTACAGAAAACTCCCACAACAGTATTTTGTATTTTTATATATATCAGTTTATTTGTATTTTTACATACATCTCAGAGTTATATGTATCTTTGCATACACACAGAGTTGACATCATGTTTTAAACAGTTTTTCTTTATATTGCACTTGTTTTTAAACTACTTTATATTGAAATGAGTTCAGTTATGTTGAGTTGAGTTGAGTCAGGTAAGTTCTTCAGTTCCTTTCAGATTCTTTTCAAGCTTAAGTTGTGTTTAGCATTCCAACTCGCATACTCATACATTCAATGTATTGATGCCATTTGGCCTGCATCGTCTTATGATGCAGACGTAGGTAACCAGGATCAACATCCAGCGCATCGGTGATCCGGTTGAGCTTCAGAGTTGTTGGTGAGCCTCCTTGCTTCCGGAGGATTCCCCTCTTTCATTACCTTATCATTCTAGTTCATTAGGATGTTGTGGGCTTGTCTCGACATCCATCTCAGTTGTTTTAGAGGCTTCATAGATAGTCAGTCAGATGTTAGTTCATTCATCATCATTTTGTTATTGGCTTATGTTTAGCTTTGAGTTGCCATTTTGGATAAGTTAAATGTTTATTTTTAAAACATTATGAGTTCAGTTTGAGACAGTTGAGTTATTTAGCATATGAATCATTTTCTTAATGCTTAAAGCCTTCTGATGAGTAAGTAAGTCAGGCCAAGGGTTCGCTTGGGGGCAGCAATGGTTCTCGAGTGGCAGTCTCGCCCAGGGTATAGGCTCGGGGAGTAGTGACAGGGGCGCACTGGCTGGTGCGGTGCCCCAGAGCCCTTCCTACAATGTTGATGTGGGGCGCACTGAGTGGCCCAGCGCCCCACCCCTTTTCCCCAGAATTTTGATGAATTTCCTTGGTCGTTTTTCAACTCTAAACCCTCTAGATTCGATTGGTTCCTTCCCCAAACACTTAGATTCGAATACATAACCAAAGTATGCAACAATCTACTCAAAATAGCCATAGATCTCATGCAACTAACTCAAGAACTCCTCAAAACTTCAACAATCAAGATTCAAACGAAACTTTCCACAACATTCATCAAGAACTCATAAACTCTTCTTTCATAAACATAATTACGATGAATTAAATCATGATTGGCACGTGGGTGGACAAACCTAACGCTATGTGATCTCACATACCTTGTAGGGATTAACCATTGGCGAAATCCACAAGCTTAACTTCAAGAATGCGATGAATCCTTGCTTCTTCTCCTCTTTTCTCCTCTTCTTTTCTCTTCTCTCAAAACCCTAACTTAATTTTATGAAGCGTAAACTGAACCCAATCAGTTTAGACCCCAATTTAATTATCAAAGACGAATTTAATTAGTTGGATAGTCAAGAGACCATAATACCATTCTAAAATCCAGTTATGACTTTCCTTATCTAGACAACCCAACTTCAAATAGGCATATCTCCCTCATACGAACTCGAAAATGAGCAAACTTGGTGGCATTGGAAAGATGATTCAAAGATATTTTGTACGGTATCTTGTAGCCCACCTAACTCATCATGTGCTAGGAGTTATGGTCGTTTGAAATTGACCCAAAACTCGTACTTAGCTTAACTTGTCAAACTTTCCAAATTTGACTATTTCCAAAAATGGTTTCTTTCAAATAGCGAGGTGTTACATTTTTAGTGGAACAATAGTTAGAAGCTTGACCACTAATGTTTAACCCATATTTTACTTATGAATATTTATATGGGTAAATTTTAGGAATCACATAATTTTAATATGAAATTACAATCTATCCCTCTTTAGTTTGTAATTACATTATTCCCTTAAAAAGTAACGCAAACCGGATACATAATATGTAACTCTGACACATTAAAGTGTATCTCGGATACATTATAACATAAACTGGATGCATTAAAAACTAGCTCGGATACATTAAAAACTAGCTCGGATACATTATAAAATAAGCCGGATACATAATATGTAGCTCGGATACATTAAAAATTAGCTCGGATACATTAAAGAAATAAGGAATTTTAGAGGTTTTTAGAAATAGAAGGAGATATTGAAAATAAGGAAAACATAAGACGTGTATTTCAATAATTTTTGTATGATTGAATTAGGTTGAAGCCTAAATTTTACCCATCTAACCGACCCATTAATTAGAATATGAATGGATTGAGCAGATTATCAAAATACGACCTCATTTTGCTAGCACTAATCTAGAGTATACATCATAAAATGCTTCTTTGAAACATGTCTTTCACTATGAATTTTCTTTTTTCTATAACGGAATTATCTATCTTATAAGAATGAAAAAGTAAAACAAAAGGAGGAGAAGAAGAAAGCGACAAACTAGAAGACTTATCATGGTTTGGGACCGATATTTAGCTATAATCGAAAATGAACTTTTTTTTGCTAGTATATTTACTTTGAAACCACTTTCGAAAATAAGTATAAGAAGAAGAACTATTCTCCTCATCCTCTTTATTATGTTTCTTTCGCTTCTTTATTCTGAAAAGCATGAAAATATTGACAAATCACCATTGTTTTAAAATAAGATTATTATATTTATTATTGTTTGACAAATTGATGATTGAGATTGATTCTTTATATTATTTGAAATTTATATTATAAATTTAAGCTTATTTAATACAGATCATTTGAGTGTTGTATCTAGAAAAAATTATTTACATGAACTTTATGCGCAAAATGTACGAAAAGAAGCCATATATATATGCTTGAACTTCATGTTAAAATGTCTGAAGTGCAGTCATTATATATCGGAACAACTTCAATTAAAAAACATTTGAGTTGACCTTATCAATGCCACAATTTAGTAAAAAATATGTGTTGATTTTAGCAAGCCACTATATGTCTGAAGTGCAATCAATTTATGTCTAAATTTTAGCCTGGCCAAGACCACAACTTCAAGCAAAGATGCCTGGAATTTGGGCCTTGACATGACCCTAATTCTAGTTTAAAATGTCCGAAATTTATCAGACTTAAAGCACATTTTTTTACAACTTTAGTCTTGTATGGCTGAAGGGTTTCTAAAGTTGGTATATTTGCAAAAAATGAAAACAATCTCGGCTATAACTTAAGTAAATAGCGATCTCAAAAATCGTGTATTTGTGAACTTTACCTTAGTGAGAGGCTTATCTAAGGGTGTGCATATTTTGGGTACAATCGATAATTCGAAACAAAAGAAATGCTACTTATTTATCAGTATTGAATTATTAGTTTAACGGTTTTGTAATGATTAAGTGTTTTTATTATTGAGTTATCAATTTTATAACGATTAAGAATATTTTATTAATAGAGTAACCGATATTTCGAGAATAATTATTAAATTAGTCTAATTTTACACCAGTCAAAACGATGCTTCCCTGTTCTTAATGTTCACTGAATGTAGTATTATTTCAATCTTCACACTTCACTGAATATTGTATTAGCTATGTTTGCAAATCGCACAAATAACTTTATCAGTCAATGTAGCTTGAAAAATGCTTATTCAATACTTAACTTGTCAGTAATTTATTGATGCATGATTTTAACTTTTTATATAACGACTATATTGAAAATTGAATCGTTAATGATTTATAGTTGATTAATTGATAATCGATATTTTAACAATCTTCTAATGTTTTAGCGTACCTGCACACCAATAACCTTCAAATTTGAATTACCTATATTAGTGTGTGCATATAGTTATTTCTTTCTACCTAATGACATATTTAGTCTAGATATGCGAGATACATGTATCTGGTGTGATGCATCTCAGATACGCGAGCAAGATAAGAGAGTGACAAGCAAGATGGGAGGGAGGCGAGGGAGTGAGATTTGTCTATATATGTATCCTAGATACATGCGAATCAACTTGGATAGAGTGTATCTAGAACAAATTAACTTAATTTTGAGTTCATATATTCCGAGATACATGTATCTAGACGTACCAAAATATGGTAAGATTCAAAATATTATAACATAGCGTACATTTAAGTAATTATCTTATATACTAGTGAGATTGTTGTAAGTTATCCTTAAATAAAAAAATTTGGCCCATGAGCCGACCTCGGCCCCGATTAAGCCTCAAGGGCCAAGGGTTTATATGGGTTGGGCTTATAAGCCCTAGTTTTAAATGAGCTTGAAAAATTCTATCACAACCTTACCCCAATAACGGGTTGGATTGAATCGTCCCCATGGGCTAAACTCATTTTGACAGCTCTACTTAAAACCTTGACTTCCTAGCTGCAATGTAATATCGTGAGTTGTTCTTTTTCGCAATTATCACAAATATATATTTGATAACTATGTAAGAAGTAGTATAAGTCACAATAATTAACAATATAAAATACTTAAAAGAGATATGAAAAAAAAAAAACTCATTTCATTTATAATTTAAAAAGTGAAACATAAATTGAGACGAAAGAGCATATGGTAAATTTGTTTCTTTATATTTGCCGTCCTCGCCGGTGGAATTTTCTCTTGCACTTTCCGAATACTCTAATCATAGAATTATGAATATAATACACCTACAAGTGCTATCAACTAATTTAAATGGTTGTAAAGTTTTTTTAAAATGAGGGAAATAACTTTTTTAATACAAGTAGAGAACAAGTTGCATTTTACAATGTTCGTTTGTTTCATGCACTTCAACATACGGTATTTTCACCCTAGTCACTACCCCCACGTTACTCGCACCACACATTCCATAGCATTCATTTAGATTCTATAGATAAATGTTTTTAGAATAATATTTTTTACTTACGTATTAAATATAAAAATCAGGTTAAAAAATATCCACACTTATTTTTTTGAAAAAATATTTTCCTTCCTATTAAACACAGCTTGAGAAGTTTCTCAAAGGAACTATTAAAATCTTGTTGTATAAACTAATAATCACATCTGGTACTGATTAATTTTCAGAATCAATAATAGATTGAGATGCAATCATACTTTTGTATTAAGGTTTTAAATGAAGAATTTGAAGACATGTTCCTAGCGTAGTGTAAAATAACTAGTTATTTATGTTCGAGTGAAATGAATTTGATATCCCTTCGTATTGTGGAATTAAGAGTCCAACCTTGGATGAAAAAGAGAAGAGATAGATGATTTTCTTTTGTAATTTTGAACAATTCTTTCTTTATGAATTAGCTTTTAAGATTAAGAAAGATCAAAGATCTATATGATAATAACTTAGTTGTTATTATTACCATTTAATATTATTTGTAATAAAAAAAAAGGGTCATTTACCAATTAAAAAATCTAATTGTGTGAATACTTTATACACGTTTTGTGCTTGGAACATAGTGACACATGCACTGTTTCATCACAAGAATTACTATATCCTGACCCCACAAATTCCTTCTATATCTACTATAAATATAAATAATTCCTCAATTCAACCTCACTTTGATTGTCCACATTTTTCAAATCAATTATTTCTCTTTCATTCATTTTCATTGGTTAATTTTCCTTTCTAAAGGGAGAAAATGAGTTGTATTTTTTGTAGGTCATATTATGCATACTCAAAGATAGAGAAGGAAGACCCTAAAGAGATGCAACAGAGAAGAGCACACTTCTTGATTTACAAGTCTCTAAAGAAGTCAGATTCTTTGTCTCAACCAACAAGGTTGAAAGTGAAAATAAGTAAATTGAAGATCAAGATTGGGGGGAAATTAAATAAGATGAGGAAGAGCATCTTATTAATATTTTCTTCTACTAAAGTTGTGGCTTTTAAGCAATTTATTTCTCAATTGAGACATTTGTTTAAGAGTAGACATGCTATGGTTACTCTTCCACCAAAGTTCACTTGAAGTTTCCTTTTAATTTTGAAAAAAAGAAAGTGGAAATAAAAAGAGGTTTGCTTTCCATATTAGTGATACCTTTTGATTTTGATTGATCAATTATTTTATTGCTTGATTTATAGTTTCTTTTGTTAGTTCTATAATTATGTTGGTGTTGTTGTTATCGATTTTGTAATTCAGGGAATTAAGTATTATTGGAATATAAGGTGAGGTCTTCGTAATATATCAAAGGCACAACAATAAATGAAAAGAGGAAGATCATAACTATGAATTGAGCATAATAAAATTATTAATTGTCAAAAGACTAAAAGCGAATTCAAAATTTAGGAATTATATACCACATTGAATTTAGTAAAAATTAGGCAAATGACATAGTATAAGAAAGAAATTACTTTCTTTTCCTACTTTTTCATTAATTACCAAAAATCCCTTTTTCAGTGTTTTTCGGATACATAATATAGCAGTGTGGATACTTAATATAGCAGCGTGGATACTTTAATTAATAACGGGCGGATACTTAAATTATTAAGTTGTTAGCAGCACGGATACTTAATTAACAGGCGGATGCATAATATAGCAGCGCGGATACTTTAATTAATAACGGGCGGATACTTAAATTATTAAGTTGTTAGCAGCACGGATACTTAATTAACGGGCGGATGCATAATATAGCAGTGCGGATACTTTAATTAATAACGGGCGGATACTTAAACTAATAAAGTATCCGGTTAAGTTGAATTGGGGGAAAATAAGGGATTTTTGTATTTTAGTAAAAGAGTAGGGAAATATTGAGAATAGGTAAAGAAGTGTTGTGTATTTAAGTAGTTTTTCCTTGAATTTAACGTAAACATGTTATTTTACGGCCCAAATAAAGTAAACACTTGATCCGTTTGATCAACTTTGAGCTTCAATTCAAGTCATTAGTCTTTCCAATTAATTGTATAGGTATATCAATCTAACGAATAAATATAATAATTATGTCAATTATTAAAGCATTATGATCTATGAATCTACATTTAAGATCATATGATGTTTTGATATCTGACAAACTATATACAAGGATGATCACATCCAAAACTCGTCTTAAATAGGATAAGCGATCATCGTAAACATAATCCATTTTTTTGTGATTGGATCGGAGTCAATCCCACGGAGAACTATGAAAGCTTTTTTTGTGTATCGCTAAGAATTAGTAATCAACATCTGAAGGATTATTCTTTTGATTCTTTTCGTTATGAATTTAAATAAGAATTAGAAACAATTAAACAAGTAATGTATGATTTTTCTTCAAGAGGAAACAATCTAGGATGATGATTTCATCGATTGTCGGAATAAATTTATAATATGTCCACTATAATAGCTTGTAGAATTATTCTCTATCAACCATGAACATTTACTCACTACAATTGTTTCTCAACATATAATAGTGATTTTCTAGCACTATTCTCTCGAATGAACTCTAGCTAACCGAATACTATGTTCATATAGATCGCACCAAAAATTTGTCAACTCTAACTTCTATTTTTAAATATCAGTCATTAATCTCTTAATGCCTCAAAGTGGTGGTATCAACTAAAACCTGATTAATGCCTCAAAGTGGTGCTATCAACTAAAATCTAATATCATTGTTTCTCTCAAGAACAACAAAATACCACGTCACCGTCAATCGATGGTCCTTCAATTAACTTTAACAAAATATAGTTGAACAAATAGAGTTATAGAGATAAAGTAAAACAACTTGATTATAGTAAAACAAAATCACTAGTTCATCCAATAATGAGTTCTATCAATCATCCTTAAAAATGATCTAGCTAGTCATAATAGAGTTCAAGAAAATAGCATAGATTTGCATAACGAACAAGTAAATGAGTAGAAGAGAATAAAACTTTATGTCGAATTCCAAGTTATCGGCTCTTTTCCTTGTTCTTGCCTCTCAAAAACTACGTAACCCTTTGAATATCGAGTTAATACACTATTTGGAAATGGTACAAAACTACACTCCATCCACTTATTGGTTCCAAAATACCCTTGTCATCCACCTTTGGTCCAAATTTGACCACTTCTTTAACGATTTTTCATTTAATACGAACTCATACTAATGCTAGGACTTGTCGCAAGCTAATTCGGAAATGAAAGAAGTCTACCGAAAGCCCTTGGTACTTGTCTGATCAATAAATTATTTAACTATTTTTTTTAAATACATGGTGCTCAACCATTGTTTATAGTTTAATTAATTAATATAATTTATAAACCCACCCATTACTAATTAAACCCGCCCCAAATCCGACTCAATTAATACACCCCCTGTAACATCTCACAATTTGAAATAACTAGGAAGAAGCTAATAATTGGAATAGTCATTTTTGGAAAGAATGAAAATCTGGAAATTTTGTTAAGTTAGAATAAGTTGAGTTTTGGCCAACTTAAAACAGCAATAACTTCTACCTCAGGAAGAGTTAGAGGTACTTCCAGATATGGTAGGAAATCTCTTGGAATTATCTTTCCAACGCCGCTGAGTTTGTGCGATTCCGAGTTCGTATGAGTGAGTTATGCCCTTTGAATGTTGGGTTGTTGGAATAAGGAAAGTCCAATCCGGATTTTGAAAGGGTAGTTTGGTCTTTTCCTTGCCCTATTATTTTATTTCGTTTTTGGTAATTAAGTTAGGGTCTAATCAGAATTAGATCAGTTTACGCTTTTACCAAAATACGGTAGGACTTGGAGAGAAGAGAAAAGAAGAGGAGAAAGGAGAAGAGAAGCAAGATTCGTCAAGATCGTCGATTTTAGCTTGTGGATTTCGTCGGGGGTGATCCCTACAAGGTATGTGAGATCACATAGCATTGGGTTAGTTCACCCACGCGCCCAACTTGATTCAATTTCAGCAAAGTATATTGATTTGAAAGTAAATCCCTTGAATTCTTGATGAAGTTCGTTTGAATCCTTGTGGGTTGTGTTGTTGGAGTTTTCTTGAGATTGATTCACGTTTTTAGTTGTGTTTTCGAGTGGAATTTGATGTTATTTGAGGGTATAGATGATTCTAAGTGTTTGGGGAAAGAACCAATGGAGTTTAGAGAGTTTAGAGCTGAAAAACGAAGAAGAAATTTCGTCGGGCAAATATGGGCAGCTTCCGCGTCGCGGACCTGCTCCCCAGATTTGGGAAAAATCGTTTCGCGTTGCGAAGCGGTCATGGACCGTTCTGCTTCAAAAGTTATTTTCGAACCAAAATTTTAATACTTCTCCACGTCGCGGACCCACCCTCAAACAGTGATTTCTTGATCTTTTCTCATGTTTAGCTATCTAAAATCATTCCTAAAAATCATGAGATCTTTCCTATCACAAATCACAATCCTTGAATCCATAATTCAATTCAACGAAAGCTAAGAGTCAAGTTAGAAGTTAAGAAGCAAGTTAAGAGAAGTTCTTTAAAGTTTTCAAAAAGTCTGTTCCAAATGTTTTAACTTTGTTTAAGACTTAAAGTTCAAGTGGAGTAAAGATTAAAGAGTAAAGTTTGAAGTTCATTTCTTCAAAAGTATATGGGGACTATGTATTCCCAAAAGGTTTAAAATGTTTTCACATTTAAACAAGAAAGGAAACCTCGATTTCCAAAGAGCCTTCGGGTTAGTTTTCAGAAAAGAGTAATCGCTTTCTAAATGAAGCAAGAGAGGAAACTTTGCTTTCCAAGATAGCTTTTGAGCTAAGTTTTTGAGCACTATTAATCTCAATTCACAGAAAGAAGTATGTTTTGAAACATAAGAGTTAATATTATATTTTTGGGAGTAGTATTGAACACCGATATGGGGGAGAGTTCAGACAACTCACAGCCCCTATAAACCATGTAGCCATTATGGGTAGAAAAGGGTCATACTTTTTAGATGATTCCTTTAGTGCTTTTTAGCATAGACTAGTGGATCCACTTAGTAGTTCAGGTTCTATATCCTCGGCAAGGTATAGGACGGCCCTGGCAGCGTGAGGCAAAATGATGTATCATCACAATAGCTCTTACGTGATGGTTGTCGATTAGAAAAACTCCCACAGAAGTAATTGTATTCTTATATACACAGTTTATTGTATTTTTAAATACATTTCAGAGTTATATGTATCGTTACATACACACAGGGTTGACATCATGTTTTAAACAGTTTTTCTTGATATTGCACTTGTTTTAAACTGCTTTATATTGAAATGAGTTCAGTTGTGTTGAGATGAGTTAAGTTAGGTAAGTTCTTCAGTTTCCTTTCAAGCCTATGTTGTGTTTAGAATTCCAACTCGCATACTCGTACATTCAATGTACTGATGCCAATTGGCCTGGATCTTATTAAGATGCAGACACAAGTAACTCGGATCGGCATCCAGCACATCGTTGATCCAGTGAGCACTCCAGAGTCAGTTGGTGAGCCTCCTTGCATTTCGGAGGACTCCTTTTATTGCTTTCAGTTATTTTATTAGTTCATTAGGATGTCGTGGGGTTTGTCCCGACATCCATCTCAGTTGTTTTAGAGGCTTCATAGACAGTCAGATGTTAGTTATTGAGTTTCTATTTCCTGTTTTAATGGTTGAGACTTGAGTTGCCACTTTTTGCCAGTGAATGTTATCTTGATACATTCTAAGTGTTTATTGATCAGTTCAATTTACTTCAAAAGTATTTTTCTTCATGAGTTAAGTCTTCCGCTGAGTAAGTAAGTCAGGCCAGGGTTCGCTTGGGGTCAGCAATAATTCTTGAGTGTCAGTCCCGCCCAAGGTGTAGGCTCGGGGCGTGACACCCCCCCTCACAATTATAATTGCTCACCTATTAAACAAAACCCTTCACCCTTCGTTCCCAACACCTGTTAAAATCGTTGCTTAATTAGTAATGGGTGAGTTTATAAATTATATTAATTAATTAAATTATAAGCAATGGTTGAGAGCCATATATTTAAATAAAATTTCGTTAAAAAAGTGGTCAAAAGATGAATAACAAGGGTTTTTTGGCGTCAGTAAGTGAATGTAGGATAATTGTATACCATTTTCAATACTTCAAAGATATTTTAAGTCCTTTTTCAATGAAAAACTGATATAATTATTTTTTGCTTGTCTAACAACTTGATTGAGAGAGAATGTAGAAGATGATAGATTTGTAAATTGTGGCCCTTCCATGGAAAAGTTAGGCTAATCTTTTTGACCAATACACTACCCTGGTTCACATGTTCTTGGATGGACCTCCGGCTTTTGCGCCTACAATATTTTAGATGGAATGATAAAATTATTCTTTTTTGAGCATATTTGTTTGACCATTGGGAAAAAAAACATACTTCCAATTGAAAAAGTTCCTTTGGCCATTTATGCGGAAAATGCAAATTAAGTGTAACTTTCTACTATATTAGAAGAGACGGTGGAAATGTTGGTATCAACATGCCTGCTTGGCATTTTGAAGGGTATTTTAGTTATTTAAGTTCCAATTGACCAATTGTCTCGGCGGAAAATTATATTTCTTGTAGATGTTTTGTTATATTTCGTCTGTGAAGACGTTTTTGCCATTATGATTAGTGCATATTAAAGTGATGAAAAAACTACCCTTCGTGTGGGCCCAACCTCACTCTTTGGACAATTTGCTTGCCACTTCTTTCCTCAACATATATTATCATTTCTTTCCTCTATATTTTTCAATTTACCATTATTTATTTATCTAAAGATTGTTTAGTTCCTCTATATTTTTCAACTTACCATTATTTATTTATCTAAAGATTGTTTAGTTATATGTATTATTTATTAACATTAACGTATGGACATTATATTAAAAATATGTTTTAGCGGTAATAGCTTGATTGTCGGCTTGTCGCTAAACATGTACTTTTAGTGATAATTAGCTCTCTTTGTAAGTGTTCCTAAAGCCTATAGCAAAATTAGATCTAATGTCAATTAATTAAATGTCGGTAAATATTTTAGTGCTCTTTGTTAATGTGTATATTTATTGCCACTAAAAATCATTTTTGTTATATTGGGAAGAAATTAAATTTTTGTTTGGTTATTATCATTTATAATGTAAGATTTATATTGATACTTAGTGTACTTACTAGATTTATTAGCAATTTTTTTTTAAACGTAACTTGCAACATTAAATTAAATCCATGTTTATTAGTATAATATTATATTTGAATTGTGAATTTGGCTTTTTAGTTTTATAAGACAAATTATATTAATTACATAATTAAACATTGGTATTTAGTTCGAGCTATTTTATGCGACACAATATTTAACTAGACACAAATCTTAAAAAAAGTACTTGATATTTATAATTTAAAATGGATCATAAATTTTTGTATGACTATAAATCAATCTTATATTAAGAATGAAATGAAAAGTCTTGAAGCTAAAATTATTTCTACCTATCAATCTAAGTTCTTTTCAGAATAAAAATATTTTGAGTTATCATTACTTCACTCATTTTTAGCCAAAATTTTCTTCAATTAATTGTTGAACTCTATTTGGGGTTAAACATTAATTATATCATAACATACATTTTGTTAGAGAAAAAAAAATACATTAAAATTGTAACTTACACGTTTTAAAGAAAATACAAATTTCAAGTGAAAAAATTATGTTGCAATATCGGGTGTATTTATGTTTAGTTAGTCAAATAAATGAATGCTTTTAAGGTTGTCAATAATTCAGGAATAAAACTAATAATTCGCGTCGAATTTAGGAGTGTCTTCAATACTTTTCTCTAAAAAAAATTGTATGATATAATCTGAAATTTTAATTTTTTTTTTTGTATATTACAAGTATTCAAATTCCTGTTGAGTGCAACATAAAATTTCAATAAGAAAAAATAATATTGGATTTAATAATATGATTAAAATTGGATTTAATAGATATAAAATGAAAAATATTATATTACGAATGGCAGTAGTAGTCGAAACATAAATAAATTTCATGCCCATTAAAATATAATAATTGACATGACTATTTTACTGTTTTATCCATATTAACTACGTAATGTTTAATATTAAATCTTGAAAAATGAGTTGGAGAATACATAATTAATGCTAAGGCTAGTAATGAAAAATAATTTTAAAAAAAATTCTTGATATATTAAAAGTGACAAATAAAAATGAAAATCTAATTTTAAAATAATGAAAGTGTAAAAATGAACAAGGAGAGTATATCAAAATTGAAATTGTTAGGCCGTGTGCAGCACATACGTTCTTCATCTAGTCTTTTTAATTAATATGCAATACTTCTGTTCCTAATTACTTGTCCACTTTTGATTTGACACACCAGTTAAGAAATCAATAATTGACATAGTCAGTTTACCATTTTACCTCTACTAATTATGAAGTAGATAAATTAAAAATTTAAGATTTTCAAGAAGTTTTACCTTTTTCAAAGTAATTAATTGAGGGTATAATAGGTAAAAAAAATTGTCCTTTCTTGATTTGTCAAAATGGACAAGTAATTAGGGACAACTAAAAGGAAATGTGGACAAGTAATTAGGGACAACTAAAAGGAAATGTAGACAAGTAATTAGGGACAGAGGGAGTACAATGTAAGTGTAGAGCCAGGTAGGAACAAGAGGGTTCATTTGAATAATTTTTAGGACAAATTACTTAACTACACTCCTTTACTTACCTTAATATCCATTTATCCCTACTTATTTCAAAATTTTCAAAAATCCCTTATTTACCTATGTATCCCGCATGTATCCCGTGCACAACGCTATGTATCCCGCTATGTAGAATGTATCAAACGCTATGTATCCCGTGCACAACGCTATGTATCCCGCTATGTGGAATGTATCAAACCTAATGTATTCCGTGCACAACGCTATGTATCCCGCTATGTGGAATGTATTAAACCTAATGTATCCCGTGCACAACGCTATGTATCCCGCAAACATTATTTTTAAGGGATTTTTGGTAAATAGAAAACTAGAAGGGATAGGATGTTATTTAGTACTTATAATATGTGGTTCCTATAATTTATACTAATTTTTATCCGAAAATTACATTATGTATACAAATTCAAATTATTTTTATACATAGATGGTAAATGTTGAATCCCTTGATTTCTTTGTGCATTTCTTTTTTCAAAATTTTGAATCTTCAAATTAAAGTAATTATTTTCCCCTCTCTCACACATTTTAAATTTAAGATAGATTTTTAATTACTTTTATAGGTTTGATGAATTTTGAGTGATGGTTGTTGAGTTGTAGCAAAGCGTTTCTTTTCACGTCATAACATGCAGTCTAACATTTGACTTTGTTATCACATGCCATGATGTTGTTTTCTTCAGACTCACAGACCGTCAAACTGAATCAATCTTGTGGATTAGTCTAAGATGTGTGATGTGTGTACACGCATATTTTTTTATCAGTTATAATAATTATTTTCTTAATTCATTATTTGGTATCTGATACCCGCATTAAAGTTCAATTATTTTAAATTCATACAGCATTCAAGGAAAGTTTTTCATATTCAAAGCTTGAATCCAAAATGTCTAATTAAAAAAGGAACAATCTCAGCACCACATCTAATAGTTATAATAACTATTGTTTGTACACCAATTTTCATTATTATTTTGTCTGGTAGATCAAGTTCACACTGACAAAAAAAAAAAAAGAAAAAACTTACTCAGCCAGCACCATCGGTACTGTCAAGTGTCAAGGGGACCTTGTTTAATTTTGTCCTAGTGAGTACGGCCGTACACATTTAAAAGCTACCACCTAACCTTATTCATATCCAACCACTAATTTATTAGTAGCACAACAAAAAGATTAGTTTTAATTTTTTCCTTTTAATCCATTTAAAATAGATGTCTCTTTTCTTGAAAATTTTTAATATTAATTTTTCTTATAAAATATTTAAGATCATAAGATTTAAAAGCATTTTATTACATTTTACATATTTTAATTTAATATCATAATTTAAAAAGCTTTTATATTTTCTTATATCTGTGCAAAGCTAATTAAAACAAGATAAACAAATAGATAGGAGGGAATACATTGTCCTTGCTATATATTTTGTATAATGTGTTGTATACACTTTAAGAATACAATTGATACAATATTGTATCTCTCCCTCATTGAGATATAGTGAGAGTTTAGGTATGAGATTAATGAGGAGAAGAGGAAGAAGCTAGAGGTCTCCTCATGTCTTGCCTAGTTTGTATCAGGCAAGATATAGAAAGGGATCGGAGGGGACGAGAAAAGAAGAAGACCGAAAGAGAGATGGGAGGATGGGAGAGACGGCGAGAGTTTGATCAGAGAGAGTAGAGATTTGCTAGTAAAATTCTAAGTATAGCTACGTAATGTGGTCTTTTAAACTATAACAATATATAATAAATACATAACACATATTTGCTTTACTATATAACCTTTTCCAAAATAAAGTGTCAACTTTTATATGATTCTGCATGCCAATTTCTCTGTCCTTGTTTCCTCTCCATTTCTTTCTCCTATGTTTTCAAGGATAAGTTATCACATGAACATAAAAGCAATTTTATCGCACGATACATTTAATTTGATACCTTCTATACGTCAAACTTAAAAACAAAAAATTACTACTCCTATATAGAAAATAGAATTCTATATTGAAAACTCAGGACCATAACTTATTAATTACTCCATAAATAAGTTGATTAATGAGACTCTTGCTTTATATTATTTCCACATGCATGCATAAACCGATTGATTCGAGATATCTTCTCTGTTTATTAGTCTCATACTGATCCTCAAGACTTGAATAAGGTTCAATGAATGGCTTGAAAATCACGTACTTTTTTAATTTGTTTCAAATATAATATTATATTCCTATGTTAAAACAATAATGTAATTAACTAAACTTTATTTTGAGCACAATATTTTTTTTCCTTTTTACTTAAAAGCCAGCAGACAATATGGTTCATGTCATTGTTTGGCAGACATATACATATGGGGCATGGCCTTCTTCCCCATTGACTTTATGCTTCTACTCCCTCCGTTTCATAAAGAATGACCTGGTTTGACTTGGCACGAAGTTTAAGTAAATAAAGAAGACTTTTGAATCTTGTGGTCCTAAATTAAAGTTATGTCAAATGTACAAAATTGCCCTTAATCTTGTGGTCTTAAACATGCCACGTGGTAAGCAAAAAGTAAAATGTTACCAAAAAAGGAAAGAGGTCATTCTTTTTGAAACTGACTAAAAAGAAAAGGAGGTCATTCTTTGTGAAACGAAGGGAGTATTATTTAACACCTCTTTTTTCAACTAAAAGTGAACAATTAATGACGAATTTTATGTTGTAGCTATATATCATATTTGTTGTAGTGAATGGAGAAAAGAAAGAACAAAATAAACGTATAAAATAATTATCCCTTTTGACTTTTGGTTCATAGACAAAAGTTATATAAGTTGCGGCGGCAGATTCAGGATTTTCAGAATTTAAAATAAATACTCCCTCTGTCTCAATTTATGTGATACATTTCGCTTTTCGAGAGTCAATCAGTTTAAGTTTGACCGAGAATTTGCTCGTGAAATCTTCAAATTTTTTAAAATGAAATTCATATATTTGTAAACTACATAAAAAGTACTATAAGTCACAATAATAGATAGTTCAAAATATTTAAAAGATATATGAAAAATTTACGGTCAAAGATAGACTTGTTTGAATCTTGAAATCTGAAATGTGTCACATAAATTGAGACAGAGGGAATATGTAATAATACATGTGATATGAACTTAAAACTTCAAAATAAATTTTGAATCCCCAAGTTATTGAGCCATCTGCTTCTAGTTTTGTGGTCGGAGGATTCAATTTTTTATATACATACTAAATATATATATATATATTTTATATATATAATATATTTTTTAATCGAGGAAGTTCAAATAAAAATCCTAACCCTTCGGCCTAGATTCGCGGCTTAATTCTATGAATTATATGTAGAAATTATAATATTATGAACAAAAATGTTTAGAGTGTCGGTGAAGTCTCTACTGATAAAGAAATGGAACTTATTAAGTGCTTCTAGTTGAATTTCATTAGTCTTTCGAGCGTCAGATTTTTACAAAATATTCACTTATTGGGGAGCGTAAACTNTGTAGAAATTATAATATTATGAACAAAAATGTTTAGAGTGTCGGTGAAGTCTCTACTGATAAAGAAATGGAACTTATTAAGTGCTTCTAGTTGAATTTCATTAGTCTTTCGAGCGTAAGATCTTTACAGAATATTCACTTATTGGGGAGCGTAAACTCTATACAGATATTATCTATGACTTAAGTTCAATAAATCAGTGAAGTAGTTTTGAGTAAATAATTAAATATTGTGTGTGGATAATTTTACCAATCAAACATAACAAAAGTTTTCGTCTTTTTCACAATCAATAACGTACACAAAAAAAAATATAAGCGGTTTAAAAAAGAATGATTTTTCTCATTATTTTTTAAAATTTAGCTTACCATATGCATGACATATTTAAGATCATTCTTTTAAATGACATATATGTTAACTCATGTATAGAAAATAACTATCCAAGTCAATCCAAGTCAACAGAATCCATTGTGTGTCCTTAAGAAATTTAATCTTCTCAAGTACCCTGTAGATTAATTCCTTCCAAGATAAAACGGATTAATTAACCATTAAAGAAGTAGTGGTACCTTTACAAAAGACACAACCTTTCGTAAAGATCATGACCCTTCGACAAAGTCACAAGCCTTCATTTCCTATTCACTCCTTTAAAACCCAACAACCCCCACATGAATGAGAATGGCTATTGTTAAAATATATGGATAAAAAATTGTGTGACTCATAAGTAATGATTAATTGCATCTAAATAAACAGGTTTCCTTTGAATTTTTCCTTTTAAACTTTAAACAATTTTGTAAGGTTTCAAAAATTTCCTAATAGGTAAATTACTAAAGCTGTATTTCTTATTTATGAATTCTTAGAAAATCTATAGAAAGAAAATGAACAAGTAACATACTCCTTGACACTTTTACTTGTTCAATATTTTCTAATTTAATTTCTATTTTTAGTCATCATTTTTGACAAATTAAGGAAGTACAATTTTTTCTTCCTATTATATCGTCCATTTATTTATATTGAGCTGATATTTTTTAAAAATGTAAATGAGTAAATATGTTTGGGCCTTTGTCTATTAATGAGAGTAAAATGGTAATCTTACTATATTAATAATTATTTTTTACTACTACCTCTGTCCACTTTTATTTGTCATAGTTTCCTTTTTTAGAGTCAAACGATAATAATTTTGACTAACATTTTACGATGTGTTTTTTCATCATATTTATATGCCAAAAATTAGAATTTATAGTACTTTTTGTATAGCTTTTGAATATCTAATTTTTTTGTTTAAAATATCGAATTAATGTAATCTAATTTAACTTTAAAAATTAGTCAAATTAACTTTTGAAAAACGCAACATAACAATTAAAATTGGACAATTAGAAAATAATAGAAAAGTCAAAATTTGACAAATAAGTCAGGAAGGAGTAGTAACAAAGGGAGTACAAGTTTCAAAACTTGCTCTGTTTCTCTTAAACATTCCATAAATTGAAATAAATGGAGTAGTTATTTTAGTCATAGCCAAGGGGACAATGGAGTTGACATTTGACAAATTAGGCATTTCTTCAAAGCACATGCTGCTTCATCACACACACACACCCTTCTATCCTCTCTATATAAATATATATCTTTTATAGTTCACTTTCATTTTAACTCTCAACAAGCTACTCTGTTTCTCTCTCTTTTCTTCTTATTTCCATTATATAACTTTCTTCCTAAAGAGAGAAAAAACAAAATGAATAGACCATATTATGGTTACTCAAAGATGCAAATGGAAGACCCTGAAGAGGTCCAACATAGAAGAGCACAATTCTTGATTCACAAGTCTCTACAAAAATCAGATTCAATTGGATCTCAAAGAAAGCAACAGCCAATATGGTTGAAAATGAAAGTGTGTAAGTTGAAGATCAAGATTGGAAGGAAATTAAAAAGAATCAGGAAAAGCATATTGTTAAGATTTTCTAAAGGTCATGTGGTTTGTTACAAGCATCTCATTTGTCAGTTGAAATCTTGGAAGCGTACGCTTCATTAAGGGTAGAGAGGCACCCTCTTTACCCTTAATGTTAGTTCCAAAGTTGAAATTTTGATAAATAAAGATGGAATTGAAGAAATTAAATACTCATCTAGTAATTTTTTTACTTTTTGTGTAGTGACTAAAGAGAATGATGAGGCATACTATACACATATACAGATTTTTATGTGCAATTTATGATGTAGGGATTGGCTTTATTCTGTTTCCACACTTCATTCCAGATTTCCAATGTCTATTACACGAAGATTGATATAGTTGATTCCAATTTTAAGTTATACCTGTCATTCAACACTATGGGTCATATTTAGTTGATTAAATAAACCGGCTTCATAAGTAATATTTCGAGTTGATTTCTCTGAATTTCACTTAAGTCATAGTGTTATAATTTTAGAAAATTGGAATAAAGAAGAAATGTGACTTTTGAGATAATAATAATATTAATTGAGTGACTGTATGAGAAATTGATCTGTGACATTTCACTTTAATGCATCTTCCAACACACCTCATCACATAGCTCCTTAATCATTTTTATTCTCATAGTATTTATCTAGATTATTAATAAATTCATTTGAAATAATAAACTTTACATACTTACCAACATAAAAAATAAAAATAAAAATAAAGAATCACTTATTTTGTTTGAAAAAATATTTTTGTTCATACCAAACATGTCCTATGAGCTTAGAGTGGAATCAAATTAATCAGAACTCATGTGACTTAAAGTGAAGACCAATTTTGGTTATTGGTCGAAATGCTAGTAAGATTTGGTGAACCTGGTGTCTGGTTTGCTTAATTGCTCTATAGAATTAAAAGAAAATAATAGTTGAGATTTCAGGTGTGTTTGGTATGAAGGAAAATATTTTTCGAAAAATGTTTTCCAATTTTCTCATGTTTGGTTAGGTTAAATGTTTTGGAAAATGTTTTCCAAATCAACTCATTTTTCTCAAATTTAAGGAAAATGACTTCCCTTCAAAACTTAAGGAAAACATTTTCCAAACCTCTCTTCCAACATCAAAATTTCATTTTTTCACCCCTACCCTCGATCCCTCCACGCACCCACCCCCTACCAGCCCCCCAC
>NC_064293.1:10251934-10263491 GCF_019186545.1 Solanum stenotomum
CTTGTCGGTACAGCCGTACATATTTACAACTAGTACCTAACACTAACCTTTAATATTCAACCTCATTAAAACTTTCTTTTTTGACCCTTTGAGAAAAAATCCATAATTCACGGCCTAAATTAATTTGTCTACCATGTGCAAGCAATAAGGGAGGAAAAATTAATTACAAGGCAAAAACAATAAAGAAACCTAATGCATGAGCTAGTGTAGCTTCTTTATGTAAATTAAAAATTATGTTAACAAGTCATAATGACTAGTGCTAAGTTTATTGTTGCTCCCAAATTCACTCGAGACTAAGTGACCGTATAAGTAACATATTTCTACAAGCAACATAGTTGTTGCTCTTAAATTCACACATGAGAGTACGTAGTCGTATAAGTAATATATTTCTACAAGCAGTTGGATCGTGAACCCCTAGGAACTTAATTTTTGGCAAGCTATTGAATTAACCTATTGTGATTTAAAGACCAATGTTTCCAACACAAGAAGTTGGTTTTGCTGTTTGTCTATTTCTACTATTGGTTTCAAACATAAAGAAATAATAATGATTGATCTTTCGGAGGCTGATTCACAAAGTTATAAAATTCTAGGGCCATGGCATCTATTGTAATTCCGCCATATCTATAACGTTGCTATTGCTTATTTCTACTTAATTGTTGTCTCGTGTGGTTGATATTATAGTCATGGTCTCGCAAACCTCTAACCGTCTATCAAGATTAGTGTCATACATATTGTTAAGTGATGATAATCATAACTAACTCAAATGCATTATACTATACAAATGATAAAGGGAGAGTTTTATGTTGAATAGAAGATATTTAGCAATGATTGTTAGGAACTATACATTAGTTAGTTAGGAGTTTGTTACTGAGCTGTATAAATACAATGTGTACAAAATCATTTTAGGCAATGCTGAGTAAGATCCACAACAGCAGGCTCTCAGCCAATGGTGTTGTCCCAAGGTGTTTTTGTCTATTTGATATAGTCTCTCTTCAAAGACACAACTCAAGATTTGGAAAATAAAGTTGTGAATTTCTGAAAATTCATAAGCTCAAAAAGAAAATGGCATCTTCAAGGAAGAACACTACTCGTGCTCAACAAAGAGACCTCATAGAGTGTTGAAGCGTCTTTGTTGTACTTTTAGCTTTGTGTCTTATGTGCTTAAATTGTAAATCTATTCCTATGTTATAATTAAAGGAATTAGATCATTGTTTTGGTTCAGTCAAAAAGCCTAAATCAGTTAGAGTTAGTTGGTTTAGTGGGCAACAGAGTTGTTTCTTAGTTGAAGTCTAAATCATCTAGAGTTAGGTGGTTTAGTGGGCAACAAAGTTGTTGCTTAGTTGAAGTCTAAATCATCTAGAGTTAGGTGGTTTAGTGGGCAATAGAGTTATTGCTTAGTTCTTTCTTTGTAGTAGAGTTGCTACATTGAGGGGGAAGGGATTTAGAGTTAAATTCCTAGGTTGCAAGAGTTTGTATTCTGAATCGTTGCTCCGTTTGAGTGAAGGAGTTTGGGTTGAAATCCTGTGAGTACAGGTCATGGTTTTCACTGCCCTTGAGCAAGGGGGTTTTCACGTAAAAATCTTGTGCCTGATTTACATTGTGCTATTTATTTTCCGCACTTTTACTTTAGCTACTGTTCTGGTTGAGTCAAGGGACCTAGTTTGTTGACTGATAGTGGGCGCATACATTTCAACCGTTATGCTTTGTTCCTTCTCTTAGTAACTTGAAGGTGCTCACATGGTGAGGATAAAAAGTCTTAACATGGTATCAAAGTTCAGAGCTCGTGTGATCGATCTCACAGTCCTTCGATCTTCATTCTTCTCATCTAGTTTGTGTTTGGTTCAAGTCGAGTTCCATCTTTGTAAAGCTAGTCTTCATTTTTTGAGCAATTCAACATAATCAACAATGGTGAACACTAGTACAACCATGAATCTGGACACTGGAGCAGGAGTCATCCCTATCATAGCAACAATCGATCAACATCATTCTTTGTTTCTTCAGCTAAATGACACTCCAGGTAGTTTCTTAATCTCTATCAAGCTCACACGACCATAAAATTATGCATTGTGGAGTAGTTCGATGCGCATTAGTCTGTTAGGTAAAAAAAAAAATATTTGTTAATAGTCGCTATCCTAAAGAGAAATTNAAAAAAGGTAAATTAGATGTAATTGAATGAAGAAACTTAAATATCGTCAACATCCTTTCAAAAATATTAATTTATAGAATTCATGAAATTTCTTTTATATTTTTTAATTCTATTTTAGAGAGATGGAAACTAAACTTATTTGATTTATTCGTTGTTTGTCTTTTTTACAAATTATGACTAACCTAGTAAATTGAACTATATGAACTAACAAAATTGACGATACTATTTATTTATCTTCTGAATATGCATTATAATTTTAGTAACTCTATTCTTACCCACTTTTAGAGAATCTTGACGATTTTCATAGTAATATGTGATTGAATGGATGCTAATTTAAAATTTTTAAAAAGTAAGAATTAAAGTATAAAAATCACAAGAAATTTTAAGAATGCTCGATGGAGCATGATAAAAGTAGAAAGAAATGATTAATATGGTATGATAAAGTAAGTTAAATTTAGAATGATAAGGTAAATATCTTTCTTCCCCATCTTGCTCCCTTTGTCATCATTTAATTTTCACGTGTTTTAGGAGTTAACTTATGTAATACAGTCGATCCACTAAAATTCTTATGAATGTATCTTTGTCATCAATATCTTTAATTAGTTTAGTCTTTGCTTTTATGAACCAATGAAATATCTATGGCTCTTGTACAAAGAGCATGTTGAGGGACTACTACGCTCACTGCGCACTTACATTACCACTTGAACTTCTCCTTTATACTTTGAACCCCTGAGCAAAAATTCTGGGTCCGCCACTGGCCGTCACTCAGTTTTGACAACATGTTGATTCCTTATGTTACTGTCACTGCAGCTGAAGTTAAATGAATACGGGATTCATGAGCTTCTAGTTATATGGAGCTCAGTTTCATCACTGTTATCTCATATTGAGGCAATGAACAAGAATGGTTTGGGCAAAGTTCACCTGCTTACTGAGAGTGTAGTTAATGCGACTCACATAGGTTCAGCCTGTATCTTCCCTGGCTAGGAGATCAAAATGTTATGCATATACCTAAGTTTAAATATAGCTTGTTATCTGTCTCTCAATTGACTAAGGAGATGAAGTGTGTTGTGTGATTCTATTTTGATTTTTATACTTTTTAGGATCTCTCTAGTGACAAGGTAAATGGGATTGGTAGAGAAGAGTGTGACTTGTATATATTCACATAAGGTCATAAGAAAACATTCACTGATATTGCTGCTACTGGCACTAGTGATGGTCATTCTTATTCATAGATTGGAGCACATTCCATAGACACTAATAACACTAGTATGAGTCTTTGGCACAAGAGGTTGGATCACACCTCCTCAATCAATAAGAACATTGTTTTTTCCTTCCTCAAAACATTGAGACAAGTGTATTAGTAGTCGCACCATATGTCTCTTAGCCAAATAAACTAGACTTCTTTTTTCCATTAAGTACTACTACCTCTGATTGTTGTTTTCAATTAGTTCATGGTGATGTTTGGGGTCCATATAGAGTCCCCACTTATAATGAAAAAAGATATTTTCTTACTCTTGTTGATGATTGTTCTAGATATGCTTAGTTGTTTTTATTGCCATCTAAAGCTGAAGTTGTTGTTGCTATTAAGGAATTTCTTNGTCGGTACAGCCGTACATATTTACAACTAGTACCTAACACTAACCTTTAATATTCAACCTCATTAAAACTTTCTTTTTTGACCCTTTGAGAAAAAATCCATAATTCATGGCCTAAATTAATTTGTCTACCATGTGCAAGCAATAAGGGAGGAAAAATTAATTACAAGGCAAAAACAATAAAGAAACCTAATGCATGAGCTAGTGTAGCTTCTTTATGTAAATTAAAAATTATGTTAACAAGTCATAATGACTAGTGCTAAGTTTATTGTTGCTCCCAAATTCACTCGAGACTAAGTGACCGTATAAGTAACATATTTCTACAAGCAACTTAGTTGTTGCTCTTAAATTCACACATGAGAGTATGTAGTCGTATAAGTAACATATTTCTAGGAACTTAATTTTTGGCAAGCTATTGAATTAATCTATTATGATTTAAAGACCAATGTTTCCAACACAAGAAGTTGGTTTTGCTGTTTGTCTATTTCTACTATTGGTTTCAAACATAAAGAAATAATAATGATTGATCTTTCGGAGGCTGATTCACAAAGTTATAAAATTCTAGGGCCATGGCATCTATTGTAATTCCGCCATATCTATAACGTTGCTATTGCTTATTTCTACTTAATTGTTGTCTCATGTGGTTGATATTATAGTCATGGTCTCGCAAACTTCTAACCGTCTATCAAGATTAGTGTCATATATATTGTTAAGTGATGATATCATAACTAACTGAAATGCATTATACTATAAAAACGATAAAGGAAGAGTTTTATGTTGAATAGAAGATATTTAGCCATGATTGTTAGGAACTATCCATTAGTTAGTTAGGAGTTTGTTACTGAGCTGTATAAATACAATGGGTACAAAATCATTTTAGGCAATGCTGAGTAAGATCCACAACAGCAGGCTCTCAGCCAATGGTGTCGTCCCAAGGTGTTTTTGTCTATTTGATATAGTCTCTTCTTCAAAGACACAACTCAAGATTTGGAAAATAAAGTTGTGAATTTCTGAAAATTCATAAGCTCAAAAAGAAAATGGCATCTTCAAGGAAGAACACTGCTCGTGCTCAACAAAGAGACCTCATAGAGTGTTGAAGCATCTTTGTTGTATTTTTAGCTTTGTGTCTTATGTGCTTAAATTGTAAATCTATTCCTATGTTATAATTAAAGGAGTTCGATCATTGTTTTGGTTCAGTCAAAAAGCCTAAATCAGTTAGAGTTAATTGGTTTAGTGGGCAACATAGTTGTTTCTTAGTTGAAGTCTAAATCATCTAGAGTTAGGTGGTTTAGTGGGCAACAAAGTTGTTACTTAGTTGAAGTCTAAATCATCTAGAGTTAGGTGGTTTAGTGGGCAATATAGTTATTGCTTAGTTCTTTCTTTGTAGTAGAGTTGCTACATTGAGGGGGAAGGAATTTAGAGTTAAATTCCTAGGTTGCAAGAGTTTGTAATCTGAATCGTTGCTCCGTTTGAGTGAAATGGAGTTTGGGTTGAAATCCTGTGAGTACAGGTCATGATTTTCACCGCCCTTGAGCAAGGGGGTTTTCACATAAAAATCTTGTGCTTGATTTACATTGTGCTATTTATTTTCCGCACTTTTACTTCAGCCACTGTTCTGGTTGAGTCAAGGGACCTAGTCTATTGACTGATAGTGGGCGCATACATTTCAACTGTTATGCTTTGTTCCTTCTCTTAGTAACTTGAAGGTGCTCACATGGTGAGGATAAAAAATCTTAACATGGTATCAGAGTTCAGAGCTCGTGTGATCGATCTCATAGTCCTTCGATCTTCATTCTTCTCATCTAGTTTGTGTTTGGTTCAAGTCGAGTTCCATCTTTGTAAAGCTAGTCTTCATTTTTTGAGCAATTCAACATAATCAACAATGGTGAACACCAGTACAACCGTGAATCTGGACACTGGAGCAGGAGTCATCCCTATCATAGCAACAATCGATCAACATCATTCTTTGTTTCTTCAGCTAAATGACACTCCAAGTAGTTTCTTAATCTCTATCAAGCTCACACGACCATAAAATTATGCATTGTGGAGTAGTTCGATGCGCATTAGTCTGTTAGGTAAAAAAAATTAATATTTGTTAATAGTCGCTATCCTAAAGAGAAATTTAATGCCTATGATTATGCTTGATTCAGAAACAGTCCGTCACTCAGTTTTGACAACATGTTGATTCCTTATGTTACTGTCACTGCAGCTGAAGTTAAATGAATACGGGATTCATGAGCTTCTAGTTATATGGAGCTCAGTTTCATCACTATTATCTCATATTGAGGCAATGAACAAGAATGGTTTGGGCAAAGTTCACCTCCTTACTGAGAGTGCAGTTAATGTGACTCACATAGGTTCAGCCTGTATCTTCCCTGGCTAGGAGATCAAAATGTTATGCATATACCTAAGTTTAAATATAGCTTGTTATCTGTCTCTCAATTGACTAAGGAGATGAAGTGTGTTGTGTGATTCTATTTTGATTTTTATACTTTTTAGGATCTCTCTAGTGACAAGGTAAATGGGATTGGTAGAGAAGAGTGTGACTTGTATATATTCACATAAGGTCATAAGAAAACATTCACTGATATTGCTGCTACTGCCACTAGTGATGGCCATTCTTATTCCTAGATTGGAGCACATTCCATAGACACTAATAACACTAGTATGAGTCTTTGGCACAAGAGGTTGGGTCACACCTCCTCAGTCAATAAGAAAATTGTTTTTTCCTTCCTCAAAACATTGAGGCAAGTGTATTAGTAGTCGCACCATATGTCCCTAAGCCAAATAAACTAGACTTCTTTTTTCCATTAAGTACTACTACCTCTGATTGTTGTTTTCAATTAGTTCATGGTGATGTTTGGGGTCCATATAGAGTCCCCACTTATAATGAAAAGAGATATTTTCTTCCTCTTGTTGATGATTGTTTTAGATATGCTTAGTTGTTTTTATTGCCATCTAAAGCTGAAGTTGTTGTTGCTATTAAGGAATTTCTTCTCATGGTTAAAACTGTATATTCTTCAATTGTAAAGTTTTTTAGAACTGACAATGGATGTGAATTTTTTAACACACCAATGACTGCCATATTGAAGTCCTTAGGTATTGTACATCAAAACTCTTGTGTCTACACTCCATAGCAGAATGGAGTGGCTGAAAGGAAACATAGGCACATTCTAGAAGTAGCAAGAGCTCTCAGGTTCCAGGCTGGTGTACCACTAAAGTATTAGGGTGAATGTGTGACCACAACCAATTACATCATTAACATATTTCTCTCATCCACACTTGAGGGTCAATCTCCATTTCAGAGGCTTCATAAACACTAACCTCCCCTATCTCACATAGAGGTGTTTCGATGTTTGGGATATATGACTCAAGTTAGAAAGTTGCATAAAATCTCTCCAAGGGTCATTCTAGCTGTCTTTCTTGGTTACTCAACTACTCAAAAGGGTTACACTATGTATGATTTGGAGTCTAAAGTGTTTTTGACAAGTAAAGATGTCTTGTTTCACAAAGATTCTTTCCCTTTCAGGGAAGTCTTTCCTTCTACTTCCTCTTTGTTCTCCATGAAGGATGTCAACCTTCATGTCATGCCAGTAGATGATCTCAGCAACAACATGTTTTCAAGAAATTTTTAAATTCATTTCTTGAAAACCCTATGATTAAAGTTTAAGATTTCTATCAACGATTCATGAGTTGAGAAAAGACTTACCTTCATGAAGTAGGATGAGAGGAGAATAGAAAACCTGTTCTATGTATTGAAAGAATGGCCAAAGAATTCAAATAAATGGATTAAAATCAACATAAAAGAGTTCACATTGATGTCATGTGCTGAACAAAGTACCTTTGCACTTGGCATTGTGCGAAACGCATATGCTTCTAGGAGCTGCCAAATTAATTGTTTTGATCCATGTGCCCATCGCAGTTGGCATTGTGCGAAACACACAATTTGATGGGTGAATGTACATGCTTCCGGTAAGTTATTCAGCTCGCTACCTTTTGGTCAAATGATCATAAATTTCTAATCCGAGATCAGATTGATGAGCGGTCGGGTGGCATCGGAAAGAAGACTCAAATACCTTTAATGTGATAGGTTAAGGGTCACATAACTCTTCATATTATAATAGATATAGTTGTTTGAAGTCGACCAGGGTAAAATCTTGTATTGAAAGTCAATCGATAAGGAAGCTTTCAACTCAATTTTGTGCTAGAGGATTCATATTACCTTAATTCATCTTCAAAGCTCTTCCCACTCTAAAGAATTTACCTTATAACGAATGCACAATTAGAAATCATATGATTCGAACCTATAAGCATACGAAAAACTGATCGAGTCTTAGCTTAAAATTTTTTGTGGTGTTACACTATTGCTATATATGTTATTAAGACAATGTTTTTCTTAGGACCGAAAATAATTAGGTGTCATGCGGAAGCTAACAAAGCAAACCACGAAAGACCATGAGTAAGAACAAATGAGAAATATACCAAAAGACACAAAGATTTGACGTGGTTCAGTCAATCGACCTACATCCGCAAAGGAGATGAGCAATCCAATATAAATATGAGAACAGAAAATATATAGAGAAGTAACCTCAACCAATTCACTCGGAATACAAGGAGGCTCACAAATTCTCCCCCATAACCAAAACTCTCAAACCCTAGGACTAAATTGTGAATGTTGATTAAATTGGTAGGAACAAGTCTCTATTTATAGAGTCCTAAACTTTTCCTACAAGAAAAGACCTAGTCACTCCAAAACCTTTTCCTAAAAAGAAAGCCTATTTATGGTAAGAAATTCAAGACAAATAAAACCTAACAAATCTTCCCCTTGACCTGAATTTCTGAAAAAATAAATTTGTCCACCTTTTTCACATAATCTTCAACATATTGCATCTCTTCTCCATAATCTCCTCCATCAAATCTACGTCTCGACACAGAGAACCTCTCTGAAACAATTTCTCCAACAAAAATCTTCATTACTGTCAAAAGGTTGCAGCTAGAACTACACCTGCCAAGATGAACACCCATCTCTAGTCTGACTCCATCATTGAACCATTGGACCTGGCTCTATCCAACCTGGCTACATCATTGAACCTGGCTCCATCAATGAGACATTTGACCTAAATTTGATACCACTTGTTAGGACCGAAAATAAATAGGTGTCACGCGGAAACTAACATAACAAACCTCGAAAGATCATGAGCAATAAATAAACGAGAAACATACCAAAAGACATAAAGATTTAACGTGGTTCGGTCAATCGAGCTACATCTGCAAAGAAGATGAGAAATCCACTATAAATATGAGAATAAAAAATATTTAGAGAAATAACCTCAACCAATTCACTCGGAATACAAGGAGGCTCACAAATTCTCCCCCATAACCAAAACTCTCAAACCCTAGGACTAAATTGTGAATGTTGATTAAGTTGGAAGGAACAAGTCTCTATTTATAGAGTCCTAAATCTTTTCCTACAAGAAAAGGACTAGCCACTCCAAACCTTTCCCTAAAAGGAAAACCTATTTATGGTAAGAAATTCAGGACAAATAAAACCTAACAAATCTCCCCCTTGGCCTGAATTTCTGAAAAAAATAAATGTTTCCACCTTCTACGCATATTCTTCAACATATTGCATCTCTCATCCATAATTTCCTCCATCAAATCTACGTCTCAACACATAGAACCTCTCTGAAACAATTTCTCCAACAAAAATCTACATTACTGTCAAAAGGTTGCGGCTAGAACTACACCCGCCAAGATGAACACCCACTTCTAGTCTGGCTCCATCATTGAACCATTGGACCTGGCTCTATCTAACCTGGCTACATCATTGAACCTGGCTCTATCAATGAACCATTGGACCTAAATTTGATACCACTTGTTAGGACCGAAAATAAATAGGTGTCATGCGGAAACTAGTAAAACAAACCTCGAAAAATCATGAGTAAGAAACAAACGAGAAACATACCAAAAGACACAAAGATTTAATGTGGTTTGGTCAATCGACCTACACCCACAAAGGAGATGAGCAATCCACTGTAAATATAAGAGTACAAAATATAAAGAGAAATAACCTCAACCAATTCACTCGGAATACAAGGAGGTTCACAAATTCTCCCCCATAACGAAAACTCTCAGAACCCTAGGACTACATTGTGAATGTTGATTAAGTTGGAAGGATCAAACCTCTATTTATAGAGTCCTAAATATTTTCCTACAAGAAAAGGACTAGACACTCTAAAACCTTTTCCTAAAATAAAAATCTATTTATAATAAGAAATTCAGGGCAAATAAAACCCTACAGTTTTAAGGGTTACGAATTATTCTAAAGTTCACTAACTAGATTTAGGATTCCAAACCTATTGCTAAAAGTACATGATCATCTTTTAAAAGCTTCCACATAGTTGTTATAGCCTTCAATATTGTAATAAGTGATCAGACCAAGGATTTGCTTTGGACCAGCAAGGGTCTTGAGTGTCGGTCACATCCAGGGTGTAGGCTCAGAGAGTGACAAGCCTAATATACCCCTCTACTTGCGATTTAGAGTTGATATACCACTCTTTATAAAACTGACTCGCATATACCCTTACCAATATAAAAGTTTCTCACAAATACACTTTTCATCTAGTGAAAGTGAAAAAATAATTTTAATATTTTTTTAAAAAAATAATCTATGTGGGGGTATATATTACCCTTTTCACAAGGTCAGGGGCATATTTGATCCTTCTCACATATAATTTTTTTTTGACTTCTTTGATTGAATGACTAATTTGAATTTTAAATATTTCCTTTATAGATCTATTTGCTTATCATTATTTGAGTTTCTTATTCTTAGTTAATCTTTTACTTTCATTCTTTAGTGTATGAGAAATAAAAAGAAAGAAGTATGAATGAAAAGAGAAAAAAGTGAGAAAAAAATTTAAAACTATATTTTTAGCAGCTATATTGTAATATTTTTGTATCTATTAAATAGAATTAAGCATCTATGATAAATTTTACAACAAAATGAATGAAAAAAATAAATTTGACCATGAAAATAATAAATTTAAATTAGTCGTTGAATCAAAGAAGTCAAAACAATTCACATGTGTGAAGGATCAAATATACCCCTACATGAATTCTTTTAAATAAAAGAAATTAAAAATTAATTTATTAACTTTCGTTAGACCAACAAGGTACTTTGGCAGGGCGGCTCTTGCCTTTGTAAAATAAGGCTTATGCCTAATTTGGGGCCCCCAAATTATTACCAAGAATAAATTATGTGTTAAATTTTTATAGAAAAAATTGATTAATTATGATAAAAAATATATTATTTCACCCATTTTAACATCTTTTATACTTTGTTAAAAATAAGAATTAATAGTGAAATGTGTCAAACAAAGTGAATTATTTATAATGAGATTGATATAGAAGAAGATCTAGAAATAGTAAAAGAAAGACTAAGTACATCAAAAAGAATAAACTATGAAATACCCCAAATATCATCAAAAATGAATACCTCAAGAAGAATAGATAAAAACTCCACAAAAATCAATAGAAGAAGAAATAGAACCATATCATTACTACACAACAGGAGTAATGGAACAACGAAAATATCTAATATTAATAAATACAGGACAAGAAGAAAACTATATTACAAGAGAATTAGTAACAAAAGATGAGATAATTACTACTGAACAATCATGCCCTGAACTACCAAAGGCATTAATGTATACCGAAGAAACTACAAAAAAAGAAATAATCATTGGAGGAATACCAATAGTCATAAAGTTTAAAATATATCAAGGAGATAAAAATGTCACTTTAGGAATAAGATGGT
>NC_064293.1:10265227-10267220 GCF_019186545.1 Solanum stenotomum
ATTCAGTAACTACAAAAGAAATGAGAAGATTGGTATTAAATATATTAAATTTTACATTTACTATTGAAGTGATAAAAACTGATAAGAATGTTATTGCAGATTACTTATCAAGACAAAGCTACTCAGACTGAGAAAGAAAATACAATTGAAGATATACTCAAAGCCATTACTACACTTTGTATAAAAGTGGACAGTATGGACAATGAGATACAAAAGCTAAAGACTAATGAAGATAATTTGAAGTCTAAAGCTAATACAGGTCAGCAGCATGACTGTAAAAATGCGGAGCTAAAAGGTGACGTTGGAAAACAACTTAAAACCCATAATATTTGTTTAAATACAGCTGCAGGTACAAGTAAACAAGTTAGTGAAAAACAGCATAAGAATACAAACTTAAACCAACTATTTGAAAAACCATTTACTCCAAAAATGCCAAAAAACACATTGACTATGGAACCACAAACCTCTACCTATGCAGATAGCCTACAAAATGAGAAAAAATTATATAACCATGTCACGAGAACATATATTGAAAATATATACAAAATCCAAACTTATTTAAACCGTAATCCTAGATCCACTACAACCAAAGAACCAAGTCAAGACTACCTAACACAAAAATTACAAGGTTATAACAAGCTAATCACACAGCCAAAAACTAACGCCAATTTAGTAAGGACATGTTACAATTATGGACTATTAAATATCGTATACACATACGACGGAGAAGAAATAACTGGAATACCAGAACTACACAAGGCATTCATTACATATAAAAGAGTTACCCAGGGAAATTTATTTTGTGTAAAGTTTTATACAGCACCAACGGAGATATTATACGAAGAGATAAAACCTCCGATTCAAGTTATTAAGATCGAACTAACCAAAGACATGATTATACCTGAAGATATTGGACGACAGGAAGAAATACGAAAAATAGAGATACCAAGATGCCAATAAAAGAATAATTGGTATATCAACTATTATACAAGAGTTAGCAAAAAATTATTTAAACAGAAATGCTATATGGAGTTACTACTCTAGAGATCAGCTAATGATATATTCAAATTCAAGAGAACTAAGGAAAGCAGTTATGGATGAAGTCCAAAAATGGATTTTATCATTATTAAAATCAGAAGAAAGACCTACGACAAGAGCACTCAAAGCAGAATTTATTTCGTCAGAACTATTAACCAGATATTGTAAGCTAATTGAACATAAATATCCTGACCATATATGTTCAAAATGCAATGGAGAAGATAATGTAATCCCTGATGTCCAGCTGGAATGATAAAATAAAAGAAGATAGAGACGGAAAAGAGATAAGATAAAGAGAAGAAGACAAAGAAGATAAAGACAAAGGACAAAGAGATAAAAAGAAGACATAAAAACGTGTTTGGCCAACAAAGCCAAAAGTAGACGTAAATTATTATGTAAAAGTCTTAAAGTGTACAGTAGTAGTCACATTATTGTAAATTATTAGGTACAAGTTAGTAGAGTAAATTAGTCAACAAGTGTAGGGTAGTATACGTGTGCATTATTAAAGTAGTATGGACAGGTGTAAAGTATGGTAGGTGGTGTGCATTGTTAATAGGACAAGTGTAAAGTAGTAGGTGGTAGTGCATTATTATGCAGTAAGTAGTATAGTACATGCATTAGTGTGCACTACTGTAATTCCTTTCTATATATAGGAAGGTATATGTAACATAATAAGCAAGTCGGGAATAAACGAAGCTTTCTTAAAAAACACTCTCTCAAATATTTAAAAACTTAATAGATAATGGAACAACCTTCAGATATCATGGATAAGCAAGAGGCAAAGGAATATTGTTCAAAAAATATGCAGAACTAATTTCATATATTCCTGAATATCATATATATGATTGAATAAATTTATGTTAGTTATTATGTATTAGAATTATTTGAATCATGATTTCTAGTTTATTAGCACACTGGAAACAGGGAGAAAACTTCTATACTATGCCATCCTAAT
>NC_064293.1:10267445-10274704 GCF_019186545.1 Solanum stenotomum
CATGATGAAATGATAAAAAATTATGAAACTCTAATCTTATATATACTTAAAGATATAGAAATAATTGAATTAAGAAGAATAATATGGGAAAAAATATTTAATAATAACGGATCAGAAGATATATTAAACCAATAATGGTATGAAATAGACCTACATAATTTAGACCTCGAAAGAATAGAATGGTATGATTTAGAAATAAATTTAGACTAAAATGAACTACGAATATTTACAATATTGGACAGAATCTATGGAAGATATAAAACTATTAGAACAATTAATGGAGAAAAATTTATATATGTACCTAAGAACCCAAGATATGTTATATCTAGAATATATCATAAATAATATTAAAGAGATATCAAGATTAAGACCCTTGAAAAAAGAATATTATAATAGAATCTTTAAGATAAATTCCTCACCTACCACATTACCAAAAATATGAATTCCTCAACTACCAATTCCGCACCTACGAAAAAATGGTATCAATCAATTTGTAAGTTGATACAAATGCACATGTGACCATACCATAGATGCATCTATTAAATCTATTAGTAAGTGGTCCACATGGCAGGTGAACAGACTCATATTCACCTTTTTATATGTTCCAAATAATTTCAGGGGATACAATCCCAACCTTAGTTGGTACAATGATCATTTTATCATGAGAACAAGCAACACATGAGAATTTTTGAAGAATCTTTTATTTCTTCAACATATAACCACATGAGTTCTCAATTCTTTTGCATCACATTTGAACCGAAATGGTCAATCGGTTATGCCAACATTTATTTATTCTAGTAAAATTCTAGTTTACTTTTGCATTTGATTCCTTCATCATGCCCATATTTTTATTCAACAAACAAGAGAAAGATGGGCAACCTTTTATGTAAATATTCATAACCTGCTTTGATTGTAGTAATTTGAAGATATTTAATCTTTCAATAATTTACAGTCTCAATATAACAATTTTTCTTTTCAATTCCTTTGAAACTTATAAAGTTACTTTTGAGACTTACTACAACCTCAATATTATGAACTATTTCATTTTCTGGATAGTAACAAATTAGTCCTTCCGAAACTTTCAATTAATTTTGTGTAATGCCACAATTTTTACAATACCATTCTTATGGTGACCATCTCCTTCAAGGAGAAAATTATTATTATTGTCATGGTTAAAATTATTACTTCAAGACTTATCTCTTGACAACAAATGACAAATTTGTGTTGCCACACAATAAATTTATTTTGGTCATGACCATAATCTTTATAGAAAAGAATTATTTCTTTCTTTTATCCTCCAATAGTTCATAATAAAACATACCACAATATTTGTATAGTACTCAAAGTTTATGACCGAAATGACCATTTATGTCAATTTTTTTTTTTCAATATCTCAAACCTCCCGTAGAGGTGAGATGTGGCAGTTATCCAGCCATACATGAACATGTCCTTATCCATATGAACACAAGTCACATTCTCTTCAAGAAATGACAATAACCATTTGTACATGCTCCATAAGATTTTATTAGTCATACTTTGACATTATCAAATTTATTTGACCCACCTCAACATCACTTTAAAAGTACTAAATGTACTACCACTTTGTATTTCTTTATTTTGATGGAGGATTTAAAAAACTTTCAAATTGGGCTGCACCAACTCAATGTGCCCAATAACTTTTCATACCACTTTGATGGCCAAAACTTACCTTCACATTTGAAGGACCATCTTAAGAACCCATAATGTTCTTCCTTTTAATTACCACAATTGACCATTAACATTTTACCACACTCATATTCATACATTTAACCACTTGTCATTTTCAAACACATTATGTCCTGCTACCACATTCACATAAAAGAATGGAGCAAATCATTTGGACAAATTTCATGACTTTTATCAAGAGCATATCAATTGGCTCAATCATTGTTACATCGTCATTATATAACGTTGGGACTTGAACCCAACATCTTACCCCTAAGAAGGCATTTTCGGCCATTATTTGTTGGGACCCAACCCACCATTTTACTACCATGATGCATCAGGACTCTCACCCGATGTATTACCCTCTTGGTGCGATAGGACTTGAATCCTTCGTCTTACCCTCAATCAATGACATAATAAGCCAAATATAATAGGATTCACCTTCGAGCCTTAAAAAAAATATTGTAACTTTGTGGTTAACATGCACAAATAAATATAGAACAAAAGAAACACAATAAAAATATTCTCAACAAATTATGTACTAATAACTTAAGCTTGTCAAAAGAGAGAGTTACATATAGCATTATATTATATTATGTTTGGTGAACAATAATTAAGCTAGTGAATTACCATTATAAATCAAAGAATCAATTGCACACTAAGAAAATAATAATTTCAATTACACTAAAATAAAATTGCTCACTACACTACTCCTTTTTCAATTTTCATGTGAACCCAAAATATTTCACAAACAAAATAAAATAAATTAAAACCTTATGCAATAACTAAAACAGTGAGCATAATCATAAATAAAATATAAAATAAGTTTCACATACAAAAGAAAGTATATATAGTCATAGGTGGAAAAAGAAATGCACAGTAACAATAATATTAATCATTCACCTTGTTCACAAGTAAAAATATAAAATAGATTCCACAATAATTTACCTTGTTTCCGAGAGAAAAATAAACACAATTATTTTACCTTCTTTTATTTACTTTGCTTCAATCCTGCAATGGTAGAACATTCGTGCTGATAACGTGTTGTAAAACTAAAGTAAAACAAGGCAAGAAATATAAAAGATGATAGCAATAGAAATAGGAAAACAAGAGATGAGAGCTTTTCTTATTCTTCATAGTATTCAAGTAGTTCACCAAATCTTCAAGTGTATACAATATGAACCCTTATGCCTCTATTTATAGTGTAACATAGAGGCATACAAAAGGTTAGTCATAAACATGACATTAGCATGAATATAATGGAGGAGGTTATGGAAGTGAAAGGTTACAAGAATAATGGTGTTATAAACTTGGAGGTTATGATTATCTTCATAATGGAGGAAAGTAATGGAGATAATGGGTGAGAGTAACTTCTTGGTGTAGTGGACATCCACACTATAATATTTTATAACAAAAATTACATTTTAAATGAAATTAACATGTGTCATGTAATGATTGATGTGTGAACAAATTTGTTTCTTAAAATCTGGGGCTGATCGAAAACTGATAAAATAATATTTGTTCAAAATTATTTAGTGGGGTAATAGGACGGTTACAAAGTTAAGTTATCTTTTTGAAAATCCGGGACACTTCAATGGTGACTTTATGTCTTTTCTCTATAAAAAAAAAGAGGGGAAACTTTCGTATATAGCCACTAAAAATGGTTTTAATTATGCTCCACATCTATAGTTTATTAATTACGATTCGTAGCTACATGTTATAAGGAGAAAAGTGGTGAGCGAGATTGGGAGAGGGATGAGAGAGGCAAGCGAGAGAGGGCATAGAGTGGGAGAGAGGTGAAGTGTATATGTATATCAGTTAGATAATTGTATATATGTAACTGGTATACATATGTATGTGTATATATGGCGAGCGAAATTGGGAGAGGGAGGAGAGAGGCGAGCGATATTGGGAGAGGGAGGAGAGAGGCAAGCGAGAGAGAGAAATAATTTGTATATTTCGCATCTCATTTGTATAATTCACAGGTACGTTTGTATAATTTGCGTGTTTTTGTATAATTGGGTAATATAAAGTTTGGAATTATACAAATATGATAAAACTCGAAATAACGAATTGATACAAATAAAAACATATGAACTTTAAATAGTTATACAAATTATATTATACAAATTACATTATATAAATTATATTATACAAAATTTGAAAACTACACGTTTATACAAACTTTAAAAAGTTATACACAAAAAGATTGAATGTATATGGTGATAAAACTGAAAAATTAAAGGAAATCATTGTCATATACAAATACAAACCATCGTATACAAATATAAATCAAACGAACAATTGTTAGTTGCTAATTATACAAATGTGGCGAATTATACAAACTCAAAGTCAGTCCATGTAATTAATGGTTAATGCTAGTTGCGAGTGGCAATTATAGCAAAATATAGCTATGATGACTAATTAAGTAGTATAAGTTTTCTTAACCGCATAATTTTCCCTATAAAAAATTGAGATAATTTTTAAAAATTCCGAAATACTAAAATTTTGTCAAAATACTAGTATTTTCTAGTATCGAGAAACTTGGGATGTTTGTCAAAATAAATTTGCAAAATAATAACAAAGTTATATAACCAAGGATTATTTCCAAAGTATATAACCAAGTATATTTAAAAAAAATTGTGGCCAAAGGAAAGTAAATATTGAAAACTGAAAATCCAATTTTCAATTTCGCTAAACTATTCCCAATAATAATCTCGCAAGGAAGTCTCGGAAACTAACACTTTCAAATCCAATTTAAAAATCAACCCCATCGTATTTTAGTCCTTTTATGGGAAAATTATTGAATTACACAAATATTCTTATTATAAATATAAATTTAATTTATAATTTAAAATAACAATATATTATTCTACTAATATAGGAATACATTCCCTAATTTGATAAGGATGGTAATTTTGAGCCTTTATTATTTTTCCAAACAATTCTATGTTTTCTATTTTGAGTCAAATTAGTATTTGTAAGTAGGGTGGGTATTAAATAGGATGTTGTAATTCGGTTTAGAGAATTCTCTTCAGTCTTCACAATGGGGAATCAGATATCAGAGTTGGTGAAGAAACTCAGGGAACTGCTAATAGTTTGAAGTTCAATAAATCAGGTTTGTTTTACCACTAAACAATTCTTAATACTTTTTAATTTTTTTGGTTACTAATTATGTTTGCTGCTTCACTATTGTAGTGATTAACCTCTTCATGATGGGAGATCAAATATCAAGAGGAGAAGAATTGGTGAAGAAAGCTGAGAAGAAACTCAATGCGGTTGGGGATTTTTCGGGTCCAAATACTATGACGCTGCACATTTACTCCATAAAGCTGTTGATTGCTTCGAACTCACTAAATCATGTTTGTTTTACCATTACTAATAGATAAATCAACTTCACTTTTTTAATTATAAGTCGAAATACTCCATTTGTTTGTTTGTTTGATAGTGGAATATAATGTAGCAAGGTCTAAGATGATCCGTAATTAGTTTTAGAGAATTCCTAATTTGTCTTTTGAATAGTGGAATTGAATGCTCATGAGTTAGTTTTTGGGGTTAAATTAGGTTCCGGTATAATATTTTTACTCCCGGGCCTACATGCTCTAGTTGGGTGTGTTAGAGTGAGTTAAAGTCCCACATTGATTGGGAAGGGACGGGTGGTTTGCATATATGGACTTTTGTAATTTTCTCTAATTGAGCTAGCTTTTAAAGTTGAATTAGGGTCAGGTGCCAACAGATTTTAATGGACAAATTGGATATAGAGGATCATATAGGCAACTCAACTAGGGAGTGAGCATGCTATTGTTGTTCTTGTAGGATCTATAAAAGATGACTTACTGTTTTATAAAGTATTAGATGCTCATTAATCTTACAATGTTTTGTCTTTCAGGGGATCAAGTTGGAGCAGTATATGTGAAATTAGCAAGTTGTCATCTGAAGGTATGTTTTTTTTTATCCTCTTCGTTATAACTCTTGTACAAAACCTTAAATTCTTAAAACTATTTTCTCTTATCTTATCAGTTGGATCACAAATATGAGGCTGCTCGTGCTTACGTTATCGCTGCTGATTACTACAAGATGACGAAAAATTTGAAAGGTTGTGTGTTGCTTTATTATGCTATAGTACAAATCTTGTCTGTTGCGGGAACGTCTTATGGATATATATCTATTTTTTTGCAGAGGCAATATCATGTCTAGAGAAAGCAACACATTTAATTCTGGACATTGGAAGGGTAAACGCGACCAGAGGACATTACCAGGTACAACTATATTGTTGATGAGAATTCAGATGTGCTCTTTTTGTTGTTTTCAATAGATGGCTGCTAAATGTTTTCATTATACGTTTGAAAGATACATAAAAAAATCTTTTGGATCTACGAAATTGCTAAATTATATGAACACGAGAACAATTTAGAGCTGGCTATTATTTACTATCAGAAAACAACTGATCTTTTCCAGATTATGGATTTAACATCATCTTCAAATCAGTGCAGGCAGAAAATTGCAGAATACTCAGCTAAAGTAGGTAAGTAAGATTCTTCTTCTTGAAGTAGTACGTAATACAATTTTGTATTGTTGAACATGGAAAGAATAACTGATCAAGTTTTGCATTCTGTATTTGTCACAAAGATATCAAAGATCAATCGTAATGTTTGAGGAGATAGGAACATACTCCATCAGAAACAACTTGTTGAAGTATGGAGTTAGAGGGCATCTTCTGAATGCTGGTATTTGCCAACTTTCTAGAGTTGATGTTGTTGCATTTAACAACACCTTGGAGCGAAATCAGGTAGAGTATATTTTTCTGTCAAGACTCTTAAGATTTCAATGGGACATGATATATATATGTTTCATGCATCCTGCTTTGCAGATACTGGATACAACATTTTCAGGTATGCGCGAGTGCAAGTTTCTAATGTTATGCCATATAGCTTGTATTAAATCTAGGATCATTATGTGTTCCAAATATGATTATGGAGAATACTTTTGCAATGATAGGGTTTGGCAGCCGCTATTGAAAAGAGAGATGTTGCAGAGTTTACTAGTTGTCTCAAGGAATATGATAACACAATAAAACTGGTAAATTTAAATTTGTACTTCCTTGTCTCAATCAACCTTATCACATTTTATGATGCTTCTTTCATCCCATTTAATAGGATGAATGGAGGACACCAGTTCTTCTCAGGGTGAAGGAAGTATTGAAGGTGAAGGAGCTAGAGTCAAAGGGACAGTTAGGACGGTTATTTTATATTGTACCATGTTCACTTATTTTATTTTGTATGACCAAAATTAGATTTTTCGAAACAAAAAATCATTGACACCTCTAGCTAGCTAATATGATTGAGGAATATGATCTTACTTTAAGGGTGTGTTTGGTATGATGGAAAATGTTTTGCCATGAAAAATATTTTCTTGGAAAACAAGTGGATTCTCATAAAAATGATATTCTAAAAAAATTGAAATATTCTTCAAAAACAACTTTGAAAAAGAACATTGACAGGGGTGGCCTTGGTGGGGTAGGGCGGGGAAGGGGGTGGCCTTGTTTGGGGGGGGGG
>NC_064293.1:10275028-10290176 GCF_019186545.1 Solanum stenotomum
ATAAAAATATATTTGAAATTTAAAAAAAATATTTTTTTTGAATGTGGAGGGTCGGGTACGGGGTATGGGTAGGGTAAGAAAAAAAATTAAATGATGAAGTAGAGTTTTGGAAAATGTTTTCCTCACTTTTGGAAGGATGAAGTAGAGTCATTTTCCTTAAATTTGAGGAAAATGAGTTGACTTGGAAAATATTTTCCAAACATGGAAAAATTGAAAAACATATTCTGGAAAATGTTTTCATCCATACCAAACACACCTAATTCTTCTTCTAGGATTGTTTCTTATCATCCTCTACTGAAGTGTTACATTTCGGGCCTCCACTTTTCTTTTCATTAATGAAATGCACAAGTTAATGTTATTATGAACTCAAACAAAAGAACAAAAAAATAGATTTAAGATACTTGTTCAAAAGAAAAAACAACGTGGGTAACATTATGACTAGCGTTCTGTACTGATAGAGTTTGACTTCCAACTTGAGTTCGACATAGTGGTGGAGCCTTCATAAAGGTGGTGTGCAACATTCACTATATATACATAATAGTATATACAATCTAACTTTTGGATGAATCCCCTAGACTCTTATAGCTCCAGCTCTACCCCAAGTAGAGTCCTATTACCAATAAGTATTATTTTAAAGTCCGAAATATTAGAAGAAGAATCAAATGAGAAAATTCAATAATCAACATTTATAAGACCTTATTTTTTATAACTCAAAACTATAACGATAGGAGAATATATAACCCAAAAATATAACAGAAGATATACACATACCATATTTGAAAGTTTTAGAAGTATGTTTAACCTTTTTCGGATATAATATTATTGTTATATATCATGCATTGAAGGGTGTTTGTTCAAACTATAGTACAAACACATTGCAACTTTTACATGGACTATAAAATTTACACTAAGGAGAATCCATTTAAAAGGGAGCATTATTTTACCTATAAATAAAATTACAACATGTGAAAGGCTATTTATTTTATTTAATTTATCAGCGATAACTGTGATAATTCAGAGTATACATGCAATTCTCAACATACTTCACCAAATTTGCAGGCTGAGGCAGACGTGTTGCAACACCTACACGTATATTACACAATCAGATCACTTAAAAGGTAATTCTAAATAACTCTATCTAATGGACATTGATTTATACTGATGGTGTAAATCTTTTAGTATTATCAGTACGTATAACTTAAATCCAATTAAGGCATATGACGAAAAAGGAAGAAATGGGCTCACCGAGTTCATACGCTTTAGCAGCAATATGAGCTGAGATCTTTCTGATATTACCAAAAGGAGGGTATATTATCCCCTTGCCATAATGCTCCTCAGTTACTTGACTGGCCAACGCTTCTGTTGTTTCGCGTAAACAAAAATTAATGAGAGGAGGATGTGACACGTTTGGCGGTTGGGGAGGGGATTGACTTGTCCAAATTTGACCCAACTCTCCCATTTGCCACCTCTTATGGTCAAGATATGAGATTTCAATTTAAGGTTTGTAATTCAAATAGTCCCTCTATTTCAATTTGGTTGTCTAATTTTGACTTGAGATGAAATTTAAGAAAGTAAATGCAACTTTAGACTATGTGGTACATGAACATGCCATGTGGGAAGTTGAAAATTAAAGAGTTATCATTTATCAAAAGAGAAAAGAGACATTCTTTTTAAAACAAACTTAATAGGAAAGTTAGACAAACAAATTGAAACAAAAGAGTACTTACAAGCTGCTAAAAGCATGTCGTTGTGCACACAGATAGCGCCAATCATGACCAATCCAAAACCAAATCTCGGGAATATGTAACAGTTGTTCGCCTGTGATATTGCACGAAAGAGCGTAACTTAACCATAATCGAGTTGATTGTGGTGGTACTTCACAAAAGAACTTAAGCATATATATGCATTAATAAACCTGGCTAGGAATGTGGAGTTTGTTGTTGTACTCTACAGAAGGGAATAGACTTCCACTTGCGAAGATGGCTCGACCCTCTTCATAAAGAAAATAATAAGAAACAAGATCAACGTCGTGAGCGTTTGGTGCAAGATTTAACCGAACACAAATTTAAACTTGACAGATTCATCTTTTAAGATCCTTATAAGCATTGAACTCATTGTACTTTTGAAATGATGGTTTCAAAATTTTAGTGATTTTTCACATATACCTCTATTATCATGAATATTAGCTACTTACCTCACTCCAGTGTAAGCTTCTTCAGTAGTGCATTCGGATTGTGTAGTCAGGTTTGAGAGAGCCATAATGAAAGGTCTCTGCAAATCATATTTTAGTCAGTTAGCTCAAAGAAATTAATTTTGAATGGGGAGAGAGGAAATGGAAAATCGCGGAAATGAAGCACCTTGTTTATGGAGGCCATAACCTCAATCACTTCCTTAATAAATGTTTTTCCCACTCCAGACGTTCCGATTATGGCAGCTGGCTTAATGGCCTAAATTAAATTTGGAAGTGTTAATGCATACAAAAGGATTATAAAAGTGGCAATCCTCGATTAGGGAGCTCATCGATCAAACCTTAACAGTGTCGAGGAGATTGTTGACAGGTTCGTGTTTATATGCCCAAGGTTTCTTGTGAGCTTGAAGTGATTCCTTTCAAGCGTTTACAATTAAACCCTGCACATAACCACTAAATTACATAGACTATTTACGTAGAGGAACCAATCGTAAACTTTGTTAAATGTGAAATTTAAGACAAATACTAGCCTGGGAGATGGTATATTTTTCTACCTTTGAGTCCACGAGCCAGATATTTTTACGCGCTTCCTCCACAGGACCATTTATCTACAGATAGCAAACACAATTTATCAAGTGAAACATACTAAACGAGATACGACTTTGACAAAACATTGATAACCAAAATCTTTTACCTTCTTTGAAATCACAAGAGCTATGAGTTCTCCTATACCAGTTCCAGCCTGTGATCACAAAGAGATTGACATGAAGAACAATTTAATGACTTTAAGATCATTTCAATATCTTTTAATGTGAATAATCCATCCATATCTGCTATCGACACGAGTAGAGGCAAAAATATTATATGATTTCAGATGCATAATATCTCCTCTGAATGTAAATCGCGTCATGAGTGAGTGACATAATCATTAGAGAGTTGGGATGTCATCCAAGTATTGTATTATTTCCCTAAGTTATTTATTTCCACCATTTGTATCCTTTTTACATGTTGTTAGACATAGCTCGTCTCCCAAAATAATTGAAAACTTGAATATGCAAAAGAAAGTTCTAGCCTTACTTCTCCAGCACCGAAGAACAAGAATGTATGATCAGCTAAGGACCCTCCGAACAGCATAAGTGATGCAACAAGCCCCACAAGTACCACAATAGCTATCCCATGCAGCATTAATAGGATCAGAAACCAAACAAAAGCAAATGTTTGGTGATATAGGCCAAAAAAAATGCAACATACTTGTATATCATCATTGAATACCAAATGTGTGGTACCATATTTTGCCAACAGCTCAAAAGCATTGTGATTCGCAAAATCGTCATACTATAGATAACGTTACAAATATCAGACGTTACTTGAAAGTCGATGTGGTCCTTAACAAGTTTCAAGTTACTAACTTGTACAAGAACTTTTTCACCATAATTTTTCTTCACAACCTTCATGAATTCATCAAGAAAGTCGTAGTATTCCTACAAGAAGCAAAAACAAACAGACATGTCTTGAGAACATGCTGCAGATCTCAATTTATATTTAGAACAAGTACGATATAAAGTTATGCTATTATAAAATTAACCTTGCTGGTAGCTCTTTTTTGTCTAAGTCTAATGTAAAACTTGTCTTTCAATAGTTGCTCATTATTTGTTCCCACATCAATTGTTATAGGCAAACACCGCACATTCGAGCAAAATGATAGGATGTTCATAGTTACAAAATTATAGTAGAGTATATAAGTTTTAACGAGTTTTGGTACCGCTGAAGGTCTGACTCCTCCGAGTGCCGTATACAGAGCCATTTCTCTGTTGGTATACCCAATCTCTGTGACAATATAATGTGATTCATAACAGGATTACTCATTCGACGCATTACAAAGTCAAACAAGAAAAGAAAATTTATTTTTTTGCGCCAAAGAATCTAACTAAAGGATTAAAAAAATGCAAGAATTTTGAAACTTAACACAAATTTTAAGCAATTTTTACATTATAATACAAACTTCTCTTATGTCGGGGGAGTCCATGAAGGACTGCACACCAAAGGGTGTAATGAGGCAATCTATTCTGACACAAGCATTAGCCATTATTTCCACCAATCAAACCCGTGACCTATAAAATTTACCGTTGCTCCAAGGCTTACCTCCATTCAAGTGAACCCCCTTTTGCACACGTAGCTACCACACACATAATACACAACAACAACATACTCAATATAACTAGTCCCGCAAGTGAGGTCTGGAGAGAGCACTACATACATACTCAGTATAATTAATCTTGCAAGTGAGGTCTAGAGAGAGCACTACATACACAGACCTTACACCTATCTTTGTGGGGTAAAGAGGTTGTTACTAATAGACCCTCAGCTACAAACTAATACAATATGTGTCGCCGAATTACCGAGCAACCGAGATCTCCAAGTCCAAGAATTCTTTCACCATCGGTAATGACAATAACTTGTATATTCCTTTCAGGCCAGCTTTTCAATACCTCAAGGATCCTTCCTCTGCAAATAAATAAACACATACATCTTTAGTCGAATTACTTTCACTACGAAGCAGTAAATACATTATACATTTTAACTCATAAAACTACCATACTTTTCTTTCAAACTGATGTATAAACCCTGTGGACGCTTAAAAATTCTTCCATAGTCACTCCCCGAGCCTACACCCTAGACGTGGCCTGCACTAGAAGACCATTGCTGGCCTCAAGCGAACCCTTGGCTTGGCTTACTTAACTCAGTGGAAGATTTTAAGCATTAAGAAAGAGATTCACAAGCTAAATTACTCAATTGTCTCAAAACTGAAATTACTCAAATAGCTTAGAATGTTTAAAAGTCAACATTCAGCTTGGCCAAAATGGCAACTCAAGTCTTAACATATGAAATGACAATGTAAAGACATCAGACTACTAACTGCGTATGAAGTCTCTAAAACAAAGAGGGATGTCAGGACAGGACCCCCAATTATCCTAACATCTAAAAGACTAGAAAGCAAATAAAGGAGTCCTCCGGAATGCAATGACGCTCACCAACAAACTCTGAATGTTGAAGCTAGATCAACGACGCGCTGAATACTAANTTCACAAGCTAAATTACTCAATTGTCTCAAAACTGAAATTACTCAAATAGCTTAGAATGTTTAAAAGTCAACATTCAGCTTGGCCAAAATGGCAACTCAAGTCTTAACATATGAAATGACAATGTAAAGACATCCGACTACTAACTGTCTATGAAGTCTCTAAAGCAAAGAGGGATGTCGGGACAGGACCCCCAATCATCCTAACATCTGAAAGACTAGAAAGCAAATAAAGGAATCCTCCAGAATGCAAGGAGGCTCACCAACAGACTCTGAATGCTGAAGCTGGATCAACGAGGCGCTGAATGTTGATCCTGGTTACTTGTGTCTGCATCATATTACGATGCAGGCCAACTGACATCAGTACATTAAATGTACGAGTATGCGAGTTGGAATGCTAAACAATACAAAGGCTTGAAAAGATTCTGAAAGAAATACTTACCTTGGCTCTTCTCAACTCATAAATAACTAAACTCAAAATAATGTTTTGAACACATGCAATATATTAAAAACTTTATAAAAAAGTAAAAGCAACTTAGTTCATTAAAGAATATGCAATAACAAACTCAACTTTACTCATACAATAAAGTAATATAGTTTAGGTGGGAGTTTCTCTAACCGACAACCACCACTATGAGCCTAAGTGGTGATACATCGTCTTTACCATCACACTGCCAGACTGTCCTATACTTTGCCATCATATAGAACTACTTAACTTAGTCGATCCACTAGCTTAACTTATGTGATCATCTAAAAAGTATGACCTATTAACATCCATGATGGCTACATGGTTTATGGAGACTTGAGTTACTATGAACTCGCATCCCCATATCTGTGCTCAATACTACTCCCAAAAATATACTTAGCTCATATGTTTTTAAAACAACTTCTTTCTTTGGCTTGAGGTAATTACTCAAAACTTAGCTTAAAAGCTCTCTTGGAATAGATGTTCCCTTTACTTGCTCAAATGTGAAAACATTTATGAACTCTTTGGGAATACTTAGTTCCCTTATAACTTTTTGAGAAATGAACTCAACTCTTTACTCTTTTCTTAACTTGAAACTTAAGCCTTAAAACAACGTTAAAACATTCGTTAAAGACTTTTGAAAAACTTTATAAACTTTGGTTTGACGTGCTTCTCAACTTCTAGACTTCAGTCTTAGTTTCTCTTGACTTTGATCCTAATTTTCCTTAAATTGAATTATGGATTCAAGGTTCATGATCTCATGTTTATGGATGATTTCATGATGTTTATATGTACCTTAGAGTGTTGGAATCAACTAGAAAACATAGGTACATTGCTAAGGAACTAGTACGAAAAAATGGGGGAAAGAATGGGAAGAACTGACGTCCCTGGTGCTCTGAGAGGCGCAGGGCCCCAACCTTTGAGATTCAGGGAACAAGTTGGAGCACTCTGGCTGGCATATCGCCCCAGATCCCCACATTCAGGGATTTATTTGGGGGGCACTGGCTTGCGCGACGCCCCACCCCCTTCCCTAGGTGTTTGACAACTTCTCTTCTTCGTTTTTCAACTCTAAACCCTCTAAACTTCGATGGTTCTTTGCCCAAACACTTAGGATCATTTATACCCTCAATATATGATAAATTCAAACCAAAATTACACCCAGAAACATGAATCAAATCGCAAGAAATTTCAATAAAACAACCTACAATAATTCAAATGAATTTCATCAAGAACTCAAAGGATTTACTTTCAAATCACACATAATTCGCTGAATTGAATCATGATTGGCGCGTGGGTGAATTATTAACCCAACGCTATGTGATCTAACATACCTTCTAGGGATCACCCCCGACGAAATCCACAAGCTAAACTCGACGAACTTGACGATTTCCTTGCTTCTCCTTCTCTTTTCTCCTCTTCTCTAAAACCCTAACTCCTTTCCAAAAGCGTAAAACTGACCAAGTTCAGTTTAGACCCTTAATTAATTAACTAAAACGAATTTAATTAATTGGATAAGGAAAAGACTGAAATACCCTTCAAAAATCCGGATTGAACATTTCCTTATTTGAACAGCCGAACATCCACTGGGAGTATCTCACTTATACAAACTCGGATTCGCACAAACTCAGCGGTGTTGGAAAGATAATTCCAAGATATTTCATACCATATTTGGAAGTGCTCCTAACTCATCCTGAAGTAGAAGTTATGGTTGTTTGAAGTTGACCAAAAACTCACTTTTTCCTAACTTAACAAAATTTCCATATTTTCATTCTTTCCAAAAATGACTATTTCCAATTATTGGCTTCTTCCTATTTATTTCAAATTGTAAGATGTTACAATATCTCCCCCTTGAGAACATTCGGCCTTGAATGAGATTACTCTTTCTAAGCTAAGGGTGTAACATGCAACATTCAGCTCAAGCACCCACAAGCAAATGCAAAACAAACAACATGCTCACTCATAATTTAAAGAGTACTAAGAAGAGAATTAGTACCTTGGTCTTCATTTTCTCTAGATTCAAAGAGATGTGGATATCTCTTCTTCATATCCTCTCCAGCTTCCCAAGTAGCTTCTTCAACAAATTGGTTCCTCCAAAGGACTTTGACTGATGCAATCTCTTTTGTCCTCAACTTGTGAACTTTGCGATATAGAATCTGAACTGGAATCTCCTCATAAGATAAGCTATCCTTGATCTCAATATTTTTAGTTTGTATGATCAATGAAGGATCGCTCATGCACTTCTTCAACATGGAGATGTGAAACACCAGATGAACCGCTGCTAACTCTTAGGGTAGCTCTAACTCATAAGCTACCTTGCCAATCCTCTTGGATATTCGATAAGGTCCAATATGCCGGGGACTAAGTTTCCCCTTCTTACCAAACCTCATAACACCCTTCATGTGTGAGACTTTTAGATATACCCAATCATCTACTTCAAACTCTAACTCCCTCCTCCTAATATCAATGTAGGATTTTTGACGACTATGTGCCGTTTTTAACTTCTCTTAAATCACTTTCACCTTCTCCATAGCTTGATGAACTAAATCTGGTCCTATCAACCCTACTTCACCAACTTCAAACCATCTAATAGGAGATCTACATCTTCTCCCATAAAGAACTTCATATGGAGCCATTTGGATGCTAGAGTGGTAACTATTGTTATAAGCAAACTCAATGAAAGGTAGGTGATCATCTCAACTACCTTTGAAATTTATCACCCAATCTACCTTGATACCTCAAAACACCATCTCCCCTTTATTCAAAAGCTAATATTTTTTGCTTAAGAACACTTGCCTTTAATTCAAGCCACAAACGATCTTGGTCTTTCTTTCCTTTCACTTCTGACACAAATGATGAGTCAGCCCCATTCATCACCACTACTCCTCCTTCTGTGGAATCCATTAGTTGAACTCCTAGTTGTGCAAGTCTATGCACCTCTTGTGCTAACTCTTTCTGATCTTCCTCAAAATGGGCGGTACTACCCATAGACAACCTGTTCAAGGCGTCAGCAACAACATTAGCCTTACCTGGGTGATAAAAAATACTCATGTCATAATCCTTGAGTAATTCTAACCACCTCTTTTTGTCTGAGTTTAAGCTCTTTCTGACTAAACACATATTGAGGACTCTTGTGATCGGTGAACATATCCACATGAACATCTTAAAAATAATGGCGTCATACTTTCAAAGCAAAACTACAACAGCCAACTCTAAGTCATGGGTTGGGTAATTCTTCTCATGAACCTTCAACTGTCTTGAGGCATAAGCTATAACTTTGTAATTCTGCATTAATACACAACCCAAACCAACTCTAGACGCATCACAATATATAACAAAACCTTGCATACCTTCTGGTAAGGTCATTATTGGGGCAGTAGTCAACCACTTTTTCAATTCCTGAAAACTTTTCTCACAAGTTTCGGACCATTGAAACTTCATTGTTTTCTAAGTCAACTTGGTCAAAGGAGATGAATTATATAAAAATCCCTCAACAAACCATATATAATATCCAGCCAACCCAAGAAACTCCTAATATCAGTTGGAGATGTGGGTCTAGGCCAATTCTGCACTGCCTTTATCTTTTGGGTATCAACTCTAATTCCATCACCGGAAACTATGTGACCCAAGAATGCCACTGACTCAAGACAAAACTCACATTTAGAGACCTTAGCATATAATTCCTTATCTTTCAAATTCTTAAGAACTATTCTGAGATGGCTAGCATGTTCTTCTTCATTCCTTGAATAGATTAGTACGTCATCAATAAAGACGAGAAAAAAAACATATCTAAATAAGGTTTGAAAACTCTATTCATAAGGTCCATGAACGTTGCAGACGCATTGGTTAAGCCGAACAACATGACTAGAAACTCATAATGACCATAACGGGTCCTGAACACTGTCTTTGGAATATCACATTCCCTTACTTTCAACTGATGGTAACCTGATCTGAGGTCTATCATTGAGAAACACGAAGCACCCTGAAGCTGATCGAAAAGATCATCAATTCTTGGAAGAGGATACTTGTTCTTGATGGTAACCTTGTTCAACTGAAGATAGTCTACACACATCCTAAGGGAACCATCTTTCTTTCTCACAAACAAGACTGGAGCACCCCAAGGTGAGACAGTTGGTCGAATGAAACCCTTATCTAGGAGATCTTTCAACTGCTGTTTCAACTCTGTTGGTGCCACTCTATATGGAGGAATAGAGATAGGATGAGTATCTGAAAGAATATCTATATCGAAGTCTATCTCTCTCAGGAGGGACTCCGGGTAGATCATCACGAAAGACTTCTGGAAACTCTTTTTCTACTAAAACTGATTGAATAGAAGGTATCTCAACACTAGAGTCATTAACTCAGACCAAGTGATAGACTCACCCCTTAGAAACCAACTTTCTCGCCTTAAGGTACGAAATGAAACGACCCTTAGGCACTACTGAACTGCTTTTCAACTCTATAATTGGTTCACAGGAAATTAGAACTTGACTACTCGAGTTCTACAATCTATTGACGCATAGCAGGCTTGAAGCCATTCCATACCTAGAATGACATCAAACTCTACCATGTCTAACTCAACTAAATTAGCCAAGGTACTCTTGTGATTGACGGAAATGGAACAATCATGATAGACTTCTTTCTGCTAGAATAGAATCACCAACAGGTGTAGAAACACTGAAGGACTCAAGATGTTGCTCTGGAAGAACATCAAAACTAAAGACTTGGATCGTACCAGTGACAAGATCTGGCGAATCCTCTTGCTCACGGTGACTAGTGATAGCATAAAGACGATTTCCTTCTCCGCCTGCCCCTGAAGTCGCTCATCTAGATGCAGCTCTGTTTGGTGGATCAACTGAAGAAGACTGGGCTCTATTCCCCCGTTGCCATTACTTTATCTGCTCTTAGGACACTCTCTCATAAAATGATCATTCTGGTCACACTTGAAGCAAGTAGTGGAGCCATCACGACACATCCCTGAGTGGCTCCTACCATAGTTAGCACATGCAGAAGTCTTAGTACCCCATTCTGCCTTTCTACCTTGCGAATGTGCAAGTCTAGCTCTGAAGTTCTGAGAATTCTGACTATTGTACTCACATTTGTTACTTGGTGCAGGTGCATTGGCAGATAAGGGAGCAGGTCCTTTTTTCTTATGTTGAAAAGAAGACCGGTTCGCATTACTTTTTTGCTGCCCGAACTCATTCCTTGATGTCTTAGCTCTCTTGTTCTTAAACTCTTCGTTATCCCTCAATTGGTCTTCCTCAACATAGTACACATGGATCATCCACCTTGCTATGCCCATGTAATTGCTTACCTTCCTTAGTTTACAGACGAGACAGCCCAGCAGCAAATAAACTCATCCTGCTCCTCATGTCGGCAACCATCTTTTTTCTTCTCTTAGCTCACGTGGAAAGAAACGCCACATGAAAGCACTTTCAAAACAGTACAACTCACAAACGGTTACGCGTAAGCAGGAGTTAAAAAGAAACTTTTTAGAGGTAAACTCTAACGCACGAAATGAATATGAAAGAAGTGGAGGAATTCCTAAAAGTTGCCGCCTCCTAATTATAGATGTGGCGCGCTTCACACCGATAACTAGGACTCTACAGACACGACTTCATAGACTCCCAAAGACTCTTGAACTCTGTGCTCTGATACCAAGTTTGTCACGCCCCAAGCCTACACCCTGGACGTGGCCGGCACTCGAAGACCATTGCTGGCCTTAAACGAATACTTGGACTAGCTTACTTAACTCATCGGAAGATTGCAAGCATTAAGAAAGAGATTCACATGCTAAATAACTCAATTGTCTCAAAACTAAACTTACTCAAATAACTTATACAAACAGCTTAGAATGTTTAAAAGTCAACATTCAACTTGGCCAAAATGGCAACTCAAGTCTTAACATATGAAATGACAATGTAAAGACATCCGACTACTAACTGTCTATGGAGCCTCTAAAACAAAGAGGGATGTCGGGACAGGACCCCCTACCATCCTAACATCTGAAATACTAGAAAGAAAATAAATGAGTCCTCCGGAATGCAAGAAGGCTCACCAACAGACTCTGAATGCTCAAGCTAGATCAACGAGGCGTTGGATGTTAATCTTGGTTACCTGTGTCCGCATCATAATACGATGCAAGCCAACTGGCATCAATACATTGAATGTACAAGTATGCGAGTTGGAATGCTAAACAATACAAAGGCTTGAAAAGATTCTGAAAGAAACACTTACCTTGGCTCTTTTTAACTCATGAATAACTTAACTCAAAATAAAGCAATGAAGACATGTAATATATGTAAAGCTTTATAAAACAGTAAAAGTAACTTAGTTCGTTAAAGAAAATGCAATAACAAACTCAACTTTACTCATATAATAAAATAATATAGTTTAGGTGGGAGTTTCTCTAACCGACAACCACCACTATGAGCCTAAGTGCTGATACAACGTCTTTACCATCACGTTGCCAGACTGTCCTATACTTTGCCGTCATATAGAACTACTTAACTTAGTGGATCCACTAGTTTAACTTATGTGATCATCTTATAATTATGACCCATTAATATCCATGATGGCTACATGGTTTATGGAGACTTAAGTTAATATGAACTCGCATCCCCATATCGGTGCTCAATACTACTCCCAAAAATATACTTAGCTCATATGTTTTTAAAACAACTTCTTTCTTTGGTTTGAGGTAATTACTCAAAACTTAGCTTAAAAGCTATCTTGGAATCGATGTTCCCTTTTATTTGCTCAAATGTGAAAACATTTATGAACTCTTTGGGAATACTTAGTTCCCTTATAACTTTTTGAGAAATGAACTCAACTCTTTACTCTTTGCTTAACTTGAAACTTAAGTCTTAAAATAAAGTTAAAACATTCGTTAAAGACTTTTGAAAAACTTTATAAACTTTGCTTTGACTTGCTTCTTAACTTCTACATTTCAAGGTTCATTATCTCATATTTATGGATGATTTCATGATGTTTAGATGTACCTTAGAGTGTTGGAATCAACTAGAAAACATAGGTACAGTGCTAAGAAACTAGTACGAAAAGATGGGGGAAGAATGGGAAGAACTGGCGTCCCTGGCGCTCTGAGAGGCGCGGGGTGCCAGCCCTTGAGATTCAGGGAACAAGTTGGGGCTCTCTTGCTGGTGCGTCACCCCAGAACCCCACATTCAGGGACTGCTTGCACAACGCCCCACCCCCTTCCCCAGGTGTTTGATGACTTTTCTTCTCCGTTTTTCAACTCTAAACCCTCTAAACTTCGACGGTTCTTTCCCCAAACACTTAGGATCATTTATACCCTAAATATATGATAAATTCAAACCGAAATTACACCCGTAAACTTGAATCAAATCGCAAGAAACTTCAACAAAATAACCCACAAGAATTCAATCGAATTTCATCAAGAACTCAAAGGATTTACTTTCAAATCACACATATTTCGCTGAATTGAATCATGATTGGCGCGTGGGTGAATTATTAACCCAATTCTATGTAATCTCACATACCTTGTAGGAATCACCCCCGACGAAATCCACAAGCTAAACTCGACGAACTTGACGATTTCCTTGCTTCTCCTTCTCTTTTCTCCTCTTCTTTCCTCTTCTCTAAAACCCTAACTCTTTTCCAAAAGCGTAAAACTGACCAAGTTCAGTTTAGATGCTTAATTAATTCACTTAAACGAATTTAATTAATTGAATAAGGAAAATACTGAAATACCCTTCAAAAATTCGGATTGGACATTTCCTTATTTGAACAGCCCAACTTCCAATGGGCGTATCTCACTCATACGAACTCGGATTCGCGCAAACTCAGCGGCGTTGGAAAGATAATTCCAAGATATTTTCTACCATATCTTTAAGTGATCCTAACTCATCCTGAGCTAGAAGGTATGGTCATTTGAAGTTGATGAAAAACTCACTCTTTCCTAACTTGACAAAATTTCCAGATTTTCATTCTTTCCAAAAATGACTATTTCCAATTATTGGCTTCTTCCTATTTATTTTAAATTGCGAGATGTTACATCCATATTTTTTGCAAGCCTCGCCAACTATCGGAGTATAGACAATCGGAAGCAATTCTTCTACATTACTGATAAGAGGATTGTAAAACAACCTTTCATTTCTCTCCTGCAAATACAATACAGAAAAGAAAACAGAGAGAATGAGAAGGCTGGCTAAATAAAATACCATCACAACATCAATTTCACGTATGGCCTCTGAACTTTACCCGTTATAATAGAAAATTCATAAAAACATTGTTTTGCCACATTAAACAAACTGAAATTCACCAACTATAACAATAACATTACGTACTCCGGATGTCTCGATTTATATGTCATAGTTCAAATTTTGAAAAGTCAAAACTTTTATTTTGACTGTTAATTCAGACATACAATTTTTAAGGTATTTGAAAAACAATTTACATATTTAGAAACTACATAAAAAGTACAATAAGTCGCAAGAATTAATAATTCAAAATATTCAAAAGAAATACGAATAAACTAGGGAGTGAACATACTATTGTTGGCTCAATCAACTTAACACATTTTATGATGCTTCTTTAATCTTATTTAACAGGATGAATGGAGGACACTAGTTCTTCTCAAGGTGAATGAAGCGTTGAAGGCGAAGGAGCTAGAGTCAAAGGGACAGTTAGGACGGTAACTTTATATTGTACCATGTTCGCTTATTTTATTTTGTATGACCAAAACTGGACTTTTCAAAACAAAAAACCATTGACACCTCTAGCTAGCTAGTAGGATTGAGGAATATGATCTTACTTTAATTCTTCTTCTAGAATTGTTTTCTTATCAACCTCTAATGAAGTGTTACATTTCGGGTCTCCACTTTTCTTTTCGTTAATGAAATGTGCAAGTTATTGTTATTATGAACTCAAACAAAAGAACAAAAAAATAGATTTAAGATACTTGTTCAAAAGAAAAAAAAGACGTGGGTGACATTAAGACTAGCGTTCTGTACTGATTGAGTTTGACTTCCAACTTGAGTTCCACGTAGTGGTGGAACTTAAAAATTCAAAAGAAATACGAATAAACTAGGGAGTGAGCATGCTTTCAAAGTTGAATTAGGGTCCGGTGCCAACAGATTTTAATGGGCAAATTGGATATAGAGGATCATATAGTCAACCCAGCTAGAGAGTGAGCATGCTATTGTTGTTCTTGTAGGATCTATAAAAGATGACTTATTATTTTATAAAGTATTAAATGTTCATTAATCTTACGATGTTCGTCTGTCAGGGGATCGAGTTGGAGCAGTGTATGTGAAATTAACAAGTTGTCATCTGAAGGTATGTTTTTTTTATCCTCTTTGTTATAACTCTTGTACAAAATCTTAAAACTATTTTCTCTTATCTTATCAGTTGGATCACAAACATGAGGCTGCTCGTG
>NC_064293.1:10290459-10411357 GCF_019186545.1 Solanum stenotomum
TTATGATGAATATGACTTATATATGTCGAAGATATGTTATGTATGATCATTATCAATATGGTAAGTTATGATGAAATATGATCTTATGAATGTATGCATGAAGTAGGTTTCTTAATGTGATACTTGGCTTTGAATAGGGTTATGGGGTTCTATTCTTTGAATTGCACTAGTATTGCTTGGGTTGTCTACATGTTAGAATGATATTATGTTGGATTGGACTATGAAGCTTACTTTGTGTGCATATTGGATTTACTTGGTAAAAAGCATGTTTTGACTAAATGTCCTTTTATGCATGTTTCAATGGTATTTATGCATAGTAGTCATACCTAGTACGTGTGTTGTGCTAACCCATATTTTCTCCCTTTTCCTCAGACATTTAGTTTCGGGCCATTGAGGATTCAAGCTTACTTCTCAAGACTCTTGGAGTTGCTTCCCCAAGTTGGTGAGTCCTCAAGTCCGAGGACAAGACCCTATGATCTAGCTTCTATATTTAGTTCTTTGCTTATGTTGAAATACATTGTTGTACTTTCCTATTTCAAAACTTCTTATTGATGTAAGGGCTAAGTCCCATTTTTGATACTTTTATGTCTAGATGGTACATTGTGACGAAGTTAGATTCTGTTTTTCATATATGAAGTGAAGTTGAACTTCCAAAGTAAAAGTTTTAAATTTTTCGTGATTTTATTCTATGATACGTGCTATGACGAATGCTAAGGGCTTGTATAAGACCTCTTCGAGGTCGAATACGCCGGTAATGACTAAAGGGTACTCTTGGGTCGTTACAAACTTTGTATTAGAGCATAAGGTTGAGAATAACGTAGGATTTATCTCACAAGATACCACGTTGAGTAGAGTCTTGTTCATGGGTGTGAAGCGCGCCACACTTATGTATGAGAGGCTACAAGATACTTAGAAACTTTCACTCTTTTGTTATTACATAGTCGTGCCTAAGAGTCTTAACTCTATTTAGTCCTTTTCTTCTAATCCTTCTCTTGTGCCTATAGGCAATGAATATACGAAGGAATAATCCAAGGAGGGCCGGAGAGGAGAATGTGAATGAGGCGGTTACCGCTTCAAACTCCTCAAAATCCTCAAGCTCCTATTGAAGAAGGGTCTATGTCTAATGTTGAGATAAGGTCGGTTATTCATAATGTGACGCAAGTGTTGGCCACTCAAGTTGCTAGGGATGCTAGGGTGAAAGTGAACCCCAATGCTAGCACTACCGCTTCTAGGATAAGGGATATCACAAGCATGAATCCCTCTACTTTCTTTGGCTCCAAAGTGGAAGGAGATCCATAAGGATTCGTTAATGAAGTTTTTAAGGTTCTAGAGACTATGGGTGTGTCATCTCAAGAAAAGGCGTAGTTAGCCGCCTATCAACTCAAAGATATGACACAAGTATGGTATGAACAATGGAAGGAGGGGAGACCTATTAGAGAGGGTCCAATAAGTTGGGCTACATTCAAGATGACTTTTCTTGATATGTTTTTCCCCTTGGAACTAAGGGAGAGGAAAATGCAAGAATTCATCAACCTCCGTCAAGGGGATATGAGTGTGAATGAGTATGGCCTCAAGTTCACTCAATTGTCCAAGCATGCTCCTACTTTGGTGTTAGACACTAGAGCTACAATGAACGAATTTGTTATGGGGGTATTCGATCTTGTGGTGAATGAATGTAGGTCGGCTATGCTAATCCCAAGCATGGACATTTCTTGTCTTATGGTTCATGCCGAACAAATTGAGGAGCAAAAGCTTAAGCAAGTTGGTAGAGAATTGAAGAGGTCAAGGGCTGATGACAAAAATTCTTCTAAGGTTAGGTTTGAAATCCAAGATAAGCCAAAGTTCAAAAAGAGGTTTTCCAACCAAGGTCCTCCTAACACTCCAAAGGTTAACAAAGGTAAAGTGTCTAACCCCAAGTCTCAAGAAGCAAGAGGTGGTGGTCCTTATGTTGAGAAACCTATTTGTACAAAGTGTGGTCGAAAACGTGAAGGCAAGTGCCTAGTTGGCATGGGTAATTGCTATGGTTGTGGTAAGAGCGGCCACATGAGGAGGGACTGCCCTATGCTAAAGGCTCGAGAAAGGGAAATTGCTCAAGCACAAGCAAGTGGCCCAAATTCCGATGCTCCTAAGAAGAATCGCTTCTATGCTCTCTAATCCCGAGATGATCAAGAGAGCTCTCCGAATGTTGTGACTGGTATGCTACAAGTATTTTCAATTAATATTTATGCATTGTTGGATCCAGATGCCACTTTGTCTTTTGTAACCCCTTTAGTGGCTATGAGGTTTGATATATTTCCCGATTTTTTAGATAAACCCTTTTTGGTTTTTACCCCGGTGGGTGATTCCGTAGTTGCTAAAAGAGTTTATAGGGGTTGTCCCATATCATTGCCCAATAGAGTCACTTTAGTTGATTTGGTGGAACTTGATATGTTAGACTTTGATGTTATATCGGGGATGGATTGGCTTCATGCTTGTTTTGCGTCTATAGATTGTAGGACCCGAATTGTGAAGTTTCAATTTCCTAAGAACCCATTTTAGAATGAAAGGGAGGAAATTCCGTTCCTAGGGGAAGGATCATTTCATGTCTAAAAGCTTGTAAGTTGATTTCTAAGGGTTGTCTCTATCATATTGTGAGGGTCAAAGATCTTAAGTCCGAGATTCCTCCTTTGGAGTCGGTCCCCGTAGTGAAGGATTTTCTAAAAGTCTTTCCCGATGACTTACTCGGAATTCCTCATAAACGAGAAATAGATTTCGGCATAGATTTATTGCCGGATCACAACCCATTTCAATCCCTCCTTACCGGATGGCCCTGGTGCAGTTGAAGGAATTAAAAGCTCAACTCAAAGATTTGTTGGATAAGGGTTTCATCCAACCTAGTATATCTCCTTGGGGTGCACCGGTGTTATTTGTGAAGAAGAAGGATGGATCTCTTCGTATGTGTATTGATTGCCGATAATTAAATAAGGTGACCATTAAGAACAAGTATCCACTCCCTAGGATTGATAACTTATTTGATCAACTTCAAGGAGCGAGTTACTTTTAAAAAATTGATTTGAGGTCGGGTTATCACCAACTTAGGGTGAGAGGTGTTGATGTTCCAAAAATAGCCTTCTGAACAAGATATGGTCATTTTGAGTTCTTAGTGATGTCCTCTGGTCTTACAAATACCCCAGCGACTTTCATGGACCTTATGAATCGTGTGTTTAGAAATTATCTAGAATCATTTGTTATTATCTTTATTGATGACATCTTGATATACTCTAAAAGTGAGGATGATCACATGAATCATTTGAGGATAGTATTGCAAGTCCTCAAAGATCACAAACTCTATGCTAAGTTTAGCAAGTGCGAGTTTTGGCTAAGATTGGTTGCTTTTATTGGTCACATTGTTTCTAGTGAGGGTAAAGAAGTTGACCTAAAGAAAATCGATGAGGTCAAAAGTTGGCCTAGACCTTTGAGTCTTTCCGACATCCGAAGCTTTTTGGGTTTGGCCGGTTACTACCGGAGGTTTGTTGAGGGATTTTCATCTATTGCATCTCCATTAACGGCCTTAACTCAAAAGAAGTTCAAGTTCGAATGGTCGAAATCTTGTGAAAAGAGCTTCCAATTGTTGAAAGATAAGCTCACCTCCGCTCCGATTTTGACCTTACCAGAGGGCACCAAAGGGTTCATAGTATATTGTGACGCTTCGCGAATGGGTTTGGGTTATGTTCTCACGTAGCATGGTAAGGTTATAGCTTATTCCTCGAGCCAACTCAAGGTGCATGAGAAGAATTATCCAACTCATGACCTTGAGCTAGCGGCCGTAGTCTTTGCTTTAAAGATTTTGAGACACTATCTCTGTGGGGGTACATGTGGATGTGTTTATCGACCCCACAAGAGTCTTCAATATATTTTTAGCCAAAAAGAATTGAATCTCCAACAAAGGAGGTGGTTGTAACTCTTAAAAGATTATGATATGAGTGTCCTTTACTACCCCGAAAAAGCAAATGTCGTTGCGGATGGTTTGAGTCGTGTATCTATGGGTAGTGTGTCACATGTGGAAGAAGAGAAAAGGGAGTTAGCCCGTGATGTACATAAGCTAGCCCGGTTGGGTGTCCGACTTGAAGATTCGCCAAAATGAGGTGTCATGGTCCGTCATAATTCCGAGTCATCGGTTGTTGTTTATGTGAAGTCTAAGCAACATCTTGACCCTATTTTGATGGAACTAAAAGAGTCGGTTCTCAACAAAGCAATAGAAACTTTCTCTCAAGGAGAAGATGGGGTGCTTAGGCACCAAGGGAGATTATGTGTACCAGATGTGGATGGCCTAAGAAAGACAATCTTAGAGGAGGCCCATGGGTCCTGATACTCCATCCATCCGGGAGCCACCAAAATGTATCGTGACTTACGTGAGATTTATTAGTGGAACGAAATGAAAAGAGACATAGCAAATTTTGTGGCTAAGTACTCAAATTGCCAACAAGTCATAGTCGAGCACCAAGGACTGGGAGGTCTAACTCAAGATATTGATACCCCCACTTGGAAGTAGGAAGAGTTCAATATGGATTTCGTGGTAGGTTTGCCTCGAACTCGTCGGCAACATGACTCTATTTGGGTCATTGTAGATAGATTGACTAAATCAGCCCATTTCCTTCCCGTCAAGGTTTCTTATTCGGCGGAAGATTATGCTAAGTTGTATATTAAGGAGATTGTGAAATTGCATGGGGCCCCGTTGTCGATTATTTTGGATAAAGGTGCTCAATTTACTTCCCATTTTTTGAGGTCTTTCCAAAGTGGGCTTGGTACTCAAGTTAAACTTAGTACTGCATTTCACCCTCAAACGGATGGTCAAGCGGAACACACCATCTAAACCCTAGAGGACAAGTTGAGGGCGTGTGTCATTGACTTCAAAGGTAATTGGGATGACCACCTACCTTTGATAGAATTTCCCCATAACAATAGCTACCACACGAGTATTGTTATGGCACCCTTTGAAGAACTTTCTGGTAGAAGGTGTCGATCTCCGGTTGGGTGGTTTGAAGTAGGTGAATGTTCTCTTCTTGGTCTCGAGGTAGTCTATGAGGCTATGGAAAATTTTTGACTTATAAGGGATAGGTTGAAAATGGCTCATAGTCGGCAAAAGTCTTATGCCGATAATAGAAAGAGGGATCTTGAATTTGAAGTAGGTGATTGGGCCTACTTGAAGATCGCACCCATGAAAGGGGTGATGAGGTTTGGTAAAAAGGGGAAGCTTAGCCCCCGGTATGTTAGGCCTTATGAGATCTTGAAGCATGTCGAAAAGGTCGCTTATGAGTTGAAATTGCCCATTGAATTGGCTCCGATTCACCCGGTGTTCCATATTTATATGTTAAAAAAAATGTATAGGTGACCCGGTGTCCATTCTCCCTCTAGAAGGTTTAGGGGTAAATGAGAACCTTTCTTATGAAGAGGTTCTGGTCAAAATCTTAGATCGTCAAGTTAAGAAGTTGAGGAATAAAGAGGTGGCCTCCGTAAAAGTCCTATTGTGAAACCACCTAGTTGAGGGTGCAACATGGGAGGCCGAGGCCAACATGAAGTCCTGCTACCCTCATCTTTTTCCTCCTACTCCTAGCCAAAGTTGAGGTTAGTAGTCTCTCTTAATTTGGTATAAATTGAAAATCATGTGTGTTGATGATTTTGACATGATTTCCTTGAATGTGCATATTTTTGTGTAAATTCATGTTTAAATTGTATTTTGAGTTTTCATGAATTTTGTTTCTCATGGTTGAAATTGCACCCATAGATGTTGTGTGAAGTTGTTTTCATGAGAGTTGTAATGAGCATACTTGATGTTGTATTGTTAAAGAAATGTCTTGTTGATTGCTTAATATATACGTTGATGCTCATTGAATATGGAGAAGGTAGTTCCTCCTATACTTATGTGAAGTAAAGAGTTTTGAGTATATTGATGTTGTGGATTAAATTCCTATATGATATGATGATATGATGTTGTTGATATGATTGGTTGTTGTGCTGCTAGTTTGAATCATTGTCTCCTTAGAAAGAAGTCCAAGTGACATTCGGGGACGAATGTTCCTAAGGGGGGGATATTGTAACACCCCAAAAATTCTATGACTTAATTTAGAGCCTCACCTTATGAATAATGACTTAAAAATAGTAAAAATGATGTTTCTAAACCTAAATTAATGCAATGGACTTGGTTTGGAAGAGTAAAAGTCTAAACGTCAAGAAACGACCACGACGTCCGAAAACTAGAGAAGAATGTGTTCTAGAGTGTCCTTAAGTCTTGGGCAGATTTGGGAGTGTCGTATGATGGTATAATCTTGTAAAATGGTTTAAATTAGGTAAATATATGTTTATAGGGTCAAAACGTTTGAATACGACGCCCCGGGGCCACCCTAAGGGGCCCCGAGGAGGACCCCAACCTTGGCCAAGCAAGCTGCCAAGACAGCTTGCAAATTGCACTTGGAGGGAATAGTTCCGCGTCACAGACTAGCTCCCCCAAGGAGAAAAAGGTTAGTTCACGACGCGGTCGTGTCGCGGACTCTACTGTCTCGAAATTTAATTCCAAAAATCTTCAGGGAACAGCTCCACGTCGCGGACTTGTTTTGCAACGAAAAATGCAGAAATTCAGAAATCGATTTTTATTTCATTAAAGAGTCCAACTAAGTGAGGGGTATTTAGGGTACTTTAGGGGACATGTATATAATGACTTTTAAGTTAATTTACCTCACTTTTATCACTCAAACACAAAATCCCAAAGATCAAAACCTAAAGTTTCTCCTTCTCTCTACTCTCTCTCTTTCCTCAAGAACTCAATTGAAAAAGATTGGAGCTTCAAGAAGAAGACCAACTATCCAACGTTTCAACTCGGATTTTAGTGGTTAATTCGTCAATAAGATATGGTTTCTTATCACTCTTGGGATTCCTTTCCCAAAGAGGTCCCTTCAAGATAAATTTCAAAATCTCCAATTTCTAGGTTTCAATCCAAAAACGTGGGTCTTCTTTCTAAAGTGAAATTGATGTTATAAACTGACTTTGATTGATGTTATATGAACAATTATGGATGAATTTATGTTGTATTGGTGGTTTCTTGAAGAATTCCCCATGAGATCCATGCTTCTCCTTCTTTTCCTAATTCTAACCTTAGTTTGTGTTGGATATTGATTGAAGGCTATGAATTGAATGTGATGTTATGTAATTCATGTTTGTATGATGATTCTACCCTAGGTTATGTATAGATCCTATGAAATTAGGGTTGAGTCTTTGAATGAAGCATTGAAGGCTATGAAGGGAATATGTCAATTGCTTATATTGATGTTGATTATGTTATTACTTCATGAATTACCTTGTATTATGGATAGGTTATGAATTAATTGGTAATTGAAGTATGAATGTCCCAAGAAGGGCAAGAACGTATGAAGGTTGGTTTTTCTTTGAACTCAAGTATGAAAGGTGAATTACTTAGATTATAATGATGCTATACCTAATATGTTGTTGTGGTGTTGATGACCTAGTTTCCTCATCCTTAACCATCTACACTTGAATTAGCTATGAAGTATGTATGTATATTCTGGTATGATTGCTATATGATTGAAAGGTAGTTCTCATGATTATAGTGTAATGTAATGTGAAAGGTTTACTCACTTGCTAAGTGTTTCTAAAATGAAAATATTGTTACTAACTTATGAATACATTTGAGCTATTATGGTAAGATGTCTACATAAGAGTCGATTAAAGGCTAATGTAAACTTATGTGATGACTAAAAATGATTACAAAAGAGAATTATATTCTTAGCACCGAAAGGGCATGTAAATGAGATGGGGGTCTTCCGTTTAGTAAGTCCAGCTCCCCACATGGGTTTCCTCACGTTTAGCAAGTCCGTATTACCCACGGTATGTGTTGTCTCATGAGATGGAAACCCCCACGCTTAGTAAGTTAGGGTTTCTAGAAGCAATCTCCTTGACCCTTAACTATGTGCCCACATAGGACTCTAGCTTAGTGGATCCACCTAGATAGCTATGTACGAATGGTTACACCTTAGGCAAGTGTTAACCCTCTCTTTTCGGTGTGGGAGTAGAACACCGGATTCCATGTATCTCTCATGGTCTATGTCGGTTATTTCAATATTTCCCTAATGTAAGAGTAAATGAAGGTATAAAAGGTGTGAACTCTTACTAGTGCTTTCTTAAGGGTTTCTACATAGTGTAAGGGAGGGTATGAGACTTCTCTTGCACATTGCACTTGTGGGATTGTAAGAGATGGTTGTAGTAGTGTTCTCTTATGATTATGATGAATATGACTTATATATGTCGAAGATATGTTATGTATGATCATTATCAATATGGTAAGTTATGATGAAATATGATCTTATGAATGTATGCATGAAGTAGGTTTCTTAATGTGATACTTGGCTTTGAATAGGGTTATGGGGTTCTATTCTTTGAATTGCACTAGTATTGCTTGGGTTGTCTACATGTTAGAATGATATTATGTTGGATTGGACTATGAAGCTTACTTTGTGTGCATATTGGATTTACTTGGTAAAAAGCATGTTTTGACTAAATGTCCTTTTATGCATGTTTCAATGGTATTTATGCATAGTAGTCATACCTAGTACGTGTGTTGTGCTAACCCATATTTTCTCCCTTTTCCTCAGACATTTAGTTTCGGGCCATTGAGGATTCAAGCTTACTTCTCAAGACTCTTGGAGTTGCTTCTCCAAGTTGGTGAGTCCTCAAGTCCGAGGACAAGACCCTATGATCTAGCTTCTATATTTAGTTCTTTGCTTATGTTGAAATACATTGTTGTACTTTCCTATTTCAAAACTTCTTATTGATGTAAGGGCTAAGTCCCATTTTCGATACTTCTATGTCTAGATAGTACATTGTGACGAAGTTAGATTCTGTTTTTCATATATGAAGTGAAGTTGAACTTCCAAAGTAAAAGTTTTAAATTTTTCGTGATTTTATTCTATGATACGTGCTATGACGAATGCTAAGGGATTGTATAAGACCTATTCGAGGTCGAATACGCCGGTAACGACTAGGGGTGCTCTCGAGTCGTTACATTAAGTTCAATTACAATTATATTCGTTTAGCCAATGTATTTCCGAGACAAATAAGTAAAAGGGGGAATTTTTGTAACAAATTTTGGAAATTATGAAAGTAATTAGTAAGCAAGATTTAAACTTTTGTTGTTTTCAAATTGAGAAAGAAACTAGGGTGTATGTGTTCCCCATAAGCTCATAAATTCGTAATCCTAGTCATAGCAATCCCTTCCTAGTGTATTACATGCAAAGCGGTAAGTTATGTATCTATACATCCTTGGTCCGACATCTAGAGAATTTCATCTCGCACCTTGGTCCGGCCACGTATGTATAATTTATTAACCCTTACCATTACCTCATATTAGACGTCACATCGATGTATGGTATGTGAGTTCACATAGCGTTGGGTTCGTTCACCCACGCGCCAAACATGTTTATTTTAGTATGATTTTAGTCCTAAAAGATTGAGACTTTGATGTTCTTGAGTTGTGTTCTTGAATTGCTTTCGTTCTTGAATTTGGGATGAGATTGAGGAGTTCTTAAGAGTTTAAGGTTGTGTTTGATTAGATTCTTGTGCACATATGCTGTGTATCTAAATCTAAAGAGGAATTGAGAAAAAGAATCGAATTTAGGTGAATTGGGGTTAGAAAACGAAAAAGGAATAAGTCGGGCGAATTTGGGTACCAAGTCTGCGTCACGGACCTGTTCCTCAGGATTTGACAGATGTTCTCCGCGTCGCGGAGTGGTCATGGACCGTTCTGCCTCAAAATTTATTTCGCAACCAAATATTTAAATGCATCTCCGCGCCGCGAACTTGCTTGCAAACAATGATTTCTTGATCTTTTCTCATGTTTAACTATCTAAAAACACTCTTAAACTTCGTGAGATCTTTTCTATCACGAATCACAATCCTTGAATCCATAATTCAACTCAAGGAAAGTTAGAAGTCAAGTCAAGAGAAGTTAAGAGTCAAGTCAAGAGAAGTTCATATAGTCTTCCAAAAGTCTTTTGCAAATGTTTTAACTTTGTTTTAAGACTTGAGTTTTGAGTTGAGTAAAGAGTAAAGTTTAAAGTTCATTTATTCAAAAGAGTATATCTGGACTATGTATTCCCAAAGTGTAAAATGATTTCACATTTAAAAAAGAAAGGAAACTTTGACTTCCAAAAGAGACTTTGAGCTAGTTTTTCTAGTAAAGTGTAAATGCTTTCACAATTAAGCAAGAGAGGAAACTTTGATTTTCCAAGAGAAGCCTTTGAGCTAAGTTTTGAGCAATTATCTCAAACCACAGAAGGAAGTATGTTTTTAAACATAAGAGCTAGTATCATATTTTGGGAGTAGTATTGAGCACCGATATGGGGAAGAGTTCAAACAACTCCCAGCCCTGATAAACCATGTAGCCACCATGGGTAGAAAAGGATCATACTTTTTAGATGATTCCTTAGTGCTTTTTAGCATAGACTAGTGGATCCACTTAGTAGCTCAGGTTCTATACCCTTGGCAAGGTATAGGACGGCCCTGGCAGCGTGAGCCAAAACGTTGTATCATCACAATAGCTCTTACGTGATGGTTGTCGGTTAGAGAAACTCCCACAGAAGTAATTGTATTCTTATATACACAGTTTATTTGTATTTTTACATACATTTCAGAGTTCTATTGTATCTTTGCATACATACATAATTGACATCCATATTTTAAACAACTTTTCTTTATATTACACTTGTTTTAAACTGCTTTATATTGAAATGAGTTCAGTTATGTTGAGTTGAGTTGAGCCAGGTAAGTTCTTCAGTTCCTTTCAAGCTTATGTCTTGTTTTAGAATTCCACTCGCATACTCGTACATTCAATGTACTGATGCCTTTTGTCCTGCATCTTCTTATGATGCAGACACAGGTAACCAAGATCAGCATCCAACGCATCGTTGATTCTAGTTGAGCTACAAAGTTGTTGGTGAGCCTCCTTGCTTCCGAAGGATCCCTTTTTATTGCTTTCAGTATTATTTAGCTCATTAGGATGCCGTGGGTCCTCTCCCGACATATATCTCAGTTATTTAGAGGTTTCATAGATAGACAGTCAGTAGTTCATTTGTCACTATCGTATTATTGGCTTATGTTCAAATTTGGGTTACCACTTTGACTACGTTAAATGTTTATTTTTAAAACATTATGAGTTAGTTTGAGACAGTAGAGTTATCTTGCATTTGAATTCCTTTTCTTAATGCTTAAAGTCTTCCGCTGAGTAAGTAAGTCAGGCCAAGGGTTCGCTTGGTGCCAAGAATGATTTTCGAGTGCCGGTCCCACCCAGGGTGTAGGCTCAAGGCGTGACACTATTATTCTATTTATGATTTCTTAAGAAATTTGTAAAAAAAAAAACAGACTATTAATATGAAAATAAAGAAGGTATAAATTTAATATGCTCTTTTATTTTATTCTCAACAATTTCATAATCCAAAAGCACTTAAATCCACAAATACTCTTCAATAAGTAAGTATAACAGAAAGAACATCAATGATGTTGACAAACAATTAAAGGGATAAAGCACAAGTACCCCCTTAGACTATGACCGAAATCCCAGAGACACACCTTAACTAAACTAAGGTCCTATTACCCCCCTGAACTTATTTTTTTGTAATTTTGGACACCTTTTGTCTTACGTGGTACACTCCGTGACTCCACGCAATTGAGGTGCGTGGGAGATATTTGGATGACACGTAAGCCAAAAAGGTGCACAAAATTACAAAAAAAAATGGGTTCAGGGAGGTAATAGCACCTTAGTTTAGTTAATGTGTCTCTGAAATTTCGATCATAGTTTAGGGGGGTACTTGTACATTTTTCCTATATTAAATGAAGATCCGAATGAAAAATAAAATTAAATCTGGACATATATTTGTTCATCTTTATTTTAAAGGTCATTAGTATAAGCATAAAATAGTTAATATTCTTTTTATCGTTAGAATAACTTTCCAATTTTTTAATCACTATTCTAGGTGCGTCTTAGCTAACGTTTTGACTATAAATTCTCAAATATTTTTGGCAAGAAATTTTGGGTGAAGTTTTACCATGTGTTTAGTTATAATAGAACTTGGCTCAAATTCTAATTTTTTTTGTAGTATTTGAGGATTTGAATTGTTTGTTAGAAAATTTGCCAAATAATGACAAATTGTATGGCAAACAATATTTATCAAGTTTTTTCTCAAATATTTTTGGAAATATCTATGGCCAAACGGTGCCTTAGGATACTAATGTCTTTTTTTTCCATGAATTCGATGAGTTCAATGGAGTCTCTTCCCGAATTCTTGTTGGGTTGGACAAAGGCAAATTCAGAATTTGAAGACGATGGGTGCACCATCAATGGCTAATATACGTTAATTAAAGCATATCATCCAATATTGATTCATATAATACTTTTATAGAACATAGAAATATAAAACTAATGTAATGACTAATAAACCTCATTTTGCTTCAGTTTGTATCGAAAGATATATAGGCTTGGGGCAATTGGGTAAAACTACGGCACACACTTACTAGCAACTTTGGATTTTTTTTATCAAAGTCACTTATTATTTTTTATTATTTTAGTTTAGATGAAGAAATAAATAATCTGAAGCCTAATCTAATTGGATAACTTACAAAAATCTCGCTAGTTTATGAGTTAATTATTTAGATACATGTTAATTTACAATATTACAAATCTTACTAGATTTTGATATATTCAGATACGTTCAAATGCACTTATCTCGGGATACACAAAATTATGCATAATTTGTTCTAAATATATTGTATCCAAGTGGATTTGCTTGTTTCCAGGATACGTAGATAACTCTCCCTCGCTTCCCTCCTATCTTGCTCGCCACTATCCTATGTATTTGATATCCCAGATGCATGTGAATCACACTAGACACATACATATACATGTATTCAGTGTGTATCTAATGTGTTTTGTATGTATCTAAGATACATAGACAAATCTCGCTTGCTTCCCTCATGTTCTTACTCGCCTTTCTCCCTATTTCTCTGTAGCAAAAACTATGAATCTTGGTGTCTGACTTAAAATCAGGTATGAAATTACTAATTATTGATTTAAAATATAATTATTTTAAAATATAGGAAGAATTAAATATATTAGAAATATTTGTGTATTTAGATAGTTTCTCCGATTTAACACCTCTAACCAAATACAAAATAAAATAATTTACATTTTATCCTGAATTATTATCTCTTACTAGTATACGTGCCCATGCGTTGCGTGGATTTTCTAAAATATAATAATTTTTTAATTTAAAAATAACTAATATGAATTATTATTGAGTAAGAGAAGTACTATATGTGTGTGTATAATCAAGACACCAAATATTATTCTAAAAACTTCTCATTTTCCTAGTATAATGAAGTATTAGCATATAAGATGTGTGTTGAATTGATATTTGTGCTAATTAATTAAAATTTAAGTTCATAGATCAATCTAAAACCTAGTATTAAAAATATTGACTCTACTTTTAGCAAAAATCTGAATATAATTTGTAAAGCATGTTGTAACATTTTTAGCACACTCCGCTCTCGTTCAGTCCTACAAATTAAGACTATATTCATATCAAATTTAATTTCATAAAATAAGAATTCACAAAAAATGAATTTCAATAATTAATTAAAAAACACTATAATCAAATTAATATTATACCACATAAAAATAAACTATTTTTAGTGCAAAATAAAAATTTGAGAGATGAAAAAAAAGGGTAATCTTCTATTAAGTCTTTTATTCTATTTTATAAGCTTTTGGATTTATTTTTTTAAGAATAGTTCTCTAAATACTTGTACATTATAATCTAAATATTTAATTTTTAATATATATATATAGTTACCACTTATTTTCTTAAAACAAAATAAATAGATAATTATACATTCGTAATTACTAAATTTTAGCAACATTATCTTAAATATTTATCGTGGACGAAAAGTGGTAACTGAAATTTCACACTTTCAACCTTATTTAATCCGGAAAGGAGTCACTTGACTTATTCTAATGTTTTTGCCCTCACTTTAATATAAAAGGTAGTACTTCTTTTTTAATAACAATGTTTATTTTTTTAAGAATAATTCTCTTAATACTCTTACATTATAATCTAAATATTTATTTTTTAAAGTATCTTTTTATATATATATATTGACACTGCAATAAAATTAAAATAAAGGTTTCATACTTGATCAAATATCTTAACTTTTTAGAAATATTAATTAAATACTCCCTCCATTCCATATTAACTTAAGCTTTGAGGTGCTTCACACCCTTTAAGAAAAGTAGGTTAGGACATAAATTGAACATAATTTTCCATTTTTACCCTTATTAATTATTGTCAAAAATAACTAAACATTAATTATAATAACTAATTCCAATACTAACTTAAAGGGTAAAATTGGAAGAATATTTTAAAAATAGTCTTGAAGATTGAAAACTTAAGTTAATTTGAAAAATGAAAAAAGGCTCAAAGCTTAAGTTAATATGGAATGGAGGGAGTAGCGATTAGCTAAATCTAAATATCATTAATATAAAACAAAAATAACAACGCTCCCTGCTTCTCTCCTTACATAACACACTTTTAAATTTTATTTGAATATAATTTTTTATGGAGTTATAAGAGATACATAAAAATATATAACTATCAAAATTTGAATGTAAAATAAAACTGGCAAAACTAAAACAATTATCAATATTTATTTATTTTTAAAAAATGCTTTTGAATATTAATTAATCTATGTATTAATTTTTGTGGTACAGATATGTGACAGTTTTGACCTCTTTTATCCATTAAACTCAACAAAATACAACACTAAATAAATAAATAAAAGGCAAGAGAAATTAGTAATAAATCATTTATAGATGTATCATCTCATTTGTTTATCTAAACTTGAAGGAGTATAGTTTGTTCATCCATCCCTTTTCGACTTTGTAATTGTTAGGTGAGAATGAGGTCTGAAACAATTCCAAAAATTTTCAACCAACGAAATAAGTTGTTGAATTTTAGAATAAAGAATTAAGTGATATCGTTGTAACATGTTCAAATTTTAAGGCAAAAAATTTAAGAATAAAAAACATCAAATAAAAATGAATTATTGATTATGGATTGTCAAGTGCAATTTTTTTTGGATATGTATATTACAATATATGAAAATACTCTAAATTGGAAAAATAGAAGAAAAATTTAAATAATCAAACACGTTTTATTATCATATATAATCAATCAACCTCTTCTTAATCTTGAAGCTTTGACTGGAATAAATATAGATCTTCCGCAATCATCATAACTTCGATTAGTCATCGAAACGTAACTTCAATAGCATTCATCATTTTATAGAAATCATCCTATAAATTTTTTAGAAAATATAATAATAAAAAAGAATGGCATATAGAATCTACAGACATTTAGATATCAAATAAGAGAAAATTTATGAGTAATATTATAAATAAAAATTGTGTAAGATAATGCATATGAGGAGATGGGGAATGAAAAAGTTAGGCATAATTTTTCACTGCAATTCATTTTCTTTCTAAAAAAGATGCACTTACTTTTGAAAAAAAGATGATCTACTCTTTAAATTGTTTCCTTAAATAAAGGATTTTAAGTTCAGTTTTCTCTTCCTAATTTTTAGGAATCAACCACGTACAAAATTTATCCTTTTTTAATTAAAATTTGAATAAATAGATAACTGATTAAAAAACCGTATGAATAGTTAGCAATTTTATTATTATTTTCAGATTTTAAATTAATTTTAATAATTTATTATTTATAAATTCTAAAAAATTTAAGGTGCTGACATGTGGCACTATTTCTTCTCCTATTATATATAGATAGATTTTCCTTACCAAACGATCCCACAAGTCTTTTTCTTTTGGAAAAAAGAGGAGCTTCATAGTAAATCAGGGATAAAATTACAATAATATACTACTTAAGACTTTAATTAACAATATATACACTTACTTCTATTTAATTATAAACATGGTTCTAAATTACAAACATAGAAAAATAATTAAGTTTTTGGATATAATTTAATTTTTTATTTTTGTTTTCTTCTCTCCTCTTTTTGGGATTATTTGCCTAATTTTGGGATGATAATTATGGTAATTAATTTTTCCTATATTTTATCTCTCCAATTACTCTTTTAAAGTCACACGTTATTGTGTTGATCCAATAATATTTTTATTTTTCTGCCTTTTTTATATACTCCACAAAAATGTAAAGTTCTCTACACTAAACTAAAACCTTTTATTTTATTGTCTTTTTGATACAATTCGTTTGGTAGAGTTTATTAGGAAATATAATGCATGCATTAGGTGTGTGTATTAGTAGTACTTTGTTTGATACACTTTTTCTTGCCATGTATAACTAATGCTTGCATTAGTTATACACTGTATTGTGTATTAAATTGTGTATTACTAATACCAAGTAATTTTAGGCATTAGTAATACATAGCATTTTAACACTTGCATTAAATTAAATAATTACAAAACTACCCTCAAAGCCTTTTAAAACATTTCCTTAACATTTTCTCCTCTTTTCATTTTCTTTCTTGTCATATGTTTTTATTTTTATTTTTATTTGTTTTTCAATGTCTTTTAATTTGTTGATTTCTTAATAGACTTTGTAGCCTCTTAAGTAGCCTTTTTCTTTAAAACTCTTTCAACATAGTTTAATAAAAAAATTTACTATTGTGGCAATAAATTTGACATAAAATTCTTTGCCAACTTTTCACAAAAATAATTTGACCCAAATAGTACAACTATTTAATATTATTTTTAAAAAGAAGACGAAGAGATAATGATGTTTTCGCAAAGAAATCTTTTTTAACGTTTTAGCAAAGAACTTTATTACAAAGGAAGTGTAAAAATAAATAAAGTGTGAAGGGTATTTTTGTAAACATATATTTTTAAATAGAAACTATGCAAGATTTGTTATTTCTAATATATCAAACCAAATCGTGTATAAGAAATAATGCTTGCATAACTAATTCAAGCATTACTAATGCAAGCACTACTAATGCACCCTATTTTGCATTATTCGTATACACTCTACCAAACGAATGTTTAGCATTGGGGTTAGTTGGTTAGTAGTAATGGTTCTCCCACCGGAGGGTTAGTCTGGGTTCCAACCACGACGGTCTGGGCCGTGACCGATATTTTAGTAGTGTATTAGATTGTGTATTTTATGTCGTTGAAAACATCTTTAACTGGATTGAAATTGGGTAGAATATGTAGTTAATAGATAGTTTATAATACGTCGTTATTAATTTTCCAATTGGTGATTGTTTTTTTCTATTTGTTCAGTGTCATTATTATGATTTTTAAGTTGATTATAAAAATCAAATATATTTTGATAGATAATTTGGTGAAATTGATAGTCTATTTTAATTCATGTATCAACGCCAAATTCAGTTAATATTTTTAGTATTCTGTTTTTGGTGTATTTGTGGAGTTTTTTTTAGTTGATTATATAAATCAAATTTTGTGATTGTAGTTTGGTAGATAATTTTCTAACACCCCAGAAAAAAATTTCGAACTAAGACTCGAACCGTTCTTCTTAGTGAGTGAGATTTTACCAAGGAATTAAAATTTCTTAAGTATTAAGGTCACTAGATGTAGCACCTTGAGTTCCAAGAAGAACTAAAGAGAGTTCATTATTTGTCATTCGTAAGTTTTTCTTAAGTTTTGGGTCAACTTCAAACGACTATAACTCTTAGTACATGATGAGTTAGGTGGGCTACAAGATAGCTAATGAAAGTTCGTTGAATTATCTTTCCAACGCCACCGAGTTTGCTAAGTTTTGAGTTCGTATGAGTGAGATGTGCCCTTTTGAAGTTAGATTGTCCTGTTAAGGAAAGTTACCCGAATATAGTAAGGGGTATTTTGGTATTTTCCTTACCCAGTCAGATTTAATTCATTTTTAGTAATATTTTAGGGTTCTAATCTGATTAGGTTCAGTTTTATAATCCTAATCTACACCTAGGGTTTTAGTGGATAGTTCAAGAAGAGAAAAGAGTAAAGGATCAAGGCGTTCATCGACGTTCTTGAGTTTATTTGCGGTTTTTCGCCATGGGTTTAATCCCTAAGAAGTATGTAAGCTTCCATAGTGTTGGGTTTGTTCACCCACACGCCAATCATGTTAATTTCAGCGTTCAGTTCGTTCTAGAAAGTTGAAGGTTAGATGTTCTTGAATTGTGTTCTTGAAATTGACTTTCTTTCTTGAGTTAAGATGAGATTGATGAGTTTCTTGAGGAAATCGAGTCGATTTTAGAGTTATGTTTGATTAGATTCTTGGGTACATGTATTGGATATCTGAATCTAAAGTGAAATTGAGAAAAACAATTGAATTTAGGCGAATTGGGTTAGAAAACGAGGAAGAAAAAAGTCGAACAAGGAACAGGTACCAGGTCCGCTTCGCAGACCTATTCCTTCGATGTGATAATTTTCTCTATGCGTCAGGTAGAGGCCGCGGACTCCACTATTTCAAAAATTATTTCGACCAAACATTTTAATTCATCTCCGCATCGCGGACATGCTCCCAGACAGTGTTTTTCAACCGTTTCACATGTTTAACTATCTAAAAACACTCCTAAACATCCCGAGATCTTTCCTATCACAAATCACAAACTTGAATTCATAAATCAAATTCAAGATAGAGTTAAGAGTTAACTTTTTGAGAATTCTTTTGAACATTCTAAGAAAGTCCCTTTGAATCCTTTTGTGGAGTTTTCTACAACTTATAGTAACTTGTTTCAAGACTCGAGTAAGTAAGTATGAGAATGAGAAGAGTCATATACATGAGTTCCTTATTGATATTTTGACCCTTGAGTCGAGTCATTCATGCCCATTACTTCCGCATGAACTCCATCAGTTGAGTACCTTTGAGAGAAGTAGTATCGTCGAGTTCTAAGTCTTGAGTATTGAGTTCCTAATCCCCTTTGAGATTATATTTCTAATCATGGACTATTACATGTCACCCATTAAGTCCTTGAGTTGAATTGTTCATGCCCATTATTCCGCATTAACCCTATCAGTCGAGCAGTCTTGAGATGAGAAGTATCGTGAGTCCTTGAGTTGAGTAGTTCATGCTCATAATTCCGCATGAACCCTGTAAGTTGATCATTCTTGAAATGAGTAGTATCATTGAAGTTCTTGAGTTCCAAGTATTGAGTTCTATCTATGGTTATTAAAAACCTTGCATTGAGTCGTTCACGTTCATAATTCGGCATGAACCATATTTTAAGAAGTCTTTTACAAACGCTTTAACTTTGTTTTAAGACTTAAGCTTTGAGTTGAGTAAAGAGTAAGAGTAAAGTTCATTTTCTTTAAAATGATATATGGGAACTAAGTATTCCCAAAAGTAAATGTTTTCACATTTAAGATGAGAGGAAACTGAGATTTCCAAAAGTCAAGGACCAGTTAAAAGTCAAGTCAAGAGCAGTTAAGACCAAAGTCAAGAGAAGTTCTTAAAGTTTTCCAAAAGTCTTTTGCAAACGTTCTAACCTTGTTTAAAGACTTAAGTTTTGAGTTCAGTAAAGAGTAAAGTTGAAGTTCTTTTCTTCAAAGAAGTATATGGGGACTATGTATTTCCGAAGAGATTTAAAATGTTTTCACATTTAAATAAAAACGGACACTGAGATTTCTAAAGAGCTTTCGGGCTAATTTTCATAAAAGAGTAATCGCTTTCTAAATGGAGCAAGAGAGGAAACTGAGATTTGCAATATAGCCTTTGAGCTAAGTTTTTTAGCACTAATCTCAAATCACATAAAAAGTATGTTTTTAAACATAAGGGATAATATTATTATATTTTTGGGAGTAGTATTGAGCACTGATATGGGGGAGAGTTCAGAGAACTCACAGCCCCCATAAACCATGTAGCCATCATGGGTAGAAAAGGGTCATACTTTTTAGATGATTCCTTTAGTGCTTTTTAGCATAGACTAGTGGATCCACTTAGTAGTTCAGGTCCTATACCCTTGGCAAGGTATAGGATGCTCTGGCAGCATAAGGGAAATCGATGTATCATCACAATAGCTCTTACGTGATGGTTATCGATTAGAGAAACTCCCATAGAAGTTATTGTATTCTTATATACACAGTTATTTGTATTTTTACATACATTTCAGAGTTATGTTGTATCCTTGCATACACACAGAGTTGACATCATGTTTTTAAACAATTTTTCTTTATATTGCACTTGTTTTAAACTGATTTATATCGAAATGAGTTCAGTTATATTGAGTTGAGTTGAGCCAGGTAAGTTCTTTGGATTTTTTTCAAGCCTATGTTGTATTTAACATTCCAACTCGCATACTCATACATTCAATGTACTGATGCCTGTTGGCCTGCATCTTATTATGATGCAGATACAGGTAACTAGGATCGGCATCCAGCGCATCGTTGATCCAGTTGAGAACTCCAGAATTAGTTGGTGAGCCTCCTTGCATTCCGTAGGACTCCTTTTATTGATTTCAGTTTTATTTTTAGTTCATTAGGATGTTGTGGGGCTTGTCCCAACATCCATCTCAGTTGTGTTAGAGGCTTCATAGATAGTCAGACAGTTAGTTATGAGTCTTTTAGCTTTGTATTTTAGATGTTTTGCTATGAGACTTGAGTAGCCATTTTGGCTAGTTTGAATGCTTTATTTAAAAGACATTCAATGTTTTTCATATGTTTATTTGAGGATATTTCTGAAGTTTAAGTCTTCTGCTGAGTAAGTAATGCAGGCCAGGGGTTCGCTTAGGACCATAAATGGTTCTCGAGTGCCAGCCACGTCCAGGGTATAGGCTCGGGGTGTGACACAGAAGATACTGGCTGCAGGAGAAACAATACATGACACAAATCTATGGCATAAAAGGCTTGGACACCCATCTCAACAGATATTGAGACATCTCAAGTTAGCTACAAGCAATAAAAGTGGTAAAGTATCTTCAAAATACCATGTTTGCCCTTTAGCAAAGCAAACTAGGCTTACCTTTCCTATTAGTAATACTAGAGCATCCATGATGTTTGATGTTGTTCATATGGATCTATGGGGACCCTATAAGACCCCTACTCTAGATAGAAAGCATTATTTCTTGACAATAGTAGATGACTATAGTAGATTTATATGGTTCAGTTGTTGCAATTAAAATCTGAAACCATTGTGGCTATCGAAAATTTCCTTTCCATGGTTAAGACTTGGTTTGATTATCATGTCAAGATTGTAAGATCTAACAATGGAACAAAGTTCTTTAATTCACAATGTACAGACTTGGTTCATCATCTAGGAATATTGCATCAAAGCATTTGTCCTCACACACCACAAAAAAATGTTGTGGTGGAGAGGAAGCATAGACACATCCTTAACATTGTTAGAGCTATCAGATTCCAATCTCATTTGCCTATTAGATTTTGGGGGTATTGCATCAAGGTTGCAGTGTATTTAATGAATAGATTGCCTTCCTCAGCTATTGCTAACAAAAGTCCATATGAACTACTTCACTCTAAACAGCCAAATATGTCTCATCTAAGAGTCATAAGTTGCCTTTGCTATGCTTCAACACTGCCCAGAAGGGATAAGTTCCCAGCAAGAGTTGCTCCTGCCATCCTCTTAGGGTACTCAGACCTACAAAAGGGTTACATATTGTTGGACATCAATTCTACGAAATTGTTTGTGAATAGAGATGTGGTTTTCCACGAAGAAAATTTTCCATTTACCAAAGTGATGCCTCAAATTAAATCCTCAGTTGATGTACATGGTTCCCCTTTAGAGACAATAGAAAATATTGATGTGGTGAATGAATCTGCTAATGAAGATAGTGAGGAACCTGAAGTTATTGTCACAAGAAATGAAGATGCTCAGGCAGTAGATATTGGTGCTGAGAATTCTTCAGTATGTTAGATGCCTGAAACTGATCCAGTACTGGAAATTTCTGAAGATTTCGCTGGGGTACCATCACATGTTGACCCTCATATCAGAAGAACTTCAAGAAACATCAAAGAGCCAATTTGGATGAAAGACTATGCTACTACTAAGAAACACAGCAGCACCAGACATCCCATGGCCAATTCTCTGAATTATGACAAATTGAAGCCTTGTTGCAGAGGCTATTTGAGCAAGCTTTCTGATTGTGTGGAACCTAAGTATTTCAGCCAAGCTGCAAAGGATGAGAGGTGGATACAAGCTATGCAATAGGAAATCAAAGCTCTTAAGGAAAATAATACTTGAATAGTTGTTGATTTACCAAAGGGCATGCATACAGTTGGTTCCAAATGGATATACAAAGTGAAATGTAAGGCAAATGGTGTGGTAGAAAGGTTTAAAGCCAGGCCAGTGGCAAAGGAATATAGCCAACAATAAGGACTAGATTATCATGACACTTTTTCTCTTGTTGCCAAGATGGTGACAGTAAGATGTGTCATTGCTCTAGCAGTATCAAAAGGCTAGACATTATACCAGATGGATGTCTATAATGCATTTCTTCAAGGTGATCTAGATGAAGAGGTCTACATGGAGATGCCCGAGGGCTTGAAAAGACCAGGTGAAAACAAAGTATGCAGGTTACTGAAATCATTGTATGGGCTTAAACAGGCCTCAAGAGAATGGAACTTAAAACTCACAAAAGTATTGCAGGCCACATGTTTTACTCAAAGTGCTCATGATTACTCATTATTCACACTTAAAAAGGGGGAAGACCTTGTGATTGTTTTGGTCTATGTAGATGATTTATTGATTACAGGGTGTATAAGGAAAGCATGTACAGACAGTTCAAGCTGAAGGATCTAGGTGAACTTAAATTCTTCTTAGGCACTGAAGTGTTGAGAACTTCAGAGGGAGTTATTTTGAATCAAAGGAAGTATATCTTAGAGCTTATTGTTGATGCAGGCCTGACTGGTGCTAAACCTGTATCCACACCACTGGAGTCCAATTTGAGATTGACATCAGTGGAACATGATCTAGTAACTGGCTACACTGGAGATGTTGTGCTCAATGACATTACTTTCATACCAAAGGTTGGTTGGTAAGATATTATATGCCACCATCACTAGACTAGATATAAGCTATGCAGTGCAAACCCTCAGCCAATTTATGCAATCTCTTAAGAAATCACACCTGGAGGCTTCTACTAGAGTGGCTAGGTATTTGAAAGGTACAGTTGGTCAGGGTATTTGTCTGCATTCTAAACCGACCAACATACTCACCTGTTGGTGTGATTCTGATTAGGCTGCTTTTCCGAACACAAGAAGGTCCATCACTGGGTATGTCATCAAGTTTGGAGATTCTTTGGTATCCTGAAAATCCAAGAAACAACAGACTGTTTCAAGAAGCTCAGCTGAAGCTGAGTACAGAAGCATGGCTTCAGCAGTCTCAGAAATCACCTGGCTCCTAGGCTTGTTCAAAGAGCTAGGAGTGTCTATTCAGTTGCCTATTACTGTTTTCAGTGACACTAAATCAGCCATCCAACTAGCAGTTAACCTAGTGTTTCATGAAAGAACAAAACATATCGAGATAGATTGCCACTTCATCAGAGATAAGATCCAAGCAGGGGTGGTTGACACTGCCTATGTACACACACACAACAACAACTTGCAGACTTATTGACAAAAGGGTTGAGTCAGGTCCAACATGTATACCTTTTAGGCAAGCTTGGTGTGGTTAATGTCAGCTTGAGGGGGTATGTTGAAATGGCTAGATATTCAAAAATTAGTTACTAATCCATTAGTTAGTTAGAAGGTCATTTCAGTGTTAGTTAGTGCTAGTTAGTTACCTCAATTACTATGCTGATGAATCAGTTAGTAGATTAGATATTTCTTCTTCTTCTTCTTCTTCTTCTTCTTCTTCTTCTTCTTCTTCTTCTGCTTTTTATATAATCTGTGAAGGTATCTCACTTGTAAATCATATAGATTCAGATTAATAAAATTCTCTCTCGTTTTTTCCTCACTCCAGTTTCTTCTCTAAATTCATCAATGGTGCTATGAGCTTGTNCCTCTTCGTCCTCTTCTTCCTCTTCTTCTTCTTCCTCTTCTTCCTCTTCTTCTTCTTCTTCTTCTTCCTCTTCTTCTTCTTCTTCTTCCTCTTCTTCTTCTTCCTCTTCTTCTTCTTCGTCTTCCTCTTCCTCTTCTTCTTCTTCTTCTTCTTCTTCTTCTTGTTCGTCTTCGTCTTCTCTTCGTCTTGTCGTTGTCTGGTCGTCGTCGTCGTCCTCCTCCTCCTCCTCTTCCTCTTCCTCTTCCTCTTCTTAATCATATAGATTCAGATTAATAAAATTCTCTCTCGTTTCTTCCTCACTCCAGTTTCTTCTCTTCAATGGTGCTATGAGCTTGTATGCTCACAGTTTTCTTCATTTATAAACAGCAAAATTACTGATATTTTTTAGATACATCTATTGGAGTAATTGATAGATTTTAGGTCTTTTGTAAAAATCATAATTGACGTATGAATTTGGTGTTACAAACTTTGTAGCTTTCCTGTATATGATTAAGGTGTATGATTATAGGTTGAAGAAATTTTAAATTGGTTATATTATTTATTCTTTTGTGTTAGTATATTTCACAAGACAAAAACAATAAAAAAATATATAGAAACACCATTCTGCATACCAATCTATGTAATTTGGTTACCATTCTGACTCTCCTGCACTTTTTTTGTGTACATTCTGTTTATGTATGTATTAATTATTTGTAGATTTTAAAATTTCACTAATTATTTTGGAGATTGGTTAAAAATGAGATATAATCTAACATATGTAAATACATGGATTACAATATTGAAGGAGTGATATATGATGCGAACACCAAATATGAAGACTTAATTACTGCTATTGCTTCCCAATTGGGTGTGGACATAACCATATTTCATTTAGAAGTCAAATATGTCGTGAATGACTCATCTCCACCAATGAAGATTCAAAACGATATGGGTGTCCAAGTTTATTTAGATTAAAAAATGCAATTCTGATATGGACGTCATAGAGTACCAAATTCGTGATCAAGCAACAAGGCAAGAAATTATCAGATCAAATACACCTGGGCATAACAAGAAGACTTGCCCCAAATTTGCGAATCAAAATTAACATTGGTGTGTTGTTATTTTAATTTTTTTTGTTATACTTTAAAAAATTATGCAGTTAAATTTTGAAGGTCTTTGTTGAAATTCGGATGTTTTAGGTGAATGTTAAGTGCACTTCAATCCAACTCCGATTAATGTTTGATGTGCTGAATGTTATTATTGGTGAATTAATTGTCAAAGCATTGGTTTTTGAATGTTTGTTATATAAACTTACCTTGTTATACACAAATTTATATAAGTAATTGTTAATGTAAAGACTGATATATATGGTTATATAACAAAGTAAAAATTTTATGCTATACAAATTTAGATTTTCGTACCATTAGTGTAATATTCAATTGTAAATGGATAATTAATGATATTGGTGTATATACCGGATGAAATGAAGGTATTATATACCAACGTCCCGTAATGAATCTGTAAACAACTAATTAACTCAAGAAAGCTAATTTGATACAACAATGGAACACAACATTTTGATAATATATACACAAATAATTAAATGTAAATGTCAGTTACTTGACAACAATATAAGCACCATTATTGATATATTTCCGTAATATTCACAATGTTCATAATAATTGATGGTATGTAAGTACTGAATTATTGGTATTATATACCAAACTCACGCAATGAATCAGTAAAACAACTAATTGACTTTTAAAAAGAAGTAGTTTGACACTACAATGAAACACAATATTTTGACAATATATTTGTCAGTTAATTGAATACATTATAAGCAGCAAAACTTATTCAAAATATCAAAAACGTATCCAAAATACCAAAAATTTATCCAAAATACCAAAAACATATCAAAATACCAAAATAACAAAACATTTTTTAAGAACAAAACCAACAACATAATTCATAAAAAAGTTTCTTAAAGGAACATGTTCCTTTTTAATCCTTCATCTTCTGGATTAACTGGCAATTTTTTTCAGTTGTTTCGCTTTCACTGTCGATACCAGTAACAACTTTCCTCTTTCCATAATTTCAAAGTAATGCTCCATATCTCAAAAGAAAATTTTCAGAATAAAAAACTGGCGTTCATATCTTCTCGACACACATACTCATCAAATACGCAAGTATACAGACGACAATCGCTACAAAAAAATATGGAATATGACTTTTTCGAGGCGTTCTATCCATAAAAATCAAAATATGCAATAGAAAAAATAAATTGATGAAAATGAAGAACTGAAAGTAAGACAATGGTGAAGATGATAGAAGAGAGAAGGGTGAAAACTTTTAGCAAAATAAATTACATATGGAATATCTAATGTTTCGAATGAATTAAAATGTTGGGAAGACAAAAAGGTTTTACTTTGATGCAAAGACTTTTAGAGTATATTGGAGAAAATAATGCATGCATTAGCTTGATGTATTATTTAGTACCTTGTTTGGTACACTTTTATAACATATGCATAACTAATGCTTGTATTAGTAATACACTCTATTGTGTATTGAAGAGTGTATTACTAATACCATCTATTTCTATGCATTATTAATGTAATGGGTTCTAATGCATGCATTAACATTATTAAAGACACAATTGCCCTCAAAAACTTCTGTTACATCCTTTCCATTATATTTGTGGAGGGTATTTTTGTAAACAAATATTTTATCTAAAAAAAATATGTAATGCATAATATTTTTAGTACACCANCACTTTTATAACATATGCATAACTAATGCTTGTATTAGTAATACACTCTATTGTGTATTGAAGAGTGTATTACTAATACCATCTATTTCTATGCATTATTAATGTAATGGGTTCTAATGCATGCATTAACATTATTAAAGACACAATTGCCCTCAAAAACTTCTGTTACATCATTTCCATTATATTTGTGGAGGGTATTTTTGTAAACAAATATTTTATCTAAAAAAAATTATGTAATGCATAATATTTTTAGTACACCAAACCAAACATTACATAAAAAAAATCTCATCATAACTAATGCAAGCATAACTAATACACTATATTTTGCATTATTCTTATACACTCTACCAAACGGAATTGTATCAAAAAGACAATAAAAATAAAAGGTTTTAGTTTAGTGTAAAGACCTTTTAATTTTTGTGGAGTGTATAAAAAAAAGCAGAAAAAATAAAAATATTATTGGATCAGCACAGTAACGTGTAACTTAAAAACAGTAATTGGAGAGATAAAATATAGGAAAATTAATTACCACAATTATCATCCCAAAATTAGGCAATAATCCCAAAAAGAGGAGAGAAGAAAATAAAAATAAAAAAATAAATTATATCTGAAAACTTAATTATTTTGCTATGTTTGTTATTTTAGAACTATGTTTATAATTAAATAGAAGTATGTGTATATATTGTTAATTAAAGTCTTAATGTAACATCCGGCAATGTGAAATAATTGAAGAGGCTTAGAATTGGAAATTTTTCATTTTTGGAAAGAATTTAAAAATCTGGAAATTTGGCTAAGTATGGGAAAAAGTGAGTTTTTGGACAACTTTGAGCAGTCATAACTCCTAGCTCAGTATGATTTAGGTGTATTTATTGTTATTTTTACGAAGCTCGTGGAATGATCTTTCCAACGCCGCTGAGTTTGCCCAATTCCGAGTTTGTATGAGTGAGTTATACCCTTTGGAATTTGGGCAGTTGGCAGGGAAGTCCGTCCGGAAATTTGTAGGGGTATTTTGGTCCTTTCCCTAGCCTTTTCTTTTGGATATATATTGGTGTGTTAGACTGATTTAGATCAGTTTTCCCTTTTAAAAAGTGAGAGTTAGGGTTGTGAGTGAAGAGAGAAAGAAGAGGAGAAGGTGAAGAAGAAGCAACTTCGTAGAGATCGTCGTGGATTTCGTCGGGGGTGATCCCTATTAAGGTATGTGAGTTCATAGTGTTGGGCTGGTTCGTTCCCCCACACGCCAAACTCGTTTAATTTCGAGAAAAGATGTAGTTGTGGTTGTTGAAATCTTGTAGTGATGTTTATTGAAGTTGTAGTTGTGTTGTGTTGAAGTTCTTGTCGATTTGAGACATGATTTGGTTGTGTTTTTGAGTTAAATCTCTAGTATGTTGAGGGATTTTATGATCCTTAGTGTTTGGGGTTGAAACCATTGAAGGTAAGGGAGGTTTAGAGTTGGAAAAATGAAGGAGAAAAGTCAAGTTTTCGGGGAAAAGGGCTGGGGCGTCGCGCCAGCCAGCGCGCCCCAAAAGGGACTCTGAGGTCCAGCCCTTGGGGTGGCGCCCCTAGCAGAGCCCCAACCAGATCCTTCTGACCTTTGAGGTCTGGCGCTCTGCGCCTCTCAGGGCGCCAAGAGCGCCAAGTCTTCCCATTCCTTCCCCACTTTTTCATACATGTTCCTAGGTATTGTACCTATGTGTCATAGTTGTTTCCAACACTCCAAGATACGTTTAAACGTCAAGAACTCGTCCATAACATGTGATCAAACACCTTGAATCCATAATCCTATTCAAGGAGAGTTAGTTTCCAAGTCAAGTGAAGTTAAGAGTTGAGCTTAGAAGTTAAGAAGTAAGTCAAGCAAGTCTCTAAAGTTTTTCAAGAGTCTTTAATGAACGTTTTAACTTCATTTTAAGGCTCAAGTTTCCAGTCAAGCAAAGAGTATAGAGTTTCAAGTCAAGCAAAGAGTATAGAGTTTCAAGTTAAGTCAAGAGTATAAAGTTGAGTTTATTTCTCAAAAGTTATAAGGGAACTAAGTATTCCCTAAGAGTTTAAAAATGTTTTTACATTTGAGTAAGAGGGGAACCATGTTTTCCAAAAGAGTCTTTGGGCTAAGCATTGAGTAATTATCTCAAACTAAAGAAAGAGGTTGTTTTAAAAGTACAGCTAAGGTTTGAAGTTCTTTTCTTCAAAGAAGTATATGGGGACTATGTATTCCCAAAGAAGTTTATAAATGTTTTTACATTTAAACAAGCTTTGGAAACTGAGATTTCCAAAGAGCCTTTGGGCTAGTTTTTCAGAAAAAGAGTTATCGCTTTCTAAATGAAGCAAAAGAGGAAACTGAGATTTTCAAGATAGCCTTTGAGCTAAGTTTTTGAGTAATTATCTCAAATCAGCAGGAAGACATATGTTTTTAAAACATAAGAGCCAGTGTATTTTTGGGAGTAGTATCGAGCACCGAGTTGGGGGAGCGTTCAAGGAACCCACAGCCCCCATAGAACCATGTTAGCCATCATGGGTAGAAAATGATCATACTTTTTAGATGAATCCTTTTCCAGATAGACTAGTGGATCCATTAGGCAGTTCATGTCTTATACCTTTGGCCGGGTATAGGATGCTCTGGCAGCGTGAGGTCGATCGTTGTATCATTACTACAACTCTATGTGATGGTTGTCGGTTAGAGAAACTCCCACATCAATTATTGTATTTTTATACACAGCAATTATTGTATTTTCATACACAGCAGTTATTGTATTTTCATACACAGCAGTTATTGTATTTTCATACACAGCAGTTATTGTATTTTTATATACATCAGTTCATTTGTATTTCTATATACATCTCAGGTTTAATGTATCTTTGTATACACACAGAGTTTATAGCAGGTTTTAAACAACTTAATTTTCGTTATATTGCACTTGTTTTAAATTGCACTATATTGAAATGAGTCAGTCAGGTTGAGTTGTGTTGGGCCAGGTAAGTTATTCAGTTTCTTCCAGATTTCCTTCTAGCCTATGTTGCTTAGCTTTCCAGCTTGCATACTCGTACATTCAATGTACTGATGCCAGTTGGCCTGCATCTTATGACGATGCAGACGCAGGTACCCAAGATCAGCACCCGGCACGCCATTGATCCAGTTGAGCATTCCAGAGTCAGTGGTGAGCCTCCTTGCATTCCGGAGGACTCGGTTATTTTGTGTTTCTAGTTTTGTTTTGTTAGGATGTTGCGGGGTCTGTCCCAACATCCATCTCAGTATTATAGAGGCTTCATAGACAGTCAGTCAGTTAGTATTGAGTCTCTCATCTATGTATATATGTAAATATTCTATTTTGAGACTCGAGTTGCCTTTTTGGCCAGATTTTATCAGTTAAGTTTTTTTTATGTCCTTGCATTGCATGGAGTTATTCAGTTGAGTTAGGTTTCTGCTGAGTTAAGAAAGCCAGGCCAAGGGTTCGCTTGGGGGCCAGTAATGGTCTTCGAGTGCCGACCACGTCCAGGGTGTAGGCTCGAGGTGTGACACTTAAGTAGTATACTATTGTAATTTTATCCCTGATTTACTATGAAGCTCCTCTTTTTTCCAAAAGTAGCTATGGATAATAAGAAACATACTAGTAGAAAGTTAAGAAAAATAAGAAAAAATTAAACAAATTATATCCGGAATATAAACAACTTAATATCACAAAAATTGATAACGAAAAATTAAATCAATTAATAGATAATATATCTAAAGTAGAATATAAATATATTCAATATTTAAAATTACAATGAATAACGAGAATAACGAATATAGACAAAAACTTAATGAAATAATTATAGCAAAAAAACAAGAATGAGCACATAGGCAAAGTAGACTTAACAGTAATATATTTGCAGAAATTTGTCACAAATCTATAATAGCACAAAGAAAGACTATTTTATATCTGGAAATACAAATAAATAACTTAGAATATAAACTTCAACACAATCTATAAATGAATAAGGAAGAATACGCAATAGATGAAAAAACATACGAAAACTATGACGGATTAAAAATAAAGATAATATTTTCTAATCTAGGAAGAAGATATAAGAAAATATGTGACAATCTAAATTTAATGTTAGAAAAAGAAATGGTAAAACTAGAAGATAGTTTANAAAGAAATATATGAAATTAAACAAAAAGAAAAAGAACAAAAAACAAAATTAGCAAATGAGATAATTAAATTTAAAGAAAAATTGCAATTACAAGATGAATTACAAGAAAAAGAAGAAAATAGCCAAGATAATCTACCCGAAGTAAGAGTTGATGAAATAAACGACGATGATCTAGAACAACATTCGGAAACAAGCGAAACATATACGGAACTTTTAGCAAACATAGATAATACAAAGAATTTAGAAGTAAATACAGAAGACGTAGACATGGACGAAAAACCTAGCACATCAGGAGTAAAAGACCTAAAAAAATTTAATCCAAAATATTATAATGAAAACTATAAACAATATGATAAAGAAAAAAACTACATGGGATAAAAGATTAAGTAAAAAATGGACACCTAAACCAATAATTGGACAACATGATTTTTTAGATTTAGACTATGTAGCAGATATAAATAAAATAATTCAATTATGAATGAGATACATATCAAAACAATTAATATATAACAAGATAGTAATAACAAAGGCACCAGGATACATAGAAAGAACACTTATAAGAATAGTAAAATTATGGCTACAAAATTTAACAAGTGAAAGCTTAACAACTTTATGAAATAATAAAAAATTCGATGGAGGAATAGCTACTACACCTACGGAAATACTATATAAATACGAAATAGCTATAAGAAATGAATTTAGTAGTATGACAACAGAGGTAGAAGAACAAAATAAAGAAAAAAATCATAAATTGAAATCTAATGACAAAATTAGCAATATGTAATATGTGTTACATAGATGAATATACATGTGCATTTAGAGAATACTATATTATAAAGGAACATATAGCATAGAAGAAAGTAAAGAAATAAGAAAATTATATTTTACAAAATTACCATAACCTTTTAATTCAAAAGTAATAAAAAGTTGGAATGAAGCAGAATTAATAGATACCTTAGGAGCTAGAATAAAATTCTTGCAACGATGGTTTATGGAACTATGTGAAAAACATAAAGAAGAAATAAAAATGGAAAAAATATTGGTAAAAAACTTGGCATGTTGCAAAAATAAAACAGCACCTCAATTTGGTTGTACGGATAGGTATTATAAAAATAGAAAGAAATATAATAAAAAATATAGATCAAAATATAAATATAAAAAACCACGAAGAATGTACTATGTAAAAAACTACAAAACCAAAAGACCATATAGACCAAAAAGAAAACTAACGGAATGTACTTGTTATAATTGTGGAAAATTAAGACACATAGCTAGAGATTGTAAATTACCTAAAAATCCAAAGAAAAAACAAATATCAGAAATAATAATAGACGATGAAAAATACACGCAGATAGAATACATAGATTATGAATTAGAAAGTGAAGACAGTATATATGAAATATCAAAAAATGAAATAGAAAAAGATATAGAAATAGAATCAGACAACGAATTCTATAATATAACAAATGACTGNTGATTTCTAGTTTATTAGCACACTGGAAACAGGGAGAAAACTTCTATACTATGCCATCCTAATGTTGAAACCGGTAGGCGAGGAAAGCCGTTTAGGGGAGTAAACAAAGTTGAGGCGCTGATAAGAAGGAAGTATCCACTAAAGTACGATGCTAGTAGTGATAGGGTAACATGATAAAGATAATCTAGTTCATAATGATCTAATATGAATTTAATCAATTATGAATATGATAGGAAGAAATAATTTGAAATAAAAAACCTGCATAATAAAGAACATGACTACATGCATGCATGATGAAATGATAAAAAACTACGAAACTTTAATCTTATATGTACTTAAAAATATAGAAATAATTGAATTAAGAAAAATAATATGGGAAAAAATATTTAATGATTACGAATCAAAAGATATATTAAATCAAGAATGGTATGAAATAGACCTACATGATTTAGACTTCGAAAGAATAGAATGGTATGATTTAGAAATAAATTCAGATTAAAATGAACTACGAATATTTACAATATTGGATAGAATCTATGAAAGACATAAAACTATTAGAACAATTAATGGAGGAAAATTTATAGATGTACCAAAGAACCCAAGATATGTTATACCTAGAATATATCATAAATAATATTAAAGAGATATCAAGATTAAGACACTTAACAAAAGAATATTATAATAAAATCTTTAAAATAAATAACTCACCTACCACACTACCACCTATCACACTACCACCTACCAAAAAAGTCATGAATTCTACACCTACTACACTACCAAAAATGTCATGAACCCCTCACCTACCAATAAGACCAGTTCCGCACCGAAAAATGGTATCAGACTTGTGGGATCGTTTGGTAAGGAAAATAAGAGATAATAATTCAAGATAAAATGTAAATTATTTTATTTTGTATTTGGTTAGAGGTGTAAAATCAGAGAAACTATCTAACTACACAAATAATATTTCTAATATAATTAATTCTTCCTATATTTTGAAATAATTATATTTTATATCACTAATTAGTAATTTCATACCTGATTTTAAGTCAGACACACCAAGATTCATAGTTTTTGCTACTAGATACAGAGAAATGGGGAGAAAGGCGAGTGAGAATAGGAGGGAAGCAAGCGAGATTTGTCTATGTATCTCAGATACATACAAAGCACATTAGATACACACTGAATACATGTATATGTATGTATCTAGTGAGATTTACATGTATCTGGAATATCAAATACATAGGAGAGTGGCGAGCAAGATAGGAGGGAGGTGAAGGAGAGTTGTCTATTTATCCCAGATACATGCAAATCCACTTGGATACAATATATTTAGAATAAATTATGCATAATTTTGTGTATCCCGAGATAAGTTCATTTAAATGTATCTGAATGTATCAAAATCTAGTAAGATTCGTAATATTGTAAATTAACGTGCATCTAAATAATTAACTCGTAAACTAGCGAGATTTCTATAAGTTATCCAATTAGATTAGTCTTCGGATTATTTATTTCTTCATTTAAACTAAAATAATAAAAAATAATAAGTGACTTTGATTAAAAAATCCAAAGTTGCTAATAAGTGTGTGACGTTTTTTTACCCAATTGCCCCAAGCCTATATATCTTTCGATACAAACTGAAGCAAAGTGAGGTTTATACGTTATTACATTAGTTTTATGTTTCTATATTCTATAAAAATATTATATGAATCAATATTGGATGATATGCTTTAATTAACGTGTATTAACCGTTGTGGTGCACCCATCGTCTTCAAATTCTGAATTTGCCTTTGTCCAGCCCAACAAGAATGCAGGAAGAGACTCCATTGAACTCATCGAATTCATGCAAAAAAAAAAAACATTAGTATCCTAAGGCACCGTTTGGCCATAGATATTTCCAAAAATATTTGAGAAAAAATTTGACAAATATTGTTTGGCCATACAATTTGTCGTTATTTGGCAAATTTTCTAACAAATAATTCAAATCCTCAAATACTAAAAAAAAAAAACTAAATTTTGAGTCAAGTTCTATTATAACCAAAAACATGGTGAAACTTCACCCAAAATTTCTTGCCAAAAATATTTGAGAATTTATAGTCAAAACGTTAGCTAAGACGCACCTTGAATAGTGATTAAAAAATTGGAAAGTTATTCTAAAGACAAAAAGAATATTAACTGTTTTATGCTTATACCAATGACCTTTAAAATAAAGATTAACAAATATATGTCCATATTTAACGTTATTTTTCATTCGGATCTTCATTTAATATAAGGAAAATGTACAAGTACCCCCTAAACTATGATCGAAATTCCAGAGACACGCATTAACTAATCTAAGGTTCTATTATCCCTGAACATATTGTTTCGTAATTTTGTGCACCTTTTTGGCTTACGTGTCATCCAAATATCTCCCACGCGCCTCAATTGCGTGGAATCACAGAATGTCCCACGTATGACAAAAGGTGTCCAAAATTACAAAAAAAAAAAGTCCAGGGAGGTAGTAAGACCTTAGTTTAGTTAACGTGTGTCTCTGGGATTTCAGTCATAGTCTAAGGGGGTACTTGTGCCTTATCCCTTTAATATAACAATAAAACAAATATAAACATGTTTTTCAAATAATAGCATATAATCACAGAATGACGTGATCTCCGAATAATTATAATTATGGTGTTAGGATGACGTNATTGGATGATATGCTTTAATTAACGTGTATTAACCGTTGTGGTGCACCCATCGTCTTCAAATTCTGAATTTGCCTTTGTCCAGCCCAACAAGAATGCAGGAAGAGACTCCATTGAACTCATCGAATTCATGCAAAAAAAAAAAACATTAGTATCCTAAGGCACCGTTTGGCCATAGATATTTCCAAAAATATTTGAGAAAAAATTTGACAAATATTGTTTGGCCATACAATTTGTCGTTATTTGACAAATTTTCTAACAAATAATTCAAATCCTCAAATACTAGAAAAAAAAACTAAATTTTGAGTCAAGTTCTATTATAACCAAACACATGGTGAAACTTCACTCAAAATTTCTTGCCAAAAATATTTGAGAATTTATAGTCAAAACGTTAGCTAAGACGCAACTTGAATAGTGATTAAAAAATTGGAAAGTTATTCTAAAGACAAAAAGAATATTAACTGTTTTATGCTTATACCAATGGCCTTTAAAATAAAGATTAACAAATATATGTCCATAGTTAACGTTATTTTTCATTCGGATCTTCATTAAATATAAGGAAAATGTACAAGTACTCCCTAAACTATGATCGAAATTTCAGAGACACGCATTAACTAAACTAAGGTCCTATTACCCCTGAACCCATTTTTTCGTAATTTTGTGCACCTTTTTGGCTTACGTGTCATTCAAATATCTCCCACGCGCCTCAATTGCGTGGAATCACGGAGTGTCCCACTTATGACAAAAGGTGTCCAAAATTACAAAAAAAAGAAAGTTCAGGGAGGTAGTAAGACCTTAGTTTAGTTAACGTGTGTCTTTGGGATTTCAGTCATAGTCTAAGGGGGTACTTGTGCCTTATCCCTTTAATATAACTATAAAACAAATATAAACATGTTTTTCAAATAATAGCATATAATCACACAATGACGTGATCTCCGAATAATTATAATTATGGTGTTAGGATGACGTGTCTTTATTACTAATACTTGCTCCAAAATAAGAAAAATAGAAAAAATAAATTGTATATACTTCTTTGGTATTTATTTATTTATATAAAAACGTATATAAATAAATTATTAATGAAAATTTTGCCAAGTCTATAAAGGACATAACGTGGAAGTCCAATTGAAATTGTACTAATAAAAAAATAAATTGTAATTGTACTACATTATTAAAGCTGCTGCTGATTTTTTATTAGGAATTGGATTTGTAAACATTATCGCATTCAAATAGGATTTTGGAGAAAGAAAGGTTTATATGTGATATATTTATATAAAAATTTTATTAGGAATTGGATTTGTAAACATTACCGCATTCAAATAGGATTTTGGAGAAAGAAAGGTTTATATGTGATATATATTTATATAAAGGGTAGTGAAAAAGGTTTTATATCAAGTTTTTCATTGTAATAAAAAAAATATTTTGTTGAATAAACTGTTTTCTTGTTCGGTTTATTGTAAGTTGAGAAAAAAATTGTTGCCGAGAGTGTACTATCAAATCATGAGTATCGATGACTGGGCAGGTAATTGCTATCTCATGATACTAGGTTTGTATGCTATTGATAGAGGTTTGTATGGTTATAGAAAGAATTGGAAGAAGCAGAATGTCAAGAAGGAGCAGAATGTCAAGTTGAAAGTATTAAGAGAGATAAATCAACAATGTGAAGATCGCATTTTGGCCGAAAGGGAAAGTTGTTTCCCCCTCCATCCATTTATGTATTCCACTCCGCTAAGCGGGACAAGTTTGGAAGAGGAAGAGAAAGGCGCTTAGTCCTGGAAGAGAAGAGGAAGGAAATAACTAGTCGTAGTTTAGTAATGTTTTAAGATTAGTATTTTTATATATAAGTTTTTCCTTTAGTCTTTTTTTGATCAATTGCGTACTAATTTATGTTCGATTCAATAATTGTTTTAGGTTACCATCCAAATTCTAAGTTTGATAATATTAAAAGATCTTAATCTTGATCAATTATAGAACATCGTAATCTTAATCTTAGTCAGTTATAGCCGTTACCTGTTTCAAATCAGAAGAAAAGGGGAATGGCGATTTGAATAAAGGGAATGAGAACTAAACTAAACTACTAATTAGGATTACGAGCCTACAGACACCAGGTTTTGTGCCAAAACAGGAACACTAACCAGCGATTTATCAATCTTCCTCATACTCTTTTTGCTTAATGATATCAGTTAGGAAAATATAGATTTATAAGATAATTGTTACTAGTATTTTTTTGTTAAACATTAATTGATAATCTAAATTAATAATATAAAGAGTTATTACAATGAGGGACGGATCCAGATAGTACTGATGGGTTCACCCGAATCCTCTCGGAAAAAAAATACTCAACATGTATAAGGTAGTTATAAAACTTTTTATGTATATATATTGATTTTGAACCTTCTAAACACAACATTAGAGGTCGACTTAGTGGTTAAGGGGTAACAAAATTCACCTCAAAGTTTCAAGTTCAAATCTCAAGGGATAGAAAACTAAATTTAATTTACACTTCACAAACCACAAATAACTTTACTGCTTGCACATATAAAAAAGAATTAAACATCATCCCTATATTTCTCAATTTTGCCGTAGAGAATGTCAATTGAAAGGAGAGGGAGCGATATGAAAAAAGAAGCATAAAAGAACTAAGAGCGTGATTTTAGTTACAATGTATAGTTGGAACAAACTAACGATTTGTCCTTGATAAGATTGGTCTTGAAAGAGTTGAAAGAACTTTTAAAGGGTTCTCTGTTAATGATGTGACGTTACTAGAAATATTTTTCTCTATCGTATTATGGAGTAATGCAGCTTAGGAATAGGCAGTACCACTTATGTTAGCGCTATAATTTTGCAACAGATCTAATGGTGTCGTGCAGTACTTTATCATATATAATAGGATGAATAGTAAGTACGCCAAAAGCTTCTTCTTTAGTTAACAACTAACATTACCTATACTGCAATTATAGCAGGAAGAATGACAAAAAAAGGCATAAATGCCAGAATTATCAAATTAAACTTAGCTTGATCAAATAAAAAGCAAGGTAAAAGGACAAACTTACACAATAGGCATCGACAAAAGGAGGGCTCCAATGCGCAATTTAGTCGTCTGGTTTATCAGACATGGTGAACACCCAAAGTTATCACACATTTGCACAATTATCTTCATATTACTCAACATAACATATTGCACCAGCTGGGTCTGTACCGTGGATGGAATCTAACTGATTTCTCACTTCTTTGTTTGTGCCTTAAATGTTTACTTATTGTGTGTCATTTTTGATTTCTAACATTGGTTTGGACTTGAGAAGTGAAGTCTGAGTTTTTTGTGTGTACTGTTTTGTGGTCGTCTAATAGTACAATTTTATGTTTTAGCCGGTGAAAGGAAAACATAAACATGTATGTTGTTATGATCAATGTCATTATTGTTGTTTTTGAATTAAATGGAATTGGAGCATATTATTATTATTGTTATCGTTAGGGTCAGAGTCGGTAGTAGTGGTAGGGGTGGTGGAAAACATATTCTGGCGAAAAATGGCTCTTTCACACTTGTGAGAATTCTGGTGTTCCCGAGTGCTTGACAAGTGTAGAACTTGCGAGAACAATAGAAGCAAGAGAACATTCTAGAACTTGCATAACGTCTATCTTTGCCTACATCCTCCACCACCTTTTCCCTTTCATCCACAGGAGGTAATGGGATCCTAATCTGTCTCATCCTGTCAGTGAACTTGGAGTTGAATTCAAAATAGTCAGATGACGAAACAGTTGTATTGCTAGGCTCCTTAATCAGAATTTTATACTTGGCACAGGAAAGGGATTGAAGCAATCTGATTAAGTCATCATCAGCCAAATTTAATTGACTTTTGATTTCTGAGTAACTAAATCTATCTGACGAATTAAACAATAACAGAACCGCAGCCCAATAAGTTCCCAGAATCAGTTCAATGGTTTTTGAATCAAACTTGCCATTGACATTACACGTACCCAATGAATAAATCCATGTCAATTTCCTGTGTTTCGCTTTTGTCTCATAGAATTCCTTGAAAACTTGTACACACTTAACCATTTCCACAAGGAGACTCAAATAACAAGATTTATAACTATGCCAGAACCCACTTGTAAGAGCTGTGACAGTTAAATCAATTCCAAGACTCAGGTTGTTGCAGAGATATTCTTGAAAATTGTTCTGATTTTCTGTAGCCAAAGTCAAGTCTGCCACCATTTCCACCATCTTTGATGTAATCTGTCCACCACATTGTTACTTTAGCTTTGCTATGATAAGCCTTTCGTGGTCATCATTGGCACTTTTATCAAAGAGCAATCGACGAGAAAGCTTCTTCCTGCCATATTGCACTTTCTCTAAAAGTTAATATCTGGATAGCAAGTGTCAATTTTCTCATGGTGTGGCAGGTATGGATATAACTTTTGCTTATTTCTGGTGTAGTGTGATATGGTATTAATGTATACACTGAGATTGCTGAAGATCGATGATTTATGATTTATTTGGCATGCTGCAATTGCTGTTCTGCTTGGTTAAATTTTGTTTAGGTGAAAATGCAAGTCGATAAGCCCCTTTATCTTTTCTGGTGGACAGCAGCTTATCTTATCATCTATCAATGTTTATAATGAGATTGCTTAATATTGATTTTTGGCTTGCTGGAATGCTATGTGAAAGTCAACAAACATCAAATGTAGCTCAAGCTGTAATACATTTGTGAGAATTAGTTCACAACCTCTTTTGCTTGCACCAGATTACGCTATAAGCTGCGTATGTTTCAACACACATTTAAACACTTCACAAAACTGTAGGAATGGAAAGCAGTTCCAGTTAGCAATATCAATTGTCGGAAGACTTTTCTGTGTGACCAGTACCCTGAGCAATATTTTATTTAACATATATATATATATATATAGATTAATATGAAATTACCTAAATAGTTAATATAAATCAATGATTAATAAATGTCAACCACGGTGATCGGAATATATCTAATTCATTATTTAATTATTTAACTATTACGACAACCGTAGTCGGTATTATTAAATTAATAACTTATTATTTAACAAGTATTCCGACTACAGTAGTTGGTAGTATTTAAATTAATAAAGTATTATTTTACTTGGGTTCCGACTACGGTAGTCGGCATTTCAGGTGCTTTAACGGTCAACTCTTAATTTATATATGGTGACTACGATAGTTGGCGAATTCTGACTTCTATAATCAGCAAGTATTTTCCGACGCTCAGTTTGCCGACTGCTCAAAAGTAGTCAAAAATTCATCGGAAAACTCCATTTTCCGACTACATTCCGACCAATTTTGTAGTCAGCAAACAACCAAATTCTAGTAGTGCGATCGTATCTAGGAAATTGCATCTTGTCAAGCTCCTCTAACCAGTGGCGGATCTAGGATTTAGAGTTCGTGGGTGCCAAATAGACTTATCGATTAACAATTATAAAAAAAAATAATAATGTGCCAGCTGTTTTTCCTTAAAAAAGTGTTTTTTTTCTTAAAAAAAAAAAAGGCAGCAAATTTCTCAAAAAAATAGGTACAAATGGAATTCGAACCCGCAACATCAGCCTTCTAAAGTTGCCCTCCTACCGTGGCACCACAAGCCGGTTTTGTTCTCTGGGTGGCACGCTTTATATTTATACAATATTATATATATATACCTATGTATATATAGAGTTTCCGTCGAAGTTCGGGGGTGGCGTGGCACCCCCACACGCCTACGTAGATCCGCCACTGCCTCTAACCCCACGAGGTAATTGAGGGTTCATTCCTCATTGTAGCTAGTTTAGCAAGATGATTAGCCATTGTGTTGCTTCTAACAACGAGTGAAGCAAAAATCATATTAAGTATTCTTCTTTTTGCTGTCTTTGAGCATGAAATTTGTTTGTTAAGTCTGATTTCTACGTCTCTTGTAATCCCTGCTGTCAAAACATTGCAGATTTCAGTGATTATGATTTATATGTTTCTATACGGACAGCTATACATGGTATTAAGTGGTCTACAAAGAGAACTTCTCGTTGAGGCAAAATTGAAAAACATAAAGTTAATGGAAACAGCTCTAGATTCTCAATCATTTATCCAGCTTGGACTTTTAACAGGGTTACCAATAATCATTGGGTTAGGACTTGAGCGCGGCTATTGTAACGCCCTTAAAGACTTTGTTCTGATGCAACTACAGCTGGTTGCTGTTTTCTTTACTTTTTCCTATGGAACAAAATCTCACTACTATGGAAGAACAATTCTTCATGGAGGAGCCCAGTATATGTTTGGAAAACGCGGACTAACACAAAAATTATATGGTCATCCTTTTGAGNCAATCATTTATCCAGCTTGGACTTTTAACAGGGTTACCAATAATCATTGAGTTAGGACTTGAGCGCGGCTATTGTAACGCCCTTAAAGACTTTGTTCTGATGCAACTACAGCTGGTTGCTGTTTTCTTTACTTTTTCCTATGGAAGAACAATTCTTCATGGAGGAACCCAGTATATGTTTGGAAAACGCGGACTAACACAAAAATATATATGGTCATCCTTTTGAGTGTTTAGTAGTCACTTTAAGTATTATATTGTATTCGTGAAATAATAAGTTAGTTGATAGAATCCATGCCTCATTATAGAGATTAATTGATGTGCCTTTTTGAGAAACTTATAAGTTTTCATCATATTAAACTTTACAAGTGGATTTATGAATCTGACACATGAAATAAGTTAAGCAGTGCTCTAAAAATATTAATCATTGAATTAAATTCCTCAGTAATTTAATTTTGGGAAAATTTTAAAATGTCAATATTTTGACATTTAATAAGACTCCTTAGTCACACTTTCAATATTTATTTGCAATATCAATATTTTAGTTTGTTTTATTTGTTTGATTTGCAAGAATACAATTATTTAACAATAGAAAAGGAGAAAATCAGGAGAGAAATTATTTTAAAAAAGGATTATATCATTTAAAATTCTCATCAGTTACAATTTTAAAGAAATCCCTTTTCTCATTCGATTGGATCAACAATTTCAATTTCTATTTTTTCTCCTTTATCAAGATCTTAATCATGCCCAGTGGTCAAAACTGTATTACATGCCAAATATATAATTTTTTTATTTGTATTACAAAATTATTACTGATTGTATCCCAATATAATCTAATCATTACATATGAATATGATTTATGAAAGGATACAAGATTCTGGAAAAAAAAATAGCATACATGGTGGAAATAATGCAATTTGTTGAGGATTGATACGATATTTCAAAAAAAATAAAAATAGGAATAGAGTATTCTAGAAAAAAATAGCATACATAGTGGAAATAATACAATATTCTAAAAAAATTACAAATTGACTAAGAAAAAAATAGAATACATCTATGCTTAATAAATATAAATTCGTTTGGCATACACGTTGGAATGACCACAAGCTAAAAAAGAAATACAAAGTTCTTAATAAAATACAAATGTTGAAATAATTGACAAACAAAAATTAATATGAATACAATTTTTGCAATTTTCTTCTCTGACTCTCTCTTTTTTCTTCTTCTTCGTTTGCTATGTTTATTTTTATCGATTTTTGTTCACCAAATCCATATTCACTTGTGCATTAGTAACCCTATAAGCAAAATTCGAAATTATTAAGGGATAAAGGTCTGAAAAATACCCCAACTTTGGTCAGATTTGTTGTTGTGATACTAAACTTTCATGAGGACCTATTACCTCCCTAGACTATTTAGTACCGTATTTTTTACCCTCCGGAACTGTTTAATAGTGTATTTTAAAGGTATATATGTGCCCACGTGGACACATTACTATTTATAATTTTGCATTAATTTTTATGTTCACATGGGCAAATATATATGTTTAAAATACAGTATTAAATAGTCTAGGGAGCTAATAGGTCCTCATGAAAGTTTAGTATCGCAACAATAAATTCGACCAAAGTTATGGTATTTTTCAGACTCTTATCCCAATTATTAAATATGAATGTATAAAAAATCAAACAATATATTATGTATGAATGTCAATGTAGATTACTACAATCTACTAAATCTCAAATATGAAAATAAAATCACAAAAAAAATCAAACAATAGTGTTTCAAAGACGAAAAATTCGAAATACATCAAAAAATGAAATCTCACAAAATACTTGGTGAATATGAAAACAAACTCACAAAAAATCAAACAATATTGTTTAAAAGACGGAAAATCCGAAATACAAAATAATTGGTGAATATGAAAAAAAAATTCACAAGTAATCTCACAAAATACTTGTTGACTTCGAATTTACCTTTATCAATGAGTGAAAAATCTTTTGAATTAATTGTGAGATTTCTCGAACAAAGTGTAGTAAATTTGAATAGATGATTTTTTTAACAAGGAAAGGAGATAACAATGGTGAAAAAGGGAAGAGGGAGAAAGGAGTGATTTGGGGTAAAACCCAGAAAGTGGGGTAAGTGAGTAATGGGAGTATTTTTTAATCTTTTTTTATCGGATAGGTAGTAAAAATGGTCTAATGTGGGCCTGATTTGAGAAAAAAGAAAAGAAAAGGAAATTAATGGTACATTTTATTTTATAAAATATTGACATATTGACATTTTTAATAATTATTTTAAAGTGTAGATATTTTTAATAATTATGTTAGGGATTGTGACTAGTTTACTAATTTTTCCTTTTAATAATGACATGCATAAAGATTTAAGAGTAAAAGAAACTCATACCTGGGACAGATCTATAAAGATCCGTCTTATCAAAATGTTTTCCTATTTCCGTTTCCTGATCGGAGTTGTTGAACTCCTCGATGAAGGAGGGGTCGATTGGTGGTTCGCTGGAGTTTCGCCGAACTTGTTGGCCGGAGAAGAGAGAAGCAAAGGTTTTGTTCCATTATTTTACTTTCCACAATTTCCTCAGATTGGTTATATATTTTCTTCCATAAAAAATAATTTTTAACCAAAATAAACCTCTCTACCTCCCTATTCTAAACGATTTTTTAATTATGAATACCAACAATGTTTCAATTCTAATTCAACACAACAGGCGATGGGACATATTAGGTATGTGTGATAAATCACAATTGAATTGTAATCTATTTGGTGTTTTCTCGTGATCTTTAACTTGTAATCTATTTGGTAGGTATGTGTTTTTGTATTACAATCAAAATTAGTTGTTTAATTCTCAAAATTTAATTCGAAATCTGATCATATTATGATTTATATAATGGTGTATTATAACGACCTGTTCCCGTCAATTGCCGCATGAAGATGTCATGTACTTAACAAAGAAAGAGTCAGTGCAGTATCAGTACACAACCACAGTGTACTGGTAGGATCACTCGACTATCCCACTAAGTGCAACATACATAAGCCAATACAACATAATAATAACATGTATACACCGAACATATACAATATCGTCATCATTTACCAACAACGTACAATTTCACATTCTCAAGATACACAATTATATCAACTCATTGGTCTTCTCACGGAACCCAAATCCAAATTGTTAGCATACCGGAACGTGGTACCGAATCCAATGTCATGGCAACCGATCCTATGTTTATGTCGGAACGTGACAACTAATTCAAGTTAGTGTGTCGGAACGCAACACCCGATCCATTTAATCAAGCCACAATCACAATCACAAGTACATTCTCATAATTAATCATACATTCAAGTCATGATTCATGGCATACATCATTCATCTATCCTCATTTACAACTAGTGTGATCAATAATGTAATATTCGCATACATAAATATATCATAATGAATCAAGAACAAACATATATCACACNTCTCAAAATTAATCATACATTCAAGTCATGATTCATGGCATACATCATTCATCTATCCTCATTTACAACTAGTGTGATCAATAATGTAGCATTCGCATACATACATATATCATAATGAAGCAAGAACAAACATATATCACACAATCATGAAATCACAACTATCACCTACCTCGAAACAAGCTTGAATCCCCTAAGAAACTTGATTCTTCCCTTTTCGGATTTGTTCTGCTTGTCTTTGGTCTACAAACAATAATTATAACACGAGAATCAATAAACGATAACTAATTACCCGAATTACTAACAATCTTATCAACCCTAGATCAAACCCTTGATCCCAATATCCAAATTAGGGTTGTTTCCACCATAATTTTCAGAACAAAACCATCCCCATTGATAATTACCCATTATATTACGTTATACGGATCAAAAATTGGATTCGGGGAGTTAAAACCTTACCTTTAGACTCAAGAATGATGGAAAACTGTCAAGAAGACTCCTGGGTTCGTTCCTTAGCTCTCAAGTTCAAAAATTGCAGAATAAAATGTTTTTGAAGTTTATTTCCGACTTTAAGTCGCATCTGTCCCGCCACAACGGTACTCGCACCGATGTTGCAGCCCCGCCATGGCAGGAAAATCCCGCGTTAGCGGCTTGCACGAAAACAATGAACAATTTTAATAATTTCAAAGGCCCCATTTTACAACACACTTTCAACCATGACACTCAGAAACTATCCGTTCACGCCAAGATTAGTTTCAGGAGTTCTACTCGCCCCAATTCAATTCCGTAAAGTCATACGGATTGCTTAAAATCTTAGTTATCTACTCATGTAATCAAAATCATAATTAAATCACCCAATTGCTACCAAATTTCCTTAGACCTTACTGACTTCGATTTTGTCTAAATCTGGACTAGGTTGAAAAATCCGAAGTTACTACGAAAAAGTTTTTCGGCCCAAAAATTTTCCTCGTTGGCGTTTCTATAACGATGAAAACCGATCGTTACACATGAGTTCTCATTTTGTTTAGTCTATCTTCTTTGGACTTAGAATAGTACTTTGGACATTCGCTACTTTAGTTTTGGGGTTGTAACCCTTTTTCTTAGATTTGTCGGTAGTAGAGTTTTGGTACATTGACTTTCAGGTTCTAGGCATTGTTTTCCGCAAATGTTTTGGTTATTTTTTTGTCGATCTTTCAGAGTTTATGGGGACTTGTCACGACCTTGAGCGCCGTGATTGGCACCCACACTACCCTTCGGTGGGAAAACCACTACTACAACCCAAACCAAGCAACTAAACCAAAAACTAAAGCATTTAAGTTACGAAATCAAGTTAAATACTAAGGAAGAAATAGGGATTTCCCATAAACTCCAAACAAAAGTTTAACAACTAAAACAAATGCGGAAGAATACACCTAGAACATGAAAGTCAACGTACCAAAACTCTAACAAGATCCATAATTCTAAACAAGAAGGGTTACAACCCAAACTAATGCACTAATAACTAATAAGAAATGTCTAAGTTCAAAATGTGGACATAGACGGAAATAGAACTCATGGCTGCCCGGAAGAACTGGCTCACCCTTGAATTCGAACAACGATCACTGATCTTCTAAGCGAGGTCTGTCAATAGCCGCCTGAAGATGCCCTTGTACTCAACAAAGAAAGAGAATGTGCAGTATCAGTACACAACCACAGTATACCGGTAGGATCATACGGCTATTCCACTAAGTTCAATATACATAAGGCATTACAACAATATAACCACATGCATATATCGAACATATACAATATTATCAATATTTACGAACAAGGTACAATTTCATATTTCTCAAGATTCACAATTATATCAAATCATTGGTCCTCTCATGGAACCAAAACCCAAACAGTTAGCATACCGGAACGTGGTACCCGATCCAATGTTTATACCGGAACGTGGCAACCGATCCCATAATTATTCCAGAACGTGGCAATCGATCCAAGTGAGTGTGTCAGAACGCAACACCCGATCCATTCAATCAAGCCACAATCACAATCACAAAGTACATTAGCATAATCATATAATCAAGTCATGATTCATGGCATTCATCATTCATCTATCCTCATTTACAACTAGCATGATCAATAATGCAACATTCACACACATACAAGTATTATAATGAAGCAAGAACAAACATTCATCACACAGTATGAAATCACAACCATCACCTACCTTGAAACAAGCTTGAAACCCTAAAAAACTTGATTCTTCCGTTTCCGGATTTGTTTCGCTTGTTGTTGGTCTACAAACAATCAATATAACATGGGAAGCAATAAATAATCACTAATTACCCGAATCACTAACAATTCTATCAACCCTAGATCATACCCATGATCCCACTATTAAAATTAGGGCTTTCCCCACCATAAAATCCATATCAAAACCTTTCCCCATCGATAGTTACTCATTAGATTACGTTCTATGAATCAAAAAAACGAATTCGGGGAGTTAAAACCTTACCTTTAGCCTTAAGAATGGTGGAAAACTGTCAAAAAATGCCCGGGGTTCATCTCCTTACTCTCAAATCCGAAAAGTGCATAATAAAGACGTTTTGGGGTTTATTTCTGACTTAAGTCATGTCTGTCCCGCTATGGCGGCACTCACCCCGCTACAGCGGCCCCGCCCTGGCGACGAAATTCCCACCCCAGCGGCTTGCACGGAACCAATGAGCTATTTTAATAATTCCAAGACCTCCATTTCACAACACACCTTCTACCAACGACACTCAAAAACTACCCGTTCACGCTAAGATCAATTTCAGGAGTTCTACTAGCTCGAATTAAAATTTTGTAAAGTCAATCGGGTTCCTTAACGTCTTATCTATATTCTCATGTGATCAAAATCATAATTAGATCACCCAATTATTACAAGATTTCCCTAGACTTTAATGACTCCAATTTCGTCCAAATCTGGACCAGGTTGGGAAATTCCAACTTACTATGAAAAAGTTTTCCGACCCAAAAATTTTCCCTGTTGGATTTTCTATAACAACGGAACCCGATCGTTACAATAGATACCAATATACCCATCACTCGTCCCCGAGTGACAAACTTAGGAGAAAGCAGGCTAGAGAAGGAATGAAGTAGTACCTGAATCGACGAACAATTGGGGATACTTGTCTCACATGTCCCTCTCGGTTTTCAAAGTAGCTTCCTTAACTGGACGATGCTTCCACTGAACCTTCACAGACCTAATCCTATGGTCCTTAGCTTACTCACATAACGATCAAGAATTGTAACCAGTTCCTCCTCATATTGGAGGTCCTTGTCTAACACAATTGAGTCCCACTTTATGAGATAATCCCTGTCACCAAGATATCTCTTCAACATGGACACATGAAATTTCGGATGGACTCCCGATAGATTAGGAGGTAAAGCCAATCTATACGCTATCGGTCCTACATAGTCAAAAATCTCAAATGGACCAATGTATCTAGGAATAAGCTTGCCCTTCTTACCAAATCTCATCACCCATTTCATGGGTGATACCTTAAGAAGAACATTCTCACCAGTCTAAAATACCATGTCTCTTACCTTATGATCTGCATACTTATTTTGTCTACTCTGGGATGCTAAAAGTTTAGCTTGAATACTCCTCACCTTATCTTGAACATTTTTCACTAAATCAACCCCCAAAAGTTTCACATCTCCAGCCTCGAACCATCCTATGGGTGATCTACATCCCCTCCCATATAAGGCCTCAAACATTGCCATATCAATACTAGAGTGATAAGTATTATTATAAGAGAATTCACACAAAGGTAAGAACTTATCCCAATGCCCTCCAAAATCAATCACACATGCCCTCAACATGTCTTCTAACACTTGAATAGTCCTTTCTGATTGTCTGTCCATCTGTGGATGGAAGGTTGTACTAAAAGTGAGTTGTGTGCCCAATTCGTCATGCAATTTCCTCCAAAACTTGGATGTAAATTGGGTACCACGATCTAAGATGATAGAGAGGGGCACCCCATGCAACCTCACTATCTCTTTCACATAAACTTTAGCCAATTGTTCAACATTATAATCGATTCTTACCGGAATAAAATGGGATGACTTAGTCAATCTATCAACCACTACCCAAATGGAATCAAAATCCCCAAAGTCTTGGGAAGACAACCACAAAATCCATGGCTATCCTCTCCCACTTCCATTTCGGAATTGACATTCTTTGAAGCAAACCTGCCGGCCTTTGATGTTCATACTTCACTTGTTGACAATTTTGACACTTAGCCACAAACTTTGCTATATTCTTCTTCATGCTCGGCCACCAATTAATTCGCTTCAAATCTCGATACATCTTGGTCACACCCGGATGAATTGAATATCGAGAACTATGAGATTCTGTCAATAATTTTTGAATCAAATCATCAACTCGAGGAACACAAATCCTTTCTTTAAAACTGAGCACACCTTCCGCATCAAGAGTGGTCTCTTGTGCCTTACCAATCACAGTCTTCTTCTTAAGTTCATTCAAATTTTCATCCTCAAATTGCTTAGCCTTGATCTCCTCAATGAACGTGGCCCTTACTTCAATACTAGCTAACACTCCACCTCTTTCTGAGATGCCTAACTACATGAACTTAGACTCTAAGGTCTGAATTTCCTTAGCTAAAGGCCGCTTGGTTACACTCAAGCAAGTTAAACTACCCATACTCACTATTTTTCGACTCAGAGCGTCTGCCACTACATTAGCCTTACCCGGATAGTATTGAATTGTGAAATCATAATCCTTGAGTAATTCCATCCATCTTTGTTGTCTCAAATTTAGATCATTTTTAGTGAACATATGCTGCAAACTATGATGATCAGTAAACACTTCACATTTAACACCATAGAGGTAATGTCCCCAGATCTTAAGAGAAAACATTACCGCTGCTAACTCCAATTCATGTGTTGGATAATTTCTCTCATCCACCTTCAATTGTCACGATGCATAAGCTATAACATTCTTATCCTGCATTAACACAACACCCAAACCCGAATGGGAAGCATCACAATAAAATCCTTACCCTCTACTAGTAATGCTAGAATAGACGTTGTAGTCAAGAGGGTCTTGAGGTTTTCAAAGCTCTCATCACACTTTTCAGTCCATTCAAAAGGTACCTCCTATTTTTGGTCAAATTTTTCAAGTGAGTGGCAATGGAAGCAAAATTCTTCACAAATCCACGATAGTAGCTAGCGAGCCCCACAAAACTCCTAACTTCCATCACCGAGCTAGGCCGAACCAAATTCTTAACCGCCTCAATCTTTTAGGGATCTACCATTACCTTTCTCTTGAAACTACATGCCCAAAAAGGCAACTGAATTCAACCAAATTCACACTTAGAAAATTTAGCATACAACCTTTGTCTCCCAAGAACACCCAGAACAATACGAAGATGGTCGGCATGCTCTTCTTCACTTTTTGAATAGACCAAAATATCATCAATAAAGACTATAACAAATGAATCAAGAAATGGATTCAACACGCCATTCACCAAACTCATGAAAGCTCCAGGAACATTAGTCAAACTAAAAGACATGACTAGAAACTCTTAGTGCCCATAACGTGTTCTAAACACTGTTTTGGGCACATCCTCAAGCCTAATTTTCAACTGATGGTAACCCGAACATGGATCGATCTTAGAGAACACTGATGCCTCTTGCAATTGGTCAACAAGATCATCTATTTGAGGCAAAGGATACTTATTTTGAATAGTGACCCGATTCAATTGTTGATAATCTATACACATCCTTATACTACCATTCGTTTTCTTAACAAACAAAACTGGAGCACCCCACGGTGAAGCACTAGGACGGATGAATCCTTTATCATGAAGTTCTTGGATTTGAGCCTTAATCTCTCTCAATTCTATCGGAGCCATGTGGTATGAAGGGATGGAAATGACACGAGTACCAGGTTCTAAATAAATGCAAAAATCTATCTCCCTATTCGGAGGCATACCAGGCAAGTCATTAGGAAACACTTCTCTAAATTCTGACACCACATGAATAGACTCAATAGATAGAGACTCAACCTCAACATCTCGAACATGAGCCAAATAAGCCAAACAACCCTACCCTACCAGTTTTCTAGCCCGAATGAAGGATATAATCTTAGCTTAATTAGGCTTGTACACCTCCTTCCCACTATAATTTTTCCCTTCCCGAAATTTCTAGAGTCACGGACTTAGTATTACAATTAAGTACAACAGAATAAAGGGACAACCAAGTCAAGCCTAAGATTATGTCAAAGTCAGTCATATCCAAAATCACCAAATCAGCCCAAGTCTGATAACCCATAAACAAAATAGAACAAACATGATAGACATGTGTGACTATGACAGACTTTCCAACTAGGGTAGAAACATGGATGAGGGCATCAAGTATATCACAATTTATATAAAATTCTGAGGCAAATCTCACGGATACATAATAATAAGTAGAACCCGAATCAAACAACACATTAGCCATCCGGTCACAGACAAGAATAGTACCTGTGATCACTGCGTCAGACGTCTTTGCCTCATTCTNGCCTGAATGGAGGATATAATCTTAGCTTAATTAGGCTTGTACATCCCTTCCCACTATAATTTTTCCCTTCCCGAAATTTCTAGAGTCACAGACTTAGTATTACAATTAAGTACAACAAAATAGAGGGACAATCAAGTCATGCCTAAGATTATGTCAAAGTCAGTCATATCCAAAATCACCAAATCAGCCCAAGTCTGATAACCCATAAACAAAATAGAACAAGCATGATAGACATGGGTGACTATGACACTCTCCAACTAGGGTAGAAACATGGATGAGGGCATCAAGTATATCACAATTCATATAAAATTCTGAGGCAAATCTCACGGATACATAAGAATAAGTAGAACCCAAATCAAACAACACATTAGCCATCCGGTCACAAACAAGAATAGTACCTGTGATCACTGTGTCAGACGTCTCTGCCTCATTCTTGCCCGAAAAGGCATACACTGAGCCATATCATCTTGACGAGCTACTTCTCTGCCTGGTTGCGCTACACCTCTGCCTGCGTTACCATTTCATCTACCCTCATGGCCTCGCTAATTACCTCATTGCCCACCTTGTGGACGCCCTCGACCATTATTACCGTTTCCCGCGGGCATTACTGCTCTAATCTGCTGTTGCACGGTTTCCAACAAGCGTGGATGGGGATAATCTCTCATCATATGCCCAGGTTCTCCATAATTGTAGCAAGTAAGATCAAATGATGGTCTGCCGCCCGTCAAAGGCGCAACTCCCTGGCTATCATGAATCAAAATATGAGGTGGAGTTCCTGAGTTATTACCTGTAGAGGTAGGCATGATGGACTGAATTGGAGTGGCTGCAAGTGTTGGCCTTCCTGATCTGCTGGAGTAAGAACCTTGAAAGTTACCTGAGTTCTTGGCCCTTTTTGCCAATGCCTTAGCCTGACCTTCTCACCTCATCCCCTCCACTTTCTTAACAAATTTTGTCACCTCATTAAAGCTTCTCCCTGCAGAAGTCATATGAACAGAAAATACCTGCAATTCTGAATTTAGCCCCTTAACAAATAGGCGGATCTTCTCTTCTTCAGTAGTCAACAATTGCGTAGCATATCTAGACAAAACATGGAACTAGGCCTCATAACCAGCCACAAACATACCACCTTGCTCCAAAGCCATGAACTTATCCTTCTTGCGATCTCTCAAAGTCCTAGGCACATATTTTTCTAAACACAGAGCATGAAATTAGGTCCAAGTGAGTGGAGGTAAAATTGAAGATCTATATTCCATATAAGCTCTCAACCACTGCTTAGCCTCACCTTAAAGTTGAAAAGTCACGAACTCAACCCCATGCTGATGGACAATTCCCAATTTATGAAGCCTCTCATAGCAATCTAGGATGAACTCATATGCATCCTCACTCTCAGAACCAAGGAACACATGAGATTTCAACTTCAAGAACTTAGTCAACATCTCATGCTCATTCCAATCATAACAGAACCCAACAAAGGATGGAAGAAGGCATCAATACCTATAGTTCCACCCACCTTGGGAGTAGTGATAGCAATAGGGGCATTGGCGGGAGCTTGAGTTGCTTGAACAGATGGAAGTTCTCCAGGACCAGCCAATCCTTTAAAAAATGACATGATATGTTGAGCTAACACTTGGTCTATGGGAGGAATACATGTGGTCTCAGCTTGCATCTCTTCCTCTTGTTCAATATCCTCAACATTTTCAACCATAATATTTTCATCTATCTCTTCCTGATGCACAAGAGAAGCCTCATACTGGGAGCATTTTCAATCGGTGCTCCATCCCTAGTAGGCGCTACCCTTCCTCGGCCTCTACCCCTAGCTCTTCCTCAAACCCTGCCTCGACCGCGACCTCTCGCTGCAGATTCTTCAACTAGTGCATTGATGGGAGCTATGGGCCATACGTCGTTGAGCCTAGTGTTAACCATCTTTGGATAAAAGAGTGAAGGAGGCTAAATACAAATTCGAATCACCAAATACCAATTGGAATCAAGTTATAGCACGAAAGGCGAAAAGAGAAAATGTAGAGATTTCTTAAAGTCCTATAGCCTCTCAAAAAAAAGCACAGACGTCTCTGTACCGTTTCGAGAGACTCTACTAGACTCGTTTTGGTACATCAAGATGAATGAACCTAGGCTCTAATACCAACTTTGTCACAACCCAGACTGTCCTGATTGGCACCCACGCTACCCCCCGGTGGGAGAACCACTACCACAACCCAAACCAAGCAACTAAACCAAAAATTAAAGCATTTAAGTTACGAAATCAAGTTAAATACTAAGGAAGAAATAAGGAGTTCCAATAAACTCCAAACAAAAGTCTAAAAACTAAAACAAATGCGGAAGAATACGCCTAGAACCTTAAACTCAATGTACCAAAACTCTAACAAGATCCATAATTCTAAACAAGAAGTGTTACAACCCCAAACTAATGTACTAATAACTAATAAGAAATGTCTAAGTCCGAAATATGGACGTAGATGGAAATATAACTCATGACAGCCCGAAAGAACTAGCTTACCTTTGAATTCGAACGATGATCACTGATCTTCTAAGCGAGGTCTGTCAATAGCCGCCTGAAGTTGCCATTATACTCAACAAAAAAAGAGCAAGTGTAGTATCAGTACACAACCAAAGTGTACTGGTAAGATCACGTGGCTATCCCACTAAGTGCAACATACATAAGTCATTAGAACAATATAACCACATGCATATATCGAACATATACAATATTATCAATATTTACGAACAAGGTACAGTTTCACATTTCTCAAGATTCACAATTATATCAAATCATTGGTCCTCACATGAAACCCTAACCCAAATAGTTAGCATATCGGAACGTGGTACCCGATCTAATGTTTATGTCGGAACGTGGCAACTGATCCCATAATTATGCCGGAACATGGCAACCGATCCAAGTTAGTGTGTCGGAACGCAACACCCGATCCATTCAACAAGCCACAATCACAATCACAAAGTACATTCGCATAATCATACGATTAAGTCATGATTCATGACATTCATCATTCATCTATCCTTATTTACAACTAGTGTGACAATAATGCAATATTTGCATACATACAAGTATTATAATGAAGCAAGAACAAACATACATCACACAACATGAAATCACAATTATCACCTACCTCGAAACAAGCTTGAATTTCGGATTCGTTCCGCTTATTCTTGGTCTACAAATAATCAATATAACACGGGAAAAAATAACCAATCACTAATTACCTGAATTACTAACAATTCTATCAAGCCTAGATCATACCCATGATCCAACTAACCAAATTAGGGCTTTCCCCATAATAAATTTTAGATAAAAACCTTCCCCCATCAATAATTACCCATTAGATTACGTTCTATGGATCGAAAAACAAATTTGGGGTGTTAAAATCTTACCCTTAGCCTTAAGAATGGTGGAAAACTGTCAAGAATCGCCTGACCATAAAAGTCAGTCTGGGTGCCAACCACAACGGTCTAGGTCATGACATGTATTTTAGTACTGTATTAGATTGTGTATTTTATGTCGTTGAAAACATCTGTAACGAAAATGAAATTGGGTAGAATATGTAGTTAATAGATAGTTTATAATATGTCATTATTAATCTTCCAATTGGTGATTGTTTTTTGCTATTTGTTCGGTGTCATTATTATGATTTTTAAGTTGATTATAAAAATCAAATATATTTTGATAGATAATTTGGTGAAATTGATAGACTATTTTAAGTCATGTATCAACGCCAAATTCAGTAAATATTTTTAGTATTCTATTTTTGGTGTATTTGTGGAATTTTTTTAGTTGATTATAAAAATCAATTTTTTTTGTAACATTGTTAATATTACCTTTGACAAACAGAAGCAGCAAAATTACAATCTAAGGAGCACTTCAACATCCTAACGACAGGATAGTCTCAGGCCTCAAAGGAACTCGAATACATGTGTAATCTATGCATTAAATATCTACATATTTGTAACTTTTCATATAGGTAAGGTATCGTTAGTCTCTGTAACATCTCCTCTTTTATCTGCTTGATGACATTGTTTGTATGTACAGTCGTCCCTTAAACAATTTCCAATTACGAGCCCTCCATGTGTGGTAAATCATTGCCCCCCATACAACTGCTATACTCTCCTTTTGGATGGCCTTCCAGTGTTTTCTCCTGATTTCCAGTAGTACTTGTTTCAGACTTCCATGTTGTAGTCTAATTCCAGTCCATTGCATCATATCTTCCCTGATAGTGTGAAACCATGCACATCATCAAATAGATGTTTAGTTGTTTCCTTGTCATTAGACTTACACAAGCAGCATTACAGGTCATCCACATGTATACGCAACTTAGTCAATCTCTCTTTGGTGAGCAACTTATCATTTGTAGCTAGCCACGCAATGAACCTATGCTTAGGTTGAGCTACTCCATTCCAAATTAAATTCGCAAAATCAACCTTCACTTGGCTCCCCAAAATAGCTAAAAGCTCTTCGATATAGGGTAATCCCCTCTCGGAGATAGGTTGTATCTACCTTGAGTATACCAAGCTCTCATGCCATCCTTTAGAGAATTTAGCTTTTCCCAATACCAACTACAATCATGAGGGTGGTTGTGTTCCCAAATTGATGAATCAATCTTCATATAAATGCCATGTACCCACTTTACCCAGAGAGAGTCTTTATCCACCATCAGTTGATATAGCAATTTCCCAACAGAAGTTAAATTCCAAATCCTACATCCTTTGACATTCAGTCCTCCATTGCACTTGGGCTTACAAACTGTGTCCCATGCTACTAGGTGAATCTTCCTTTGATCATCTTTGCCTCCCCATATGAACTTCCAACACCTCTGGTCGACCTCCTCTAACACACTTTGTGGCAAGACGAATATGGCCCCCCAAAAATTATGAATTGAAAATAAAACAACATTTAAAATTTGTAATCTCCCAGCATAAGACAACTGCTTCGAATATCCAGTACTGACTCTAGTGGTAATCTTATCAATCAGAATCTTGCAATCAAGTTTGTTCCACTTCTTAGGAGATAATGGAAGCCCCAAATATCTGATGGGAAAGGAACCTAGAGCAAACCCTGTTTTCTCCAGGAGAGCATTTTTCGTTACATCATCAACCCCCGCCAATCTAGAGGCCAAGCTAAAATGATTAAGAGTTTCCATAACTCTATTGACAGATTTCAAATCCCCTTTACAAAATATCATAAGGTCATCAACAAAAACCAAATGAGTCAGCATCAAACTTTTACACATAAGGTAAAATTTGAAATTCGACAAATCACTCATACTCTTCAACACCCTTGAAAGATACTCCATGACCAAAACAAATAGAAGATGGGAGATGGGGTCCCCTTGCCTTAGCCCTCTTTTCCCAGCAAAATAACCATGACCCTCCCCATTAACTTTGACAGTGAAAAATGGAGAGGTTACACAAGTCATGATAATATTCACAAAGTCACCTGGAAATCCATAACCTACAAGCATTTCCTGTAAGAACCCCAGTCAACCATATCGTATGCTTTCCTCAAATCAATTTTCATCAAGCATCGTGGTGTAGTCTTCCTGTTGTAATGTCTTAGTATATCACGACATAGAAGAACATTATGAACAAGAGACCTTCCTTGCACAAAAGCAACTTGGTTCTATGCTACAATATATCTGATAGCCTCCTTCAATCTGCCACATATCATCTTTGAAATGGTTTTATACAAAACATTACAACATGATATAGGTCTGAACTGGGCAACTTATTCAGGGTTATCAACTTTAGGGATCAAAGCTATATTTGTAGCATTTAATTATTTTAAGAGCTTACCATTTTGAAGAAAGTGCAAAATGGCAGTAGTAACATCCTTCCCCACGATTTCCAAGGCAGCTTTGTAGAATCCACTACTATAACCATCGGGGCCAAGACTTTTAATACTATTACTTTGGAAAATAGCAATTTTCACATCCTTCTCAGAATAGGAAGCTATAAGTGTATTCTGATGCAACTCGGATAGTATAGGGCCCTGTCTAATGAAGCAAGAAAAAACACCAACTCTATCTGAAACGATGTGCCCAAGCAAGTCTTGATAATATCTGACAAACATATTGGCTATTATGTCAGGATCATTTTTCCATATAGACATCCTTTAGTTGGTTGGTCGATTTCTTTAACTTCATGTGTTCAATGACAGAGTGAAAGTATCGAGTATTGTCATCACCAAGCTTAATCCAAGTAGCCTTTGCCCTCTGTTGAAGGAACAAAGGATCAGCTAGGAAAGAGCTCTTTCTAAACTTTATATACATTTTCGTTTCAGTTTGTTGCAGCACGATACAATGAGGATTAATCTGCAAAAGTTTTTGTATTTGGATTAGAGCTTCCCTATCATTCTTTGCCTCAGATTCAATGTTCTTGTATGTTGTCCTATTCAGGGTCTTCAACTCATTCTTCAGTAATTTTAGCTTCGTGACTACCTGAAACATTAAGCACCCATCAATATGTCTATCCCATACAACTTTGACAACTTCCAGAAACTTTGGCTGATGTGCCCAAGTATTACAATAGAGAAATGATCTCATGTTCCGTGGTTTAGTGACAACTAATGATATCTTTGCAGGGCAATGATCACTTATGCCTTCAGGTAGAAACATAGCATTGCATGCCGGCATGTTAATTATCCATTCATTATTGATGAAGATCCAGCCTATCTTAGAATATATCCTTTGCCTCTCCCCTTTATTCTTCCAAGTATAAGTTTCCCCTGATGTGGATGTTCAATCAACCCACAACTGTCAACACAATTGTGAAAATCTACTATCTCAGCCCAACTTACTGGATTTCCTCCAATTCTATCCCCAGGATGGAGGACACAGTTGAAATCACCTATAACCACCCATGGTTTAGCACATGTATTCATCCTTTCCAAAATGCTCCACAATTGTCTCCTTTCCTTCTTAGTATTAAAAGCATACAATACTGTGAAGTGGAAAAATATCTGAAGAGGTTTATAAAGCACATCACATGTTATAGCCTGAGCAGTCACATTAACATCATCAACTTTGTAAAAATCAGGCCTCCAAATCAGCAAAATTCTACCATTAAAATGGGTATCCAGATTAGTCAATTTATGTCAACCCCCAAACATTTTATTAGTGACCTCCTCCACCATATTCTTCTTTACTTTAGTTTCTAATAATCCGATAAAACTAACATTGTCATTATTACACAGGATTTTAACCTCATGTTGTTTATTTGGGGCATTTAGCCCCCTAACATTCCAACAAAGGAGACTAACCATTCTCTAGATGCTCTTTCCCACTTGAAACAAACTTAATTACATCAGTCGTATTATTACCATCTTGCTCCAAAGCCTCAAATGAGTTTGAGCTCTCGACCTGCTGAGCGTTCACCTGCTGAATTTTACTCTTCCTCTGTGGAGACACCCATCCAGATTCCATGTTTTGTCCAGATTGTGCCTTAACTGTAGAAGTTGCCTTGTCACCAACCTTGGTTTTCTCTAATTGTTGATATTTTTACACATGCTGAAATTGGACATTGGTTTGATCATGTACAATTGGGACTTTTGTACCATTTTGTTTCTTTCTACAAGCTTCCTCAGAGTGACCATATTTACGACAGTGTTTGCATAAGATTGGTTTCCAATTATACTGTACCTTCTGTCTAATCAGTGCTCCTTTATCATTCCTGAATATAACCGTCTCCGGCAGACTCAAGTCCATACCCACCTCGACTAGTTATCTTGCAAAGTTGAGTCCCAGCTTCTTCTAAGTGGGATGATCCACCATCAAAGGCTTACCCACGAGACTACCTATCTTGCTCAAACCTCTTGGGCTCCAATATTTAAAGTCTAACCCGAGGAATTTAACCCAAATGGGCACAATTAAGAGCTTCGCTCTAGTAAATTCCATGTCTAGACTCCAAACCTTCACAATGAAAGGTTTATTATCAAAATGGTATATACCACCCTTGATAACCGCATCTTTGCCCATTGCACTGTCGAACCTTACTAGGACAATCCCATTCCTGAGCATGGAGATCTTATTGATTCCATGCTTTACCCACAACCTCTGGATAAATCCCTGCATAACTGTGAATGGTGGGTGAGCACCCAATACATAACACACCACAAAATTCTTCCAATAAGCAATCTCAGAACTAATGTCCTCCAAATCTATATCAACAATAACAGATGAATCATAAGAAGTTGGTGCAACCTATTCTAACTTGAAACCTGCATTTGATACTTTAGAGATGTCAAAATCATCCCAAATAGATGCCTTCCTCACTGGGATACTCTTAACCTCATCTTCAACTACATCTGCCCATGATTTAGTCCCACTAGTCGATGGACTTTTAAGCATCTCATTCCATTGCTCTTGAGCTACCTTACTCTGAGCTTTGTCAATAACCTTTACATTCTGCCTTTTTCCTTGGATTAACTTCACAGTTTCTCAGCACTAGCTTTGCCTAGATCTGAGTTATTTCAAGCTATTTTCTCCATTACATCACTCCCCTTACTTTGGGAAGACGTCACTCCTCTGCTTAGTACACTTGCACTGTACCACGGAGAGTCCGTAACCTCTGAATTAGCTATTTCCCTCAAAATTGCAATTGTACTCTGTTCCTGAGCTACTTTCACTGTTCCATCAGATTAATCTATTCCAATGCCTCCTTTCTTTTTTGAATTGGTCTTCCCTTTGTCTCGCAAGGTTTGCGTAGCTGCCTAAGCCATTATCGCCTTCTGAGATGGAGCATGAGCCCTCTTCCCTATGGATGGTGCACGTTAGCTAACATGCACCGAGAGAGAAGTGACCTATACAGAAAGCGTCTTTTGCTGAGTATTCTAGTGATTTTAAAAATCAAATTTTGCGATTGTATTTTGGTAGATAATTTGGTGAAATTGATAGTTTATTTTAAGTCATGTATTAAAGTTGAATTCCATAAATATTTATTGGTATATTATTTGGTGTAATTGATAGTGTTAGTGGTATATCATTCAGTGTAATTAATAGCATTAATTTTTGGTATATTTTTTGGTGTGATTGATATATTTTCGGCGAAACTCCAGCAAACCACCAGTCGACCCATCCTTCATCGAGGAGTTCAACAACTCCGATCAGGAAACGGAAAAAAGGAAAACATATCACGCCTCGAGCTTACATCCTAGGCGAGACTGGCACTCGAGAACCATTGTTGGCCCCAAGAGAACCCTTGGCCTGGATTACTTACTCAGCGGAAGACTTAAACATAAGAAACATAACTTATGCAATAACTTAGGAAATAATAACTTAGCCAAAATGACAATTCAAGTCTTAAACTATACAACTGAAATGAATAAGACTAAAGAACTATAACTATATGTCTATAAAGCCTCTAAAACAAAGAGGGATGTCGGGACAAGACCCCCGATCATCCTAACAACTGAAAATACTAAAAAGCAATGATAAAAGGAGTCCTCCGGATAGCAAGGAGGCTCACCAACTGACTTTGAGTGCTCAACTGGATCAACGAGGCGCTGGATGATGATCCTGGTTACCTTCGTCTGCACCATAAGACGATGCAGGCCAACTGGCCTCAGTAAACATTGAATGTACGAGTATGCAATTTGGAATGTTAAACATAACATAGGCTTGAAGAGAGTCTGAAAGGAACACTTACCTTGGCTTTACTCAACTCCTGAATAACTTAACTCAATATAAAAAAATAAAACACATGCAATATATAGAAAACTTTTAAAACAGTAGAAAACAACTTAGTTCGTTTAAGTAAATGCAATAACAAACTAAACTTTACTCATATAATAAAGTAATATAGTTTATGTGGGAGTTTTTCTAACCGACAACCACCACTATGAGTCTAAGTGGTGATACATCGTCTTGCCCAAGATAACAAACTTAACTTTACTCATATAATAAAGTAATATAGTTTCTGTGGGAGTTTCTGTAACCAACAACCACCACTATGAGCCTAAGTGGTGATACATCGTCTTACCCACGCTGCTAGAACTGTCCTATACTTTGTCGTCATATAGAACTCCTTCACTAAGTGGATCCACTAGTCTATGCTAAAAAGCACTTAAGGAATCATCTAAAAATTATGATCATTTACTACCCATGATGGCTACATGGTTTATGGAGACTTAAGTTATTATGAACTCACGTCTCCATATATGTGCTCAATACTACTCCCAAAAGTATACTTAGGTCATATGTTTTCAAAACAAACTTCTTTCTTTGGTTTGAGATAATTACTCAAAACTTAGCTTAAAAGCTCTTTTGGAATTGATGTTCCCTTTCTTGCTCAAATATAAAAACATTTCTAACTCTTGGGAATACTTCGTTCCCATATAATCTTTGAAGAAATGAACTTTTTTACTCTTACTCTTTACTCATCTCAAAACTCAAGTCTTAAAACAAAGTTAAAACGTTTGTGAAGACTTTCGAAAACTTTATGAACTTCTCTTGACTTGATTCTTAACTTCTAGACTTGACTCTTGACTTTCCTTGAATTGAATTTATGGATTCAAGAATGGTGATTTGTGATAGGAAAGATTTCATGATGATTAGGAGTGTTTTTAGGTAGCTAAACATGAGGAAATTAGATCAAGAAATCACTGTCTGGGAACAAGTCTGAGACCCGGAGTTGCATTTAAATATTTGATCGCAAAATAATTTTTGAAACAGTGGAGTCCGCGACGCAGAGAGAAAATTTTCACATTGAAGGAACAGGTCCGCGTCGCGGATGTGGTACCTGTTCCTTGTCCGATTTTTTTATTCCTCGTTTTCTAACCCCAATTCACCTAAATCCGATTCTTTTTCTCAATCCCTCTTTGGATTCAATTACCCAATATATATACACAAGAATCTAACTCAAAACAACTCTTAAATCGACACGATTTTATCAAGAACTCCACAATTCCATCAAATCTCAATAACTAAAACAAACTTCAAGAACAAATTTCAAGAACATTATACTCTCAACTTTCAAGAAATGAATTTCGCTGAAACAAACATGTTTGTCACGTGGGTGAACGAACCCAACGCTATGACAATCTCACATACCTTGAAGGATTGAATCCTTCGCAAATTCCACAACCAAAATCACAAGAACTTGACGAATCTTGAGCTACTCTTCTCCTTTCTCCTCTTCTCTCCTCTTTTCTCTTCTCTCAAAGCCCTAGCGTGATTTGGTAAATGCGTAAACTGAACTATCTCAGTTTAAACCCCAATTAATTTACTAAAAACGGATTTAATTAATTGGGTAAGGAAAAGACTAAACTACCTTTCAAAAATCCGGATTAGACTTTCCTTATTTGAACAACCCAACTTCAAATGAGAATATCTCACTCATTCAAACTTGGAATCGTGCAAACTCGGCGGCGTTGGAAAGATTATTCCAAGATCTTTCCTACGATATTTGGAAACACACCTAAATCATTCTGAGCTAAGAGTTATGGTCGTTTGAAGTTGATCAAAAACCCAAACTTAACAAATTTCCAGATTTTTCATTCTTTCATAAAATAACTATTTCCAATTCTTACTCTTTCTAGTTCTTTCAATTTAGCGAGATCTTACAAAACATTTTGATACAACGGATTTTTATAGATTTGTCCCAGGTATGAGTTTCTTTTACTCTTAAATCTTTATGCATGCCATTATTAAAAGGAAAAATTAGTAAACTAGTCACATTCCCTAACATAATTATTAAAAACTTTTACACTTTACAATAATTATTAAAAATGTCAATATGTCAATATTTTAGGAAATAAAATTTATCACTAATTTCCTAACCTTTTATTTCTCAAATCAGGCCCACATTAGACCATTTTTTACTACCTATCCGGTAAAAAAAGATTAAAGAGTACTCCCATTACTCACTTACCCACTTTCTGGGTTTTACTCCAAATCACTCCTTTCTCCCTCTTCCCTTTTTCACCATTGTTATCTCCTTTCCTTGTTCAAGAAAATCATCTATTCAAATTTACTACACTTTGTTCGAGAAATCTCACAATTAATTCAAAAGATTTTTCACTCATTGATAAAACGTAAATTTGAAGTTAACAAGTATTTTGTGAGATTACTTGTGATTTTGTTTTCATATTCACCAAGTATTTTGTATTTCGGGATTTTCGTCTTTTAAACAATATTGTTTGATTATTTTGTGAGTTTATTTTCATATTCACCAAGTATTTTGTGAGATTTCATTTTTTTATGTATTTCAAATTTTTCTTCTTTGAAACACTATTGTTTGATTATTATTTTTTTGTGATTTTTTTTTCATATTTGAGATTTAGTAAATTGTAGTAATCTACATTGACATTCATACATTATATATTGTTTGATTTATTATACATTCATATTTAATAATTTCAAATTTTGCTTATAGGGTTATAATGCATAAGTGAATACGGATTTGGTGAACAAGAATCGAAAAAAAGAAACATAGCAAACGAAGAAGAAGAAAAAATAGAGAGTCAGAGAAGCAGATTGCAAAAATTGTATTCATATTAATTTTTGTTTGTCAATTGTTTTTTCTCTTACTCAACATTTGTATTTTTATTAAGAACTTTGTATTTCTTTTTTAGTTTGTGGTCATTACAACATGTATGCCAAACGAATTTATATTTATTAAGCATAGATATATTCTATTTTTTTTCTTAGTCAGTTTGTAATTTTTTTAGAATATCATATTATTTCCACTATGTATGCTATTTTTTTCTAGAATACTGTTTTCCTATTTCTTTCACAGACAATATTTTTTTAGAATATTGTATCAATCCTCAACAAATTGCATTATTTCCACCATGTATGCTATTTTTTTCAAGAATCTTGTATCATTTCATAAATCATATTCATATGTTATGATTAGATTATATTGGGATACAATCAGTAATATTTTTGTAATACAAATAAAAAAATTATAGATTTGGCATGTAATACAATTTTGACCACTGGGATACAATCCATGATTAAGATCTTGATAAAGGAGAAAAAATAGAAATTGAAACTGTTGATCCAATCGAATGAGAAAAGGAATTTCTTTGCAATTGTAACTGATGAGAATTTTAAATGATATATTCCTTTTTAAAAATAATTTCTCCCCTGATTTTCTCCTTTTCTATTATTAAATAATTGTATTCTTGCAAATCAAACAAACTAAAATATTGACATTGTAAATAAATATTGAAAGTGTGGCTAAGGAGACTTATTAAACGTCCAAATATTGACATTTTGAATATTTTCAAATTAGTAAACTAGTCACAATCCCTAACATGATTATTAAAAACATCTACACTTTAAAATAATTATTAAAAATGTCAATATGTCAATATTATAGAAAATAAATTGTATCATTAATTTCCTTTCCTTTTATTTCTCAAATCAGGCCCACATTAGACCATTTTTACTACCTATCCGGTAAAAAAAGATTAAAAAATACTCCTATGTAACGACCCAGACCGTAGTGATTGGCACCCACACTAACCCTCCGGTGGGAGAANACCCAGAAATTGTTGCGAATTGATGGTGAATCAACTTAAAAAGGGTCGTAACTCTTAGAATCGTAATTCCCACAACATACAATAGGTTTCAACGTAAATATACGACCCAATCATGTCTCACAACGAATAATAACTTCAACAACACCACCAACAACATCAACAACAACTAACAACTTCAACACTTCAACAACAATTCCCAATCTTTTCTCAAATCATAGAATAAACTTGGTGTGTGTGAGGGAAAGGATCAACCCACACGAAAACTCACATACCTTGATAGGGATCACCCCCGACGAAAATCCACAATGATCTTGTTGATCTCCTCTTTCTTCTCTTCTTCTTCTTCTCCTTCTTCTCTTCTTCACTCTCAAGAACCCTAACTCTTTCTCTTTCAAAATGGGACAAAATGATCCAAAGATCAGCCTAATACAACAATATGACCTCAAAAGAAATAATTTGTGAAAGGACCAAAATGCCCTTAAATTTCCGGATGGATTTCCCTTCCAACTGTCTAACTTCTAAAGGGCATAACTCCCTCATACAAACTCGGAATCGAGCAAACTCAGTGGCGTTGGAAAGGTCATTCCATGAGCTTCGCAACCATAACTGGAACTACTCCTAACTCATCCTGAGCTAGGAATTACGACTACTCAAAGTTGGCCAAAACTCACTGATTTCCACACTTAGCCAAATTTCCATATTGTTAAATCTTTCCAAAAATATTTCCAAATTTCAAGCTCCTTCAAAGCCACTTCAAATAGTCGGATGTTACACCTTTTTTAAAATAATTTCTCCCCTGATTTTCTCCTTTTCTGTTATTAAATAATTGTATTCTTGCAAATCAAACAAACTAAAATATTGACATTGCAAAAAAATATTGAAAGTGTGGCTAAGGAGTCTTATTAAACGTCCAAATATTGACTTTTTGAATATTTTCAAATTAGTAAACTAGTCACAATCCCTAACATGATTATTAAAAACATCTACACTTTAAATAATTATTAAAAATGTCAATATGTCAATATTATAGAAAATAAATTGTATCATTAATTTCCTTTCCTTTTATTTCTCAAATCAGGCCCACATTAGACCATTTTTACTACCTATCTGGTAAAAAAAGATTAAAAAATACTCCTATGTCACGACCCAGACCGTCGTGATTGGCACCCACACTATCCCTCCGGTGGGAGAACCAAAACTACAACCCAACTAATCAACTTAACCAAAGTACTACACATTTAAAGCTACAAAAGTAGGTTTAAATAACTATATAATTAATACGGAGTCCCCATAAACTCCGAAAGTTCAACTAACATCTAACAACTAATGCAGAAATACCCCTAGAACCTGAAAGTCATTGTACCAAAACTCTACTAACACAAGTCTAAGAACAAGGGGTACAACCTCGAAACTGTAAAAACAACTTAAACAAATAGTCTGAGTCCGTAAAGAGTGGACTTAAACAAGATAGATCCATGACAGCCTAAAACAACTGGCTCACCCTTGAATCTGATCACGCTCAAAAGTCACCTAGCTTAGGTCTATTAATAGCCGCCTGAAGATGCCCTGTACTCAACAAAGAACAAGCAAGTGTAGTATCAGTACACAACCACAATGTACTGGTAGGATCACGCGGCTATCCCAATAAGTGTAAATGAGCAAGTAATTACAACATCATAAACAGGCATATACCGAACATATACAATATTAGTCATATTATCAGGAAACATGCTCAATTCCACATAGGTAGATACGAAAACATCAATCACAAGTCAATGGTCCTCTCATGGAACCCACACCCAAACAGTTAGTGTACCGATACTTGGTACCCGATAAAATGTTCATGCCGGAACGTGGCAACCGATCCCATATTTATGCTGGAACGTGGCAACTGATCCAAGTTAGTGTGTCGAAACACAACACCCGATCCATTCAACAAGCCACAATCACAATCACAAGTATATTCTCAAAATCATACAATCAAGTCATGATTCATGGCATTCATCATTCATCATTCATCTATCTTCATTTACAATTAGTGTGATTAATAATGCAACATTCGCATACATACATATACTATAATGAAGCAAGAATAAACATACATCACACAACATGAAATCACAGCCATCATGTACCTCGAATCCAAGCTTGAATCCCCTAAGACACTTGAATCTTCCCTTTTCGAATTCTTTCCGCTTGTTCTAGGTTTACATCAATTAATATACGCAAGGATCAACAATCAAATATCTAATTATCCGGATTATAACAAACCCAATAACCTAACACTAAACCCATGATCCCAATATCCCAAATTAGGGCTTTTTCCACCATAATTACCATATCAAAACCTTCCCCCAACAATATTACCCAAAAAACTACGTTCTACTGATCGAAATACGGATTCGGGGAGTGAAAACCTTACCTTAAGCCTCAAGATTGGTGAAAAACTGTCAAGAAAAAACCTAGGGTCGTTCCTTAGCTCTCAAAGTCGAAACTTGCTGAATAAAATGTTTTGTGTTTTATTTTCGACTTTAAGTCTCGTCTGTCCCGCCACAGCGGTCCTCACCCCGTTGCAGCGGCCCAGCCCTGGCGGAAAAATCCCGCCTTAGCGGCTTGCACAAAACCAGTGAGCAAATTTAAGAATTTCCAAACCCCCATTTCACAACACACCTTCATCCTATGACACTCTGAAAATACTTGTTCACGCTAAGATCAATTTCAGGAGTTTTACTCGCCCGAATTCAATTTCGTAAAGTCGTATGGGTTCCTTAATGTCTTAGTTATCCACTCATGTGATAAAAAAACATAATTAGATCTCTCATTCAATACCAGATTTTCCTAAACCTCACTAACTCAGATTTCGTCCAAATCTGGACTAGGCTAGGAATTCTCAAGTTACTACTCAGAAGTTTTCTAGCCCCAATTCTTTTCCCATTGGCGTTTTTCTAACGACGGAATGAGGTCGTTACATCTCATTACTCACTTACCCCTCTTTCTAGGTTTTACCCCAAATCACTCATTTCTCCCTCTTTCTTTTTTCACCATTGTTATCTCCTTTCCTTGTTCAAGAAAATCATCTATTTAAATTTACTACACTTTGTTCGAGAAATCTCACAAAATTCAAAAAAAAATTCACTCATTGATAAAGGTAAATTCGAAGTCAACAAGTATTTTGTGAGATTTTTTGTGATTTTGTTTTCATATTCACCAAGTATTTTCTGAGATTTCATTTTTTTTATGTATTTCAAATTTTTCGTCTTTTAAACACTATTGTTTGATTTTTTGTTTTTGATTTTATTTTCACATTTGAGATTTACTAGATTGTAGTAATCTACATTGACATTCATACATCATATATTGTTTGATTCTTTATACATTTATATTTAATAATTTTGAATTTTGTTTATAGGGTTACTAATGCACAAGTGAATATGGATTTGGTGAACAAAAATAAAAATAAAAAGAAACATAGCAAACGAAGAAAAAGAAAAAAGAGAGAGTCAGAGAAGAAGATTGCAAAAATTGTATTCAGATTAATTTTTGTTTGTCAATTATTTTTATTTTACTCAACATTTGTATATTTATTAAGAACTTTGTATTTCTTTTTTAGTTTATAGTCATTCCAACATGTATGCTGAACGAATTTGTGTTTATTAAACATAGATGTATTCTATTTTTTTTGTTAGTCAATTTATAATTTTTTTAGAATATTGTATTATTTTCATTATGTATGCTATTTTTTTTCCTAGAATCTTGTATTCCTATTTCTTTCAGAGACAATTTTTCTTTAGAATATTGTATCAATTCTCAACAAATTGCATTATTTTCACCATGTATGCTATTTTTTTTTCCAGAATCTTGTATCCTTTCATAAATCATATTCATATGTAATGAATAGATTGTATTGGGATACAATCAGTAATACTTTTGTAATACAAATAAAAAAATTATATATTTGGCATGTAATACAGTTTTGACCACTGGGATACAATCTATGATTAAGATCTTGATAAAGGAGAAAAATAGAAATTGAAATTGTTGATCCAATCGAATGAGAAAAGGAATTTCTTTGAAATTGTAACTGATGAGAATTTTAAATGATGTATTCTTTTTTTAAAATAATCTTTCCCCTGATTTTCTCATTTTTTGTTATTAAATAATTGTATTCTTGCAAATCAAACAAATAAAACAAACTAAAATATTGACATTGTAAATAAATATCGAAAGTGTGGCTATTTTCCCTAAAAAGGTTACATCGCTCAAATAACGTTTGAACATATGTTTGAGTTGAGTCTTAAAATAATTGCACATAATAGCATGAAGTTTTAGAATATGAATAGTTAAATGGACCTATATATTTGTTACACAATTTATCAATATCCAATCTTTAGGATTTAATTATCATAATATTCATACATTTAATCTAATAAATAGAAACCACATTCTCCCATCCCACCCTCTTGTTATATTTTTAGAAATCTTACTCTAACGTGTTTGACAAGACAACATATTAAAATATAAAATAGTTTTAAAGATAATGAATCCCATAAAAATAAAAAATAAAAATGAATTTTCAACGTAACAAAAGTAGAAAAATCAATTTTATAACTGCATTTCTTTATTTACTAAAAGTTAGAAAATAAATTGTTAGAATTTTTTGTAAGAGGAACGAGAATGTGTACCTGTTAACATCAATGGAATGATAACGAAGTCTTTTGAAAGGTTGCTCCAAGTCCAACTTTGAGTCTCAAGGAATCAAAGCTATGTTTCCACAAACTAAATGTCACTTTGTTTTGTTAATATCCGTGAAGAAGATAGAAATTACTTCTTTTTCCTTCCTTTATTTTTCTATTTTTTTGTGTTCTTTTTCCACACCCTCTGAAAAGCGTTTAACCCCACTTTTAAAAGGGAAAGACAGTATACGTTGGAACAATTACACAGTAACTGTTCCCATTCCTTTTCAAATTGATACTTATCTTCTTTTTAGAAAAGAAAAATCGGGTCGACCTTTCTATTTTTTTGTGTTCTTTTTCCATTCCCTCTGAAAAGCGTTTAACCCCACTTTTAAAAGGGAAAGACAGTATACGTTGGAACAGTTACAAAGTAACTGTTCCCACTCCTTTTCAAATTGATACTTATCTTCTTTTTAGAAAAGAAAAGTCGGGTCGGGTCGGGTCGATCCACATGGGCGACCCACAACCCAAAACTTACATCTCCCACTTCGCACATGGTGGACAAGACCCAAATAAATATGATATCAACTAAACACACAATTCATACGACAAATAGTTTGTGCGATCTGTGAGTACCAAGGCTTACCTTCAAGATTTTTACAAGCCCTACATAGGAATTCAATCACATGTGGAAAGAATTCACTATTAATTTTAAGGATACTATTACTCACAATACCCCAGAAATCGTTCACTACTTCAGTAGTTACTTGTTCATTCCCTCACCCTCTTAAAGAGGTTAACTCGAGTTCATGTTTAATACACACAATTACACTCAATACCAATATGGTTCGTGCAATAGTCGGCTTGTGTATATAAGTTTGTTATTCATTTAATTGTATTTCCTTTCTACTCGAATCTATCTGCTCCCATGACATGCACTGCATTGTCGAATCATTCATGGCTATTAGTAACATGATACAGTAGCAACATCAATTGAAACTTCAAGAAACAGCAAAAGGTCAAAGGGTATTTCATTGAAAATTCATTTTAACTTTTCTGGGTCTCACACAATGAAGAAGCAGGGAATATTCTTTCATTGACTCATTGATCGCTTGACACACGTGGTATGAAACACGTGTTACATTGTTTTTACCTTATACTGATGTATGTATAATATTCTTTCGATTATCCAACATCGTACAGACCTTGGTCTAAACACCTTCAAGTGTTTAACCCTAGTTTCTCTCTTCGGTGATACTTAAATTTATTTTTCTTAGAGAAACATTTGTCTGGCCCATAAAACAAGTCAAAATATGGTGGTAAAACTCATCTCTTCACATTTCTCGATGTAAGAGGCGATTGCTCGTGTGAGAGAGTCAATCTCGCGACTTCTTCGACACACTTTATTTCTTACAAAATATCACATGCATTTTACATTTGAACATAAATTCAATAGGATTATATAGGAGAGAATATTACAACAAACAAGTTATCTTACAATACTGAAATATCATCCAATTCTACGATAACCTAGAGCCTTAACATGTTATTCAAAAAAGTCTCTAGAGATGGCCTTCGTAAAAGGATCAGCTATCATTTCACATGTTGGAATGTATTGCAGAGTTATTTCTCCACTTGCCACTACGTCTCTCACAAAGTTATACTTGATGTCAATGTGTTTGGTCTTGCTGTGATACTTATGATCCCTAGTGTAGGCGATAGCCGCTTGACTATCACAATATAGAATCATGGGACCCTTAGAATTCTTTGCAATACTCAAATGCTCAAAGAATCTCCTTAACCAAACAACTTCTTGTACTGCAGATGCACAAGCCACAAATTCATATTCCATGGACGAAAGAGTTGTGCAAGTTTTCTTCTTACTTTTCCATGAAATAGCACCACCATTTAGTAAGAAAGCACAACCGGATGTTGATTTTATATCATCCCAGTCACCAGCCCAATCAGCAATTGTATAACCTTTTATGAATAAATCAGATCTACTATAACACAATGTATGATCTGCAGTTCCCTTCAAGTAACGAAATATTCTCTTTACTGCTTTCCAATGATCTCTTTCAGGATTGGATTGATACCTGTTAACTAGACCCACGGCATAACAAATATATGGGCGAGTACATATCATTGAATACATCAAACTCTCAACAACACTAGAATAAGGAACTCGAGACATGTCTTCCTACACTTTTTTAGTCTTTGGACATATTTCAAGGCTTAAAGTTTCACCCCTTGCTACAGGAATATCCATGGATTTGCAACTATTCATTCGAAAACATTCCAATATTTTCTTTATATAAGTTTCTTGAGATAAACTCAAAAATTTCTTGGAACGATCTCTTTGGATCTTAACATCGAATATATAGTGTGCTTCAACCATATCTTTCATATCAAAAGATTTTGAAAACCATGACTTGACAGTTTTCACATACTCTAAATTATTTCCAGCTAACAAAATATCATCTATGTAAAGAGAAAGAATTACAAAATTTCCATTGGACTTTTTTACATAGATGCAATGGTCTTCATTGATCATGGTGAAATCAAATGACATCACCTCCTTATGAAATCTCAGATACCACTGCCTTGAAGATTGCTTTAGGCCATAAATTGATCTTTTCAATTTACAACTTTCTTTTCTTGACCTTTAACAACGAAATAACTGGTTGTTCCATGTAGATTTCCTCGTTTAATTCTCCATTGAGAAAAGCGGTCTTCACATCCATATGGTGTAATTCTAGATCTAAACGTGCAACAATAACTAAAAGTAATCATATGGATGTAAACTTCATAAGTGGTGAAAAAGTTTCCTCATAGTCTATTCCAACTTCTTGAGTAAAACATTTTGCCACCAATCGTGCTTTGTGTCTTTCTATTGACCTATCCGATTTACGTTTAACTTTAAGAATCCATTTATTCCCAATAGTTTTACGTTCCTTAGAAAGGCCAACTAGATCCCAGACTTTGTTGGTTTTCATGGACAATAATTCTTCTTTCATCGCTTTTAACTATTCATCCCTTTCAAGGCTCGATAAGGCCTTTGTTACAGAATTAGGTTCATCCAATTCTATAAGAGATACCAAGAAAACATAATCCTCAATCTCATAAGATTGTTGAGGTACACCTTTTCATGTACTCTTATGTATTTGAAGTTCAGATTCCTCTATAGAATTTTGGGATTCATAACTCCCACTTGGACCAGGAATCATTTCTTAATCCATTGAATTATCAAGTATGTTTCACAATATTATCTGATCTTCTGAAATCACCATTTCATACAGAGGTTCAACTTCATCTATTTCAGTTTTTTTAGGAAAATCATTTTCCAAAAATCTGACATCTCGTGATACAATTTCAGTAATACTTCCATCCTCCAGTTCATCGATGAACACATACCCTCTGGAGTGTTCAGAGTACCATATCAAGATATATTTCTTTCCTTTTGGACTTAGTTAACCAAATTGACCAAAACGATCTTTAATGTATGCTGCAAAACCCCGCGGTCGTAGATCATTCAAGTTTGTTTTATGACCAGTCCAAAGTTCATAAGGAGTGGAAGACACTAATTTAGAAGGCACTTTATTCAATATGTAAGCCGCGGTCAATAAAGCATCTCCCCAAAACGAGATAGACAAATTTGACTGCGCCATCACTGATCTCGTCATGTCCAACAATGTTTTATTCCTTCTTTCAGCTACACTATTTTGTTGAGGTGTATAAGGAGTAGTTAACTGTGTGATAATACCATTTTCAGTACATAATTCTTCAAATTGTTATGACAAATATTCACGTCCTCGATCAGTTCTTAAAGCCTTTATGCTTTTATCTAATTGATTTTTAAATTCATTCATATATCTTTTAAAACACTCAAGTGCTTTGGATTTATGAGAAATCAAATAGACATAACCAAAGCACGTGAAATCATCAATAAATGTAATGAAGTATGTAGCACCAAACCTTGCCTTCACATTCATTCGACCACAAATATCATAGTGAATTAATTGAAGCGGGAACTCAGCTCTTTTAGCCTTCCTTAAAGGTTTACGCGTAATCTTACCAACAAGACAATTTCACCAATTAGCATATCAATCTTGGTGAAAGAACCTAAATGTACTTCTTTTGCCAATCTATTCATTCGATCTTGCCCTATGTGACCTAATCTTGCATGCCATGTAATAACATCAATATTATTGTTACTTGAATAATATGCCATTACACAATGGTCAACATAATTGTCACACCTCGAGCTACCCCCGAGAAGCGAACACGGGACCTAGGATCACAAGTGACCCTAAGCTAACCCTGCTAGCATATTCATGAGCATACTAAAGATAAACTAAGCAATAAATCTGTACAGAAGATAAATAATAATGAAAGTCTGAAATGATGGGGAATACCCATGTACTAAATTGAATATATCAAAAAATTGAGAGTTTAATACAAGAAAAATATCAAACTCAAATGCTAAGCTGAATCTAACTATGGTTGAAATAAGCCTCTAAACTGACTAGAAATGTTGTGACATGCCCCAACTAGATCTAGCAAAACCGAAACTAAAGGACTACAAGTACTGAAAAGATAAACATGTCACTAGTCCTCGAAGAATGAGGACTCATCACTGATACTTCTGAACTGACAATCGAGAACCGATCTAAGCGTGATCTAGATCCTAAGAACCTAAACCTATATCACGAGAAAATGTAGCGCAGAGTATGCATCAGTACTTGAAAGGTACTGAACATGCATGATAGAATAAAGCTGAAATAACATATAACTGAACAAAGCAAATAAGCAATGATATAATCTTAACATGATATAGATACTGAATACTCAGCTAACTGAATGCAATGACTAATTTATAACATATTGAGACTGAATACTGATACCTGGTCAATGCAATAGAATCTGACTGAACTGTGAGAGCTGCTAATAACTGATAATAAAACCACATGAGCTAAATGTGGAGTCCGATGTATATGTCCCATCGAGAGGACCCAATATAACCGGCCAAAGGTATAGAGGAATGCTGACGTGATCACTAAAATGATGCCCACATGAGACTTACAACCTACGTAGGTAGTAGTTCTGGGACTATTTGGGTACACTGAACCCTAGTCCAACTCGGTATTATGCTACTCCCTATAAAGTAAGTGATTAACATATTTATGACTGAAGTTATGTGATATACTGAATAGCTCAAACTGAACAATGCAACAATTAATTTGATAATGATTCATTAATAACTGAGCCATGTATAACTGAATAACTAAAATGTCTGATCTAGCATGTATAATTCAAGAACTAAAGAATTACATAGCTAGTGTTCTGAAATTCATGCAATAAACTGAATATTAATATACTAAATTTTATTTGGATCATTCTAATAGCTAAGAACCCAATAATTCTAACATTCAAGAAACCTTAGGTCTAGTCATAATAAGAGAATCAAGAAACTGACTGAAATCTAGGGACCTAATGGGTGAAAGGAACCCACTAGTGAAATCCCACATACCTGGTGACGAATTCCACAGAGAAATCTTTTGATTTTGGGGCCGGAACTGATGGAATCTTGTTGCATTCTTGGACTAGGGTTTTTGACCACCTTTCTCCTCTCAAGCTCTAATTTTTTTAAGTTTTGATTAATGATTTAACTTAGGTAAGTTCTAGTTATGTTTCTAGGAATAAACTGACTAAAACTTCATAATTTAGGGTCTAAACGACGTAGTTTAGGGGTTAAACAAAATAGGAAAAGACCAAAAGATCCCTGACTAAAAAGCTGTCGGAGTCGCTGACGGAGCTGAACGAAGGACCGTGAGTCACCTGACAGTCCGTACTAGTCAACCGACGTTCGCAACTGAAGGTTGAAATTTGACTGGCCCATCGACGGAGATGACTGACGGGCCGTGAGTCAACTGGCGGTCCGTACTGGTCAACTGTCGTTCACGACTGAGGACTGAAAGTTGACTTGCCCATCGATGGAGCTGACTGACGGGCCGTAAGTCGACTAACAGTCCGTAGTTGGCTTCCGTCAGTGGCACCTGCAACTTTTGCTGGAATTTTTTTCCTTTCTCAAATCTGGGGTGTTACATTATCTCTTCCTTGGGAACATTCGTCCTCGAATGAAGACTAAACTAGCTGATATGGAGGGAGAGAGCTGCAAACCCTACCACTAAACTCTGGAAACTAATTTGTGACTGAACTAAGTTCCAAGAACATGCAAATATGCTGAAAATGCAAGTACAAGCTGAAGGAACATGATACTAAGACTGAATCTACTCATGAATGACTAAAGAACTGAAGAGGAATTATTACCTCAAGCTGGAATGGGATAGGAAGGAAAGAGGTGAGGATGCTTGGCCTTCATGGCTGCTTCTGCTTCCCAAGTAGCTCCCTCTACATATTGACTCATCCACCAAACCTTGACTAAAGCGACTTCTTTTTTCTCAACCTTCTAACCTGACGATCAAGAATCTCAACTGGTACATCCTCATAAGAAAGGTTATCTTTCACAGCCACACTCTCTAAAGGCACTACAAATGTTGGATCACCCACACACTTCTTCAATAGTGAAATGTGAAAGACTGGATGCACTACTGCTAAATCTGCTAGTAACTCTAACTCATAAGGCACTTTACCAATTCTTTTCAAGATCCGGTAAGGGCCTATATATCTGGGATTGAGCTTCCCTTTCCTGCCAAATCTCATCACCCCCTTCATAGGTGACACTTTTAGAAAAACCCAATCATCAACTTGGAACTCTAGTTCCCCTCTCCTTACATCTGCATATGATTTCTGGCGACTCTGGGCTGTCTTAAGTCTATCTCTAATGAGTTGCACTTTCTCCATAGCTTAAAGGACTGAATCTGGCCCTATCAAAGCTTCTTCACCTACTTCGAACCAACCAACAAGAGATCTGCATCTACGCCCATACAATGCCTCATAAACTGGTAGTTGGGGGATTCATGGAAGTGGTAGTGTGGTAGTTGGTAGTGTGGTAGGTGAGTATTTTATTTTAAAGATTTTACTGTAGTATTCTTTTGCTAAGTGTCTTAATCTTGATATTTCTTTAATATTAGGTGTGCAATTCATGGTAAAATATAATAATATTTATTGTAATATTCTTTCGATAGTTGTTTTAATCTGAATATTTCATTAATATTATTTATGATATATTCTAGATATAACATATCTTGGGTTCTTTGGTACATATATAAATTTTCCTTCATTAATTGTTCTAATAATTTTATATCTTTCATAGATTCTGTCCAATATTGTAAATATTCGTAGTTCATTTTAGTCTGAATTTATTTCTAAATTGTACCATTCTGTTCTTTCGTAATCTAAATCATGTAAGTCTATTTCATACCATTGTTGGTTCAATATATCTTCTGGTTCGTTATCATTAAATATTTTTTCCCATATGATTCTTCTTAATTCAATTATTTTTATATCTTTAAGTATATATAATATTAAAGTTTCGTAGTTTTTTATCATTTCATTATGAAGGTAAGTAGTCATGTTCTTTATCATGCAGATTTTTTATTTCAAATTATTCCTTCCTATCATATTCACAATTGATTAAATTCATATTAGATCGTTATGAACTAGATAATCTTTATCATGTTTTCCTGTCACTACTAGCATCGTACTTTAGCGGATACTTCCTNACTCGGTGGCGTTGGAAAGATAATTCAATTATCTATCTAACCATAGGTCATGGGACACATAATTCATTTTGTGCTAAAAGTTATGACCATCTGAAGTTGACCCATCAGAATTTTCAGCTAACTGGCTGCTAACCTTCGATCTATGGTCAGACCTACGGACCGTGGATCGAACGATGGTCCATGCTGGTCAACCGTAGTTCATGTCAGAGGCTGGGTAAAGGAGGTCTTGATCCACGGACACAGACCACGGACCGTGGTCTGATCTACGAACCGTGGGTCTGTCCGTGAGTCGAGACTTAACCAATTTTCTGAGCTGGCTAGGGAGGGGTTGCAGTGGCGAACCACGGACCACCAGCACGGACCGTGGTCTGACCTACGGTCCGTAGATGGCAACCGTGGGTTGCACCTACAACTTCTCAAAATCTGCATTTTTTTGGTCTGTTTCGGATACGGGGTGTTACATTGACTAAAGCGGCTTTTTTTTCTCAACCTTCTAACCTGACGATCAAGAATCTCAACTAGTACATCCTCATAAGAAAGATTATCTTTCACAGCCACACTCTCTTGGCACTACAGATGTTGGATCACCCATACACTTCTTCAATAGTGAAATGTGAAAGACTGGATGCACTACTGCTAAATCTGATAGTAACTCTAACTCATAAGGCACTTTACCAAACTTTTTCAAGATCCGGTAAGGGCCTATATATCTAGGATTGAGCTTCCCTTTCCTGCCAAATCTCATCACCCCCTTCATAGGTGAAACTTTTAGGAAAACCCAATCATCAACTTAGAACTCTAGTTCCCCTCTCCTTACATCTGCATATGATTTCTGGCGACTCTGGGCTATCTTAAGTCTATCTCTAATGAGTTGCACTTTCTCCATAGCTTCAAGGAATGAATTTGGCCCTATCAAGGCTTCTTCACCTACTTCGAACCAACCAACAAGAGATCTGCATCTACGCCCATACAATGCCTCATAAGGGTCCATCTGATGCTGGAATGGTAGCTATTGTTGTAGGCGAAATCAATAAGAGGAAGATGATCATCCTAACTACCCTTGAAGTCGATCACACAAGCTCTCAACATGTCCTCTATAGTCTGAATGGTACGCTATGCCTGCCCATCCGTCTACGGATGAAATATTGTGCTAAGATTAACCTGAGTACTAAGACCTTTCTGAAATGACTTCCAAAAATGAGAGGTAAATTGAGGACCTCTATCTGAGATGATAGACAAAGGAACCCCATGCAACCTCACAATCTCATTAATGTAAAGCTTGGCGTAATCCTCCGTCGAATCCGTAGTCTTGATCGCCAAAAAGCGAGAAGACTTAGTTGCTCTATCCACTATCACTCAAATTGAGTCATGTTGTCTGCAAGTACGACGTAAACTTGTGATGAAGTCCATGTTGATCACTTCCCACTTCCAAGTAGGAATGTCGATCTCTTGTGTCATACCTCCTGGTTTCTAATGTTCTACCTTAACTTGCTGGCAATTAGGGCACTTAGCCACAAAATATGCTATATCTCTTTTCATACCATTCCACCAATAGACTTCCCGCGGATCGCGGTACATCTTAGTGTCACCTGGATGAATAGAATATCTGGAATTATGGGCTTCTGCAAGAATTTGTTGTCTCAACTCACCCACCTTAAGAACACATAATCGACCCTGATAGCGAAGCACACCATCTCCCCCTTGGGAGAAAACCTCCACCCTCTACTAGTGGATTACACCCTTTAACTCCAGCAATATTGGATCACTGTCTTGCTTTTCCTTAACCTCCACTACCAAAGAAGATTCTGACCCATTCTAAACTGTTACACCAAGGCACTCTTCTTCGAGTTCAACATGGCGTGCAACATTAGAAAAAGTTTTGATGTTATCATTATGGGTCAAGTTAACCTTCAAATGTTCCTAATTATTGGGAAGAGACTGAATCACTGCCTGAACTTGTTGCTCATCTGAAAGAACATGGCCAGCACTCTTGAGTTGAACTATCATGTTTGACATCACCTTAAGGTGTTGTTTGATATTCTAATCATGAAGTTTTTTATAAGTGTCAAATTTGATAGTCAGCTGTCGGAGGCGGGTTACATATGTATCCCCATACGTTCCTCGTAGATGTGCCCACATAGAATGAGCAGTTGGGAATTCCTCACATTCATGTATGAGGTCATTAACCACAAAACTAACTATTATTCCACGTGCAGTGGAATTAGCTTTTTCTAAGCTTTGTAAGCTTCAAGATCCCTTCTCTGTTGTGCAGAATTATCCTCTTTTAGTTCATTCAAAACATGGTTTGTACCTTCCAGAGCATTTTGCTTTTCCAGTACATACCATCTTTTACGACTCCAGATGTCATAATTGTCACCGTTAAGTTTTTCATCTTTGTTTAAGTTAGCAATGATTTTTTTGATGCCATGTCTGTTATGAGATATAATCAGGAAAGAATTTTTAATCAATTATGCATGTGACATACACATTCAAGCAAATCAATTCTCATTCAGATTTCATATTTAATTTAAAATCGAAAAGACACGTATGCATCCAATCATCATCTACAAATTAAATATTTAATCAAAATTCAAATCTAATTTCATAATGTGTATACTAATATATATTTTTTTAGGCCATAATTGCAAGGATTTACATATCTAACAATTAACACCATATGATAATGCATAAAGAATAACAACACACTTATCTAAAATAGGATAAAACACATATTTATATTAAAACATAGTCAAAGATGTTCATTACACAATATGCAAAATCAAAATAAATACTAGTATACTAGACTATTATTCTATGTGATCATGCTGGCCATCTAGCTTCAAGATTCACTGTGAACCTCCATAATGGTTTGTTAGGACCAAAATCATGATAAATGTCTTCTAGTTCCTTCTGTCAATAATCTGGTAAGAAATTATACAGAATACCTAATCCAACGTAGTCCTCAACATAGATGTAATAGTCATAAATTTGATTAATTTTAATCCAAAATTTCTCGAAGAAATCAGGTAATTGATCAGACAAGTCCATTTTGATATTTTTGAACTCTTCAAATAATCTTTTTCCTTCTCTTTTACATGCTCTTTTATCTCTGTTCAGATTTTGCAGTATCCTTCATTCATTTCTTATGACTTCTGAATCTGAATCATTTTCTATTTTGATCCTTTTGTGTCGCATCCTTCTACCATTTCTTTTTGCTCCTCTATTAATACAACTCCCACTTGGAGCAATTTGAGCATGTTCCCGTTCAGCCATATCTGAAATGGGAACCAAAAAGTTAGAAATATGGTTAAAGACCATTTAATGTGACAACATATGTCACAAATTTCAGGTAGAAGGCAAAAGGATTTATATAAAAAAAAAAAGAGTTTACACCTATGAGAATTATTATAAGACCAATTTAATTATTTTTCAAAAACATAATTTATTTCCACTCATATATAAACATATGGTTACTTATAAAGTACCAACTCTTTTTAGTACTATATTAATCCCTTTGAAAATAATAATAATTATTTAAAAAATAATAATCAAATCCCATGTTAACTCATTCAACAAACAAATATTATAGAGTACTACTACTATTTCAGAACAAGTACAACAGAATCAATTAAATAATACTAATAAAATTCATGTTGACTCATTCAACAAACAAATTTAAAGAATACTACTACTTTCTCGGAACAAGTACAATATAATCAATATTTTTTTATTTTTTTTATAGGTTCCCATACGTTTTTTTCCTTTTTTTTCTTTAAAAATAGGAAGAGTTGTACTACTATAGTACTACAAGCCAATATATATATATATAAAGGAGAATTCTGATTGGTAAATGACAACCCTTTTTATTTATATTTATTTATATAATGACTAGTGACTTCTTTCTTTTTAGCAAAGTCATTCTAATTTATAATTCGTAGAAATTAGGCTATTTCTACTGCTTCTTCTTCTTTACCATATTTGTTCATTCTTATGAATAAAAAAAATTACTAAAGTTTCTCCACATTCAAACAACCAATTTATAAGAACAAAATTTGATTCCCCAATCAATTAAACGAGTATTAGATCTACATTAGATACTAACACTTTCAAATAGCAAACAGGTGAGTTCAAGCCGTGAACAATTATATTATTTGAATATAGTGCATTTAACTAGGCTTTTGATACCATTGTTAGAATTTTTTGTAACATGAACGAGAATGTGTATATGTTAACGACAGCGGAATGATAATGAAGTCTTCTGAAAGGTTGCTCCAAGTCCAACTTTGAGTCTCAAGGAATCAAAGCTATGTTTCCACAAATTGAATGTCACTTTGTTTTGTTAATATCCGTGAGGAAGATAGAAATTTCTTCTTTTTCCTTCCTTTATTTTTCTGTTATTTTGTCCTTTTTCCACACCCTCTGAAAAGCGTTTAACCCCACTTTTATATGGGAAAGACAGAATACGTTGGAATAGTTAACTGTTCCCACTCCTTTTCAAATTGATACTTATCTTCTTTTCAGAAAAGAAAAATCGGGTCGAGTCAGGTCGGATCGATCCACATGGGCGACCCACAACCCAAAACTTACATAAATTTTAAAAAAATACTTATTTAATATATATAAAATTTTCATGGTACCAAATACAGTCTTAGACCTTAGTCCTTCACATTTTTCAAGATTCTAAAAGATGCATCTAAGAAATTAGTTACATTTAAATTCTTCTAAAAGTCATCATTTCTCTAGTTCCAAGTGAGTTATTACCCTGATCAGAGGTGAACACAGAATTTGAAAATTTTGAGTGCACTACGTATGATATCTGAGCTAAATTTAACATAAAAATAATGAACAGCTCTAGCTAGTTTCTAACTCTAGTCTCGCGAGCGGTTTCTCTGCCTTGTACCAGCAGCACAAGAACACTCTTATACGCCCTTTGTGGGTGCATGGTTAATTATATTCTAATTTTGTTAGTTTCTCAAGATAAATATACATATATATACATGATATTTTTTCAAAATTAACTGGTGCACAAAGGTCCGCCTCTGCCCTTAATCACCCATTAGGCATCCAAAAACTCAATTTTACAAGAATAAGACTATTCTCTCTTCTTTTTTTCCCTCATAAATTAAAGTTAGTCAACCTATACTTTAAAATAGTTTTTTTTTTACCAATATGATAATGTTTTAAAGGTTTATAATAAGGGAATGTACTTTCAAGTTTATAATGCGACTTTGTACAAATGTCCAAACTCATTCGACTTATCCCTTTTATCTAAAAAATAACTCTAGATTTTAGATTATTTTCAATGTAAATACCAAATTTCTATCAACATCTTTTCAATTGAAATAAGTAAAAAGAGGACTTCTAAAGATCATAAAGTATTTCAAAAAAGAAAAAGAGAAATCAAAATAATTTTTGTCTTTATTTATTGAAGGAGAAAATGTTCATTTGAAATATCATGAATCTCAATACTAATTTTTCGGAGGAGTTTATAACATCCATCTACTAATATGTAATGTGTTATCTGATAACAAATCACCAATTCAAAAGTCCTTGAAAGCCTTCATCTATAGAAATGACGTATACTTGTCCCCATGCATCGTGAAAAAGTGTCAAAAAAAGGTACATCAACAAGAAGGCCCACTACAAGAAAACTGTGAATTACATGGGGATTTTTCCGAGAATTTGTATGAAAATTTGTTGGAAAATAAGTTTCCTGTGATTTTTCATACTAATCCTCAGGAAAATTCTCATGTAATTCACATTTTTTTTGTAGTGGCCGCTAACAAGATAAATTAGCGATCAATAATAATCTCATTCCCAATAACATATAGCTTTAAATTTTCTACATCACAAATTTAGTAGGCGTTTGTTCATAGATTATTATTATTTTATTTTTAAAAAAATTTATAAAGTTAAAATTGAAGATGAAGTTATATTGATTATATTTTTGCAAATGGGAAAACAAGTACTTTGTTTGATCCTTCAAGGGGCTATATTATTGGTATGTGAAGATGAAGTTTGAAAATGATTTTTTTTTTCAAATTTGTCATCCAATTTTAAGTTGGACTTGAAAAGTTTATTGAGATAATTACATTCTAGTACAACTCTTATTTAGCCAATGTTTTCGATGCTTATCTAAATTAGCCAAATTTCATGATTATTTTATCAAATTGGCTTGAATACTCCACCCAACAAACGTTGTATGCCACCTCATAATTTATTTTTTTGAAAAATTAAAAGTTCAAAAGATGAGATCATTATCTAGTAAAATTGAAACTAAATTTGACAAAATTTGCTGCTTAATTAGCATTTATCTATCAGATAATACATATTGAGATTTGGTCTTTAAGTAAGATATGATAAATTTGAAAAAAGGAATAAGCGAATTATGGAATTGGAAATTATTGGATTTGGATTTTTCTGAGAGTTGTGTTATGAGGTGGAGAATCTGTCTTCTCTCAGAATTGGTGTTTAGTTATTATTGAAGATGGAAGTTCATTGAAAATTGAATTTTCCCAAATAAGCTCTGTTTCGAGTTGATATTGTTGCAAAATAACGATTATGTATTGAAGAGTCTAATTATGAAATTTTGGGTGACTTGGGGGATAGTTTTTGAGGTGTTTTGTGGATGAATCGAATGATTTAATTCAAGAAAGAATATGGAATCACGTTTTTGTATAATAATATATCAAATTGTATATGATGTATAAATGTCTTTTATATTTTAATAAGATTATAACATTGAACAGCAGAATGACCTCAATTCTTATTAACACTAGATAATTTAAGGCTTGTGATACGGTCCAATATAATTTCATAAATTTTTTGGAAAAATTACATAAATTCACAATTTAAGATATTATAATTCCCTCTCAAATACATTTTTATTTCCTCTCGGATACATCCATCCCCTCTTGAATACATACATATCCCCTCTCGGATACATTCCTTCCATGAAGTAATATATCATTTGCAATGTATTGGACAATCAAGGAATGTATGTGAGAACAATGAAAAATTCAATTTTTTTGTAATTGAGGAAACTTTTGGGATAAGATGTAATTTGCCTCCAAATATATGAGATTTTTCGTACTTTATACTATTTTTTCAGTAAACAACTTCAATATATTAATTGATAATATGTTTCAAATGTTCATACGACATAAATGTATCGTTTACAACCCAAATTGAGAAAGTTGAATTCCAAAAAAGTCTATCCAGCAAGGAAATAGAGAATTGCGTTAGAATGAAGAGTTTATATTGATGAACTTCTATTTATTTTGATTTTAATATTGAAAGAATTTATTTAGAAATTGATTTCTAACTCCACAACAATAAAAACAATTATGAAAACAACTTTAATTCTATATACAATAACAATTATCTTAATATTAAATTCTAAATTACATTAATAATTTTTTTTTGATGCAACACTCTAAATATCATGCCATAAAAGAAAACTTTGATTCTTACCCCGAACAAAATAACCAATATACTTATTTTTCTTTTTCAGGTTGTTTTACCATAATTTATTTGTTTTTTAGTTTTTTTCTTCCTCTATATTTCTCAACAAATTCCTATTATGTTGACATTTTCTTTTGTTGTTCTTCTTTATTTTTTAACTCCTCGTTTTTCTTTAGTTTGTATTTTAATATTCCTTAGAATTTGAATATTAATTTTTTTATTTTTTCAAATTTTCTCTGTTAAATAGTTTATCATATTTTATATTAAGAAAATATTCTATATAGAAATGAAAAAACAATAGTTTTTAATCTTTCGATGAATACATTATCAAATTATTAATTTCTTGATAGTCAAATATTGTTCATTCTTTTAGTCACGAATTTTGATATTTCCTTTAAATTAATTAAAAAATATTAATACATTATTTTAAAGACTATTTTAATAATCAAGATACGAATTTTAGTAGAGGTCATATTATGTACCATAATATTAAAAATATGTTTGTGTAATAATCTTTAAAAATATCTTTAGAAACAATATATTAACTATTCAAACACATTTTATTTTAGATTAGTTTAAAATTTTCTTTCTAAAACATGTCAAAACAAGCTTAGTATTCATTATCATTTGTAAGAAGTTAACCAATAGAGACTCTTCATTTTAACCAAAAACTAACCCAAAGGTTAACTCGAGTTGTGATATAAGGAGTGGAGGGCATGACTATTAAAAGTAGAATGTGCTTTAGTACTTAAAAATTAGAACCGTATCCTAATTTGATTCGGTTTAGCCATTCTCTCCTGACATTTTTTCGAGAGACTTTCCTTGTGTTCTATATCAATCATTTCTTATTTGAGATTGAGACGTTGTACGAACAATATATTAACTATTGCATGTCCAATATATAAAGCATAACATAATAATCATATATAAACAAGAGTAACATATACATTGTGTAAAAATATATTTTATTGCAAACGATACATATATATATATATATAGTCACGCACGCCATACATAATTAAGCATATAAATTAGAGCTTGTAAGATTGAAGTATAGCTTCAAAATCTCCATGGTTTATTGGAGTCCGAAGTCAAAACAATAACTTTTTTCCTAAAAAAAAAACATAAACGGTATATCAAAAAACAATTAAACCAAAAAGGCAAAATCTCTCTTGAGGGAGCGATGTCTTTCGAACAAAGATTAAAATCGCTGCTGAAGTACGAATTTTGTCCAAAAAAAAATGAAAAAATTGAAATTGCTGCAGCTCAATTTATTTTTTTTGAAAAACTGAAATCGCTTTAGGTCCAGTGCCTTCGGGACCACTGATGTTGGCCTCTCGGTTGAAGAAAGAGTACTTTCCACGTAGCTTTTGAAGCCTCATGGCTATATCATTGTTGAAGACATCGTTTTCCTTTCGCATAGCAGTTGTCTCTTCGTTCATGATAGCATATCTTGCCATCTTAGCCGCCAACTCCGCGTCTAGTGCTGCACTTTTGGCTTGCGCAGCTACGGTGGCTAGTTCTACTTTTATTCTTCTTTCTCCCATTTCTCGAATCTCTGTTTGAATCGACGCAGTTTCATCCTTAAATTCTCCTCAATCGTCTTCACCTCAACATTCTTGCGTTTTTTCATCTTAGCAACAATTTTACCTTTCCTGAGATGATAGAGTAATGTTTCAGGATTTGGTAGTAGGATTTTATTTCTGGCTGAGAAACTCAAGACTCATGGAATTTTGGTTGGACATTTTGGTAGTGACTTGTATTTGGCATTGTAGAGATTTTTTTTTCATAAAATTTTTGACAAAGAGTGGGCTAAAAATGTCTTCATTCAAAGCAACGTACCACATAAACAATTAAAGCACACAAGTAAACAGACAGATATCGCGTCCTAAACATGCATGTGACCCTTTTGTGCCAAGGGTAGGCCTAGCGAATTGAAGGATGTATATGTCTTTTTAAGCCAATTCATTATCCCCAAAATATTTTATTAATATCATTCAAAAATGTTTGACAGACATAAAATCTGGGAAAGAGTTCGGAAAGTAAATTACAAAACAAAGTACAAATAAAGCAATCCCACGCAAGGAATGATAACAAACTTTAGGCCCGTCCTAATCCTTCACCAGGTCTGGTCCTTTTGGCAATGTTGACCTCTTCCCACATGGCATACATGTTCGCCCATAGGTGATCACTTGCCAACCGAGCCCCTTCTTGATGTTTGAACCTCTCGACCGACTGAATCTGTTGTTCCATACTATCAACTAGTTTTGACATGCATTGCCTAGATCTTCGTAGCTCTTGCTTCAACTGGGCTATGACTCCGGTGTTGATGCTCTAACTCATTTCTATCAAACTTCTCTTTGAGTCGATGAAGTCAAATTTGATATTTGGCTCCAACATCTGCAATAATATAGGGAACATTTGGACCGGATTTGATAGTCCCGACGAGGCTCTTCTTTCACCATTCCTTGTAATCCTTAGAACATTCAGGATGAAACCTATTTGGCACTGGCTCACCCAATACCCTTCGAGTCTTCCATGTTCTACGTATGTCCTCAACATAAGAGATTCGTCCATTTTCATGATCGGTTGCAAATTTCCTCATGTCCACGATTTGGGGAATCTCTTGTTTCCCTCCTAGTTGTCTAAGGACTTGACCACTGCACATTTTCTTCTCTTAAACCTTGAAGTCTCAGATACCAAAATTCTTGGCCTCCAGTCCTGTTGAAATGATTATGCTGCACCCACAATCATGACTTTCGAGTTTGTTCGATCGTTCCAAGGGATCTGGTTCTTTCAGATTATGAGTTTTGATCAAGTGTCTCATCATACACCATTGAAGTATCAGGTTGCATCCCTAAAAGAAACGTTCACCACTTTGACACTTATCTAAATCCCGATAAATGTCAGCCAGAATCATGGGGGCCAAAGTGTAGTATTTTGTTGCAGACCCGTAGCCTACTCCATTAAAGATAGCATGAGTGACCATCACTACACTTAGGTGAATAGTGTAGTTTGATCCTTGGGGAAATACTATTGTCCTAAGTAGGCATATTGCAAAAGCAAGAGGACGTGTTTCCTTCCATTTTTCTTCTGAGACAAACTCTTCTTTGAACTTTTCATAGGCTCTTGAATGTCCGAATCGATAATAAAGCTTTCGAAGTGGAATGTTTGGCCCGGGCAACTTGCCCATCCAATCGGCTTGACGAGTGACAATTTTTCTTTAATCTCGACAAAATCTCATATTTTTGGGAAAAAGAGATCTGTATCGGGTTTGAACCTCATTTTGTTGCACACACCGACACTGTCGTAACTTGCAAGGATTTCTTCAATATTGACGTCATTTTCCACTTCCCCGAATCGAAATACCATGTTGTCGCTGTCCAAAAATTTAACCATTGTTCCAATCAAGTCGGGATAAACCACCATTTTCATTAATGACGAGAGATGGCCTATGTATCTTTGAACTATCTTCTTGTCTTCTGTGTTCATAAATTTCCACCAAACTTGTAGGTAAGGATGTGGTATGGTCACTATTCGGGTTCTTAAGGGTCATGTAATGAGTTCATCCTACAAGAAAAAATAGAAAAGGTAAGTTACCCCCGCCCCCATTAGATAATTGATTTGTTTAAAAATGTCATATACATCCTTTAATTAAACACATAAGCATGGTTATCTTTTATTGATCAATGAGTAAAGTAGACACAAAATGGACTTCTAATGGGCCCAACACGTCTTGGGTGTTGGGTCAACTTAGTTCAAAATGCTCTAAATTTGGGATTTGGTTTCGCTCTACGCTAGTTGACTAAGAGTGGCTTTTGAAAGATCGGGAACTCAAGTGGACAACTTAGGCTGGAACTCACGACAACCATTGGACGCATGACAAACCAATAAATTGCCAATCATTTCGGAAAAGGGGTGAGTATAAAAAAGTCCGGCTGCGGTTTCGCAAAATCGTCCTNAATGGGCCCAACACGCCTTGGGTGTTGGGTCAACTTAGTTCAAAATGCTCTAAATTTTGGATTTGGTTTCGCTCTACGCTAGTTGACTAAGAGTGGCTTTTGAAAGATCGGGAACTCAAGTGGACAACTTAGGCTGGAACTCACGACAACCATTGGACGCATGACGAATCAATAAATTGCCGATCATTTCGGAAAAGGGGTGAGTATAAAAAAGTCCGGTTGCGGTTCCGCAAAATCATCCTTTGGTATACTATACATACAACGAAAAATGTCATGAAATTCACTGACAGTTGTAACAGTTTAAACACATTAAGCACAAATAAACAAGTAAGCAATTAATAACAATTAATCAAATAGTCAAATCTTATGGTTAGAACTTAATTAATTCTCCAGCAGAGTCGTCATTTCTGTTTTACTCGAAAAAAATAAAATTAAAAAAAATGACTAAGTTTTTAAAAAATCGATTAAACTTATGATTTATGGGAAATCAAATTTCCAAAAGAACAGAGTCGCCACTTAATTTTTTTAGTAAAAAATCAAGAAAAAACTTAAGATTTTCAAAATATTTAAACAGATAAAATCAATTGAAAAAGGGTTCGAGTTCAATGTACATTCCGAGAAGGTGTTAGGCCCTCGAAATGTCCGCTAACTTGCGGTTGACCGGCGATTTGACTAAAATAACTTTGATTAAAAAAAAAATTAACTGAGTACAAGAACTCCTTTATTTTTATTTTATTTATTTATTTTTATTACATTTTTTAACTAATTATTTTTTTTAAGGAGAAATAAACTAAAAGGGGATCATTCTAAAGGGAAGTAATTTAAGTGGCAAGACTAATAATAAAAATGGAGCTAAGTATAAAATATAAATATTTTAATTTGAATATGATAAAAAATGAAATGGCTATCTACAAGAATTTAATTAAATTAAACCATAAAATAAACAAAGTTAGTCAAACAATACAATATAAATAAGGGAGAATTAGCAAACTAGTCACAATCCCTAACTTAATTAGTAAAAACATCTACACTTTAAAATAATTATTTAAAATGTCAAAATGTCAATATTTTAGAAAATAATTTGTATCCAAATATTATTATTTGTCTTTCCTTTTATTTTTCAAAACAGTCCAACATGAAATACATCCATTATCCATTTACACTTCTTCCTAGGCTTTAATATCATTAAATTTATGTTCCATCTTTCACGTTTTTAAAAAAAATTCTCTCTAATCAAATTTTCACCATTATTCTCTCCCTCATTGTTGAACAAGAACTAATTATTCAAGTTCATACCAATTTGTCCAGATCTATCAATTAATTCAAGAAATCTCTCAATTGATAAAGGTATTTTCGAAGTCATCATTTATTTTCCGAGATTTCATGAGATTTTGTTTTCAAAATTACAAATTATGTTGAATTTTTTATTGTATGTGTTATGGATTTTTCGTCATTTTTCGATTTTTATGTGAGTTTGTTAACATACTCATCAAATATTTATCTATTTCGGATTTTTAGTATTTTAAACACTATCATTCTATTTTTTTGTGATTTTGTTTTCATATTTTAGATTTAATAGATTGTAATTTGTAGTAATCTACATTAGTATTCATACATAATATATTGTTTGATTTTTTTATATATTCATATTTAATAATTTCGAATTTTGCTTATAGGGTTACTAATGCACAAGTGAATACAGATTCAAATTTGGGTTTGGTGAAAAAAATCGGGAAAAAGGAACATAGTAGGAGGAAGAAGGAGAGAGTCAGAGAAGAAGGTTGCAAAATTGCATTCATACCAGAATTGTATTCATATTAATTTTTGTTTGTCAAATATTTTTCTTTTACTCATCATTTGTATTTTTATTAAGAACATTGTATTTCTTTTTTAGTTTGTAGTCATTCCAATAGATATGGCAAATGGATTTGTATTTCTTAAGCATATATGTATCCTATTTTTTTAACAATCAATTTGTATTTTTTTTAGAATATTGTATCCTTCCTCAACATATTGTATCATTTTCACTATGTTTGCTATTTGTTTTCCAGAATCTTGTATCCTTATTTCTTTCATAGTCAATTTGTATTTATTTTTTTAGAATATTATATCCTTCCTCAACAGATTGTATTATCTCCACCATGTATGCTTTTTTTTTTCCAGAATCTTGTATCCTTTCATAAATCATATTCATATGTAATGATTAGATTATATTGAGATACAATCGGTAATATTTTTGTAATACGAATAAAAGAAAAATATATTTGGCAGTCATGTAATACAATTTTGATCACTGAAATACAATTTGTAGTTTTCACTATGAAAGTAAAAAAATCAATTTTAATTTGAATAATAAAGTGAGCACATAAAATGTAAAAATTATTGGTATACAATTATAATGAAAACTAATAAAAAGGAAAGTTGATCCAATCGAATGAAAAAGGGATTTTTTTTGAAATTGTAACTAATGAGAATTTTAAGTAATATGTTCCTTTTTTTTTAAATACTCCCTTGATTTTCTCCTTTCTAAATAATTGTAATCTTGAAAATCAAACAAATAAAAAATACATAAATCAGATACATANAAATATATTTGGCAGTCATGTAATACAATTTTGATCACTGAAATACAATTTGTAGTTTTCACTATGAAAGTAAAAAAATCAATTTTAATTTGAATAATAAAGTGAGCACATAAAATGTAAAAATTATTGGTATACAATTATAATGAAAACTAATAAAAAGGAAAGTTGATCCAATGGAATGAAAAAGGGATTTTTTTTAAATTGTAACTTATGAGAATTTTAAGTGATATGTTCCTTTTTTTTTAAATACTCCTTGATTTTTTCCTTTCTTAATAATTGTAATCTTGAAAATCAAACAAATAAAAAATACATAAATCAAATACATAACAAACTAAAATATTGACATTTTAGATAAATATTAAGTGTGACTAAGGAAACCTATTAAATGTCCAAATATTGACATTTTGAAAATTTTCCCTATAAATAATAAGAGAGGGAAAGGAAATAATTAGACTTGGGCTTTGGCCCAAATCCAATTAAATTGGCCTTTCGGCCCACCTGTCCTAAGTCTACCACTTTTCCAACCATCATGGCCAGCCCATTAACTCCTTTGACCTGCTGAAATTTCCTTGGGCCCTTTGGCCCCATTTTCATTCCCATTTGTCTTGCTATACACTAGCTGTATATTTGATGTATACACTATGTGTACAACTGATTCTCAAATTTTTGGACCTGTATTTTATTCGAACTTTGTATTTTCTTTATTTTTCACCCGCTTTCCCATATTTTGAACCTGTATTAAGTACTTTCGTTTGTATACCAGTGTATACAGGCTGTATCTCAGCCTATTTTCAGCTTTCTGGAACCTGAAAAGTTAATTTCCAGCCCATATTTGTCATCTTCAACCTGTGCTCCAATTTCACCACCTACCATAGGGGCCGACTCAAAAAAAAGAAGAAGGAGAATTTAGGGCCTTCACGGCCCTCCCGAAGTAAGGGAAAGAGGAGTGGAGTCCAAGAAGACTCGAATGGTATCACATGCAACAAAATGATGAAAAAAATTAGTGCTCAATAATAGTATTTTAGAAATCGTAATTCCAAACAATAACCAAACTCACTAAAATACAAAATGGTAAAGTATTGAAAGGAACACAGTTAAACACGTTTCAAATAAGCAAGTAGACAAATTGAAGGTGAACAACACAACAAAAACAGCCGATAGTGACTACACGTTTAGAAATTCATATCACAAAATATTGGAGCTTTTAAGCTAAGAGTCATACTAATACCAATTTAACACTTGCTACCTTTTTGATGACTACAACAGGTAACAAGGAAGTTGACATTTAATAATATCGAACAAACACGAATAGAAGGAATAACACAAGATCAAGACAAAATGATTTTTTCATGTAAAAGATGTCAAACTTGAGCATTGAGAATGAGCAGTGTTGAATAAAAATGCAAAACAGAGTGTCCATCTAGAACAAATAATCTGACTCCCTTGCTAAAAATAAAACTAAAGCTACCGTGGTACACTTATCTTTAAATCGATGGCTAAGACTCATTTATTCATAGCTCTTAAGAAGAAAAAGAAGGAAACGAGCCACTGGAAGCTCTTAGAAGGAGTCAAAAGATTATCACATTGAAAAATTGGTATCAAACGGTAACATGCTTCAACTAATTTTAGAGATAAAAATCTATTAAACTAAAATCTTAGAAGAAGAAAATCAGAAACTCAGATTCTATATTGATGCAACTACAACTAGTAATTTGATTTTAACAAATTATTAAGCCAAAGAAGGCAGAGAAGAGGGAAAAAAATATCCCAAACAGTGACAAAAGCCGACCCCCCAAAAACAATCATAGGGAAAGGAAATATAACACAACCGCATACCATTACATCAGGGAAAGACTTAGATATATATATATGTCAAATCAGTTTAGCAGGCTTCGCGTAACCAGTTTATCTACTTGATTTACTCACTTCAAACAAATCGAACTCACCACAATAACTAGACATGAAGACTAACGAAGAATAAACAACTAGTGGGTTAATAACGACGCTTAACCTTCAATGCAAAGAACAAACATTATGAAAGGGAAAACGAGAAAATAAACTATTCAGTCACGAGATTTAATAGCTAAAACAAACAAGACTTCTATATATCAGACTGAACAAACAAGCAGATTATATTCAGAACCTCGAAACTGAAACACGATTCACAACCAACATCACAAGACTAACAATGAAACCGTAAGAAAATAGCGAGGAAAACGACTCAGAACCATATGAAGAGTCATCAAAATTTCTAACCAAATGAACTTAAAGAAAAATAGACAAACAGAATAAAGATACACTACTGATATTGCAGTTGATAGCAAGTTGAGATATTTCAGCATTTCAAACAGCTTACAACCCTCAAGCCATGAACAAACTACACCTTAATAAATGAACGACACGAATAGAAAGGAGGTTTACCTTTCTGAGTGCAACAAACTGGACAAACAACGAACATGACGAGCTTCTTTCGACACCACTAAAATGCGATTCCGAGAACTTGGATGAGCAGGAAAAAACAAACGATAACCAAGAATGAGCAAAATCGAGATTTCCAGTCTCTTTGTGCCTTCGGAAACTATGGTTTAAGTATATTTTTCCCTTTCTAATGCTGGTTAATTCTTAGTATTTTTCTGCCTTTCTCTCAAAACTCAATTTTTCAACCTTTTCTTTCCAACTGTTTCTAACTTTCTCAAATATTTTCCCCCCAACCCCCAACAGTGAATAATAAGCGAGTATATATAAAAGGGAAATTAGGGTTCGGAAATGGGGGGAAAGGATGAGAAGTCCGGTTCAAGGCCCAATTTGAAATTCAAACTTCAAAATTCCTTTCACCATTCCGGTGAGGCACCTTTTTTCCTGAAATTTCAATCCATTTCGGAAGAGGAAAGGGGGACAAACGGCTGGGATCGACTCATCATCCTCGGGGCGCGACGTGTCTCAATCACACAACCTCAAGGATGAAAACGCGTTGCTGGTAGGTGTTTTTGCTACTGCGACTGCGAGTTGAAAGGGACGTTGGGGAAGACGATAAGGGATCATAGCATACTGGGACTGGCTCGCTCACGCCGCTACAACTTTCCGTGTATTTTGACAAAAAATTGATGTCGTTTGGAGCCGTTGTTCGCATTGAGCATTAATGGCTCTGTCATTTTGGCTGTGTATTGTTGTTGCTCTGTTTATATCGTGAAGGCGTCACTTATTGCTGTTGTTGTCGTTTTGGGAAGCTGTTGTTCACGCTAAGTTTTCCTTTGAGAATAGAAAAGTGGATGGGTCGGGTCGGGTCGGGTCAGAGGGAGGTGGGAGTGGGCTGGAGAAGCTGAATTGGAAAGAAAAAAATTAGAATGGGTTGGATCTAGAGTAAAAGAGTTGGCTGGGTTAGAAATCAAGGTATTGGGTCGGTTGGGTATTGATTTTTGGCCCAAAATTTGTTTGAGAGGAATTGAAGATATTGGAGGATTTGGCTAAAATCTTAAATAGAGAATTAATCAGTAATTTAGCCAAATGGATTTAAGATGTAATCAAAGAATTAATTTCTAGAAGATTCGGCTAGAATTTAAATAGGATGAATTAATATAATTAATTTATGAGCTTCTTAATCTAAATCGACTAACTTAATTACAAACTAATTAATTTAAAATTGTGACCATAACTTAAAGTAAAGTAAATTAATAAAACCCGCTTCTCGAGTCAACCAGAATAAAGCAAATAAACTAAATAACTTAAAATTGTAAATATACTTTAAACTTAATTAATTCAATTGAATACTATAAATAAAAATCTATTTTTGAGAAGATCTTCGAATATTCATAAACTATGTTAATTATTTATATAAATATGTAGAAACATGTTTACTATTAAAAATTGTAAAATTTACAAGATTATTTTATAAAAATTTTTGAGTTTTATAAAGTTAATAATTTTAACTCGTTGTAAACTAAGAAGCTCGAAAACTAATTTTATCGGGGAGGGTCAAAATTGGGTGTCAACATCACCTCCGTTGCTTTTTAGCTCGACACTTTTCAAAAAGCGACGGACTGCGTCACTTTTTGATTTTTTGGTTTTAGAATTTTTTTTAACAAAAGCGACGGAGTTTAATTTTAATTTTTTTTATTTCTAAAAGGCGACACAGTCCGTCGCTTTTCACTATTAATATATATTATTCATATTAAATAACTTACAAAAGTTCGTTCGGACCTTTCCACCACCCACACATCCTGATCCGACTCATTTTCTTTCTTCCTGACATGAGTCTTCTTGAAAACCTCTGGTTCAATGGGAGTGCGTCCCAATTCTTTTTCCTATAAATAAAAACTGAAATTTATAACGATATATATGAATCAACTAATTATTTATTTAAAAGTTTGAATTAGAACTTACCATTTCTCGTGCAATTGTTCCAATCGTCTTTGCACCTCCGGTGTGTAATGAGCCACCTTTAAGACAGCCTCTAGCCTTTTTGGCTTGATCTGATATTGCCTTAAACTTGTATATGTTCCAATACTGACCCAATTCATCAAAAACATGAGACAACATCCAATCGGGACATTCACCACTATCTCGAACTTTCTTTAGTCAGTTAGATAGTTTGGCGGATGCCTTCCTCTCAAATGTGGTTCCAATGACCAAATTGTAGCTCGACTCCCAAGTACACATAGTCTGAAAAAAATTGAATAACGTTAATTAGATCAATAGTAAAAAAAAGTATACTAAACTTAACTAAAAAATATATACCCTAAAGTTATTAAACATCCATTGGCATATACTATTTGGAATCTAGCTCCAAGAGTGATAAGCATGTGTATAGAGTCTTCTAACACAGTCTTTTAAAGCCCGGGCAGCATCCTTTGCAAGATGTCACCTGCAAAACACATAATAAATATGTTAGTTCATGAATAATATATTAAAGTATAAGAAATAAATAAAATAAACTAACAAATAGATAACAAAACAAACTTACGATGATCCATCCGGCTCAATCATGACTCTACCAAGTCTGTCCTTCTGGCCAGGAGGTAGAGCAGGCATCATATCATTTGGTGTAGCACTAGGTGTAGATGTAGACGAGGGTGATACATCAGGATGCACAAAACGCTGAGTCAATGGAGGCATACTGACCATAGCATCTGACTGCTCGCTACTAGAATCTATAAGCCTCATGGCAGATAACTGAGGAGATGTACATGTGGGAGATGGAGTACCTGCCGATAAGGGTCGTGTTCGATGAATATCCTGTAAAGGTAGGTCCTCGTAGCGTCGTTAAGGCAATGCCTGGGAAGTAGATGAAGCACCGACTTGTCGATGGTAATTAGGATAATATATTCGAGGATCTTCCGTATCAAACGGAACAACAAATAAATGAGTATCATGGCTGATGCGCTCTGTCGCAGAATAAATAGATCCTGCAATATCCTCAGGATCTATTAGTCTCCTAGACTTCTTCTTCTTAGCCTTTTAGTCTGGCTAACTCTAAGATGCTCGCGATGTCTATCACCGTCACCGCCTGATAACATCTATTTGCAAATTTACATGTATAATATATACAAAAATCATAAATTAAATAAAATTAGCAAAATACACTTACATATATATACTAGCTAGCTTTCATTCAACACTATTCCTCCTCGCTTGTTTCAATTCCATCATTTTCCCATTCTTCCTTCTCAGTTGTTTCATTTTCATTATCGTCCTATTCTTCGTCATCAAATGATTCATTTTCCTCATTCTCAGATATTTCTTCCTCAACATTCAGTATCTCATCATCAGATACTTCTTCTAATATGTGTTGAGGATGTTGTAGTGTGGTTTCCAATTCAACATCAACTTGTTGTTGAACAATTGCAACATCATTTTGATACGCCACATCTACGACATTGTCAATTTCAATTCTTCCCACAGGCTTACTTTTTATAACAATCCACCAATCAGCTTTGTCTCTACGCAATGGATAAGGAGCGTAATACACTTGTTTAACATTTTGTGCAATAATAAAAGCATCATAACTTCTGTATTTTTTGGTGTGCTTAACTTCAATTATATTATGTTGATGGTCCACATTTGTGCCTCTATGTGATGGGTCAAACCACTCACACCGAAACAATACAATCTTCTTCTTAGGCCAATCTGAATACCTCACTTCAATAATCTCTTGAATGACACCATAATATTCAATAGTTTGACCAGTACCATCAACATCACCTTGTATGTAGACATCGCTATTATTTATTTTCTTGTTCCTAGAAACTTCTTCAGTTTGAAACTTAAAATCATTGACACAATACTTATTCATTGTCAGTACTTAAGATTCAGGTCTAAGTGCTACTTCTTGCACTATTTGCAAATGTTGGACACTTGAGTATTCATCGTAAACCTACGCGATTGTTATTTCAAGTAATATAATTTAGTATAAAATGAATATATTATTAAATACTTAGTGATTGCACACTTACTATAGTTCCTCAGCCATTTGTTGTATAGATGGCTTCATTACCCTATGTGTTTACGAACAAGCTGATCATTTTACATTCAAGTATTTCGTTAGTTAATGAACACTTATTAGTATGTAATTTGATAACATATTTTTAACACTTACTTGACATATGGTTGAATCTCTGGACAATTAAGCAAAATACATGTCACAGCTGATTGCATTTCCATATCAGTGAAGCCTCGCTTTTCACGCTTTTTAGATCCTCGACCATTTTAATTAAAAATTGATATCGGTGGAAATAAAGGACCAATATCGCCTTCATCATTGCGATTAGGCCTGTTTATCCTACATGACACATCATCACCAAATTAATAAGAATAAAAATCACCAGTTTCTCTCCCAATATGACCTTGAACAAATGATCCTTCGATCCTTCCCCTTTGCTTAATCGTTTGCTTCGAACTGCCAATTTTTCTGCATGTAAATATGTATATATATGTTAGTATATAAAAGACTTGGCGAATATATATAACTTAGTGAATATTTCAAATGGATACATCCATCTTGTTTGAACCGGACCTCCGAGGCAGGCCTCTTGTACAAAGTGAATTGGAAGATGATCCATCACATCAAAGAAACCACATGGAAATATCTTCTCCAACTTAGTAGTAGTAACAAGAATATTTTTCTCCATCCTGTCTAAACAACTTTCCAGAACACAAATCTTTAAAAAAAAAAGACTTATCTCTGTGATTGGTTTCCATATCCTTTCGGGTAGATGGCTAAAAGTGATAGGAATTAAAGTTTCCATGAACACATGACAATCATGACTTTTCATACCTATCAATTTTCCTTCATTTATATCTGCCCAGTTTCCTAAATTCGTAGCATAGCCCTCCGGCATTCTCAAATTTTTAACCCACTCAATAATTTCACGTTTCTCATACAATGTGAATGAAAAGCTTGCTTTGGAATTAACTATTTTACCATTCTGTAATTCCTGCAGCCATAACTCTTTTCTCCTACAATATTCTTTTATGTCCATTCTAGCTTTTGGATTGTCTTTTGTCTTACCCTTAACATCCATCACTATGTTAAACAAATTGTCAAAGTAATTTTTTTCAATGTGCATCACATCTAGATTATGTCATAGCAGATTGTCCTTCCAATACGGCAACTCCCAAAATATGCTTTGTTTGGTCCAATTATATTCAACACCATATCTAGGAAGTCTATAAGGTAAAGCTTCTGTAACTTTGAGTAATTGAGAAATTCTATCCCAAATTTGATGCCCTGTGAGTAATGGAGGTGGGAGTTCACTTTCAACTTTATTTTTCGTAAATGCATTTTTCATCTTTCTAAACTCATGGTCCATTGGCAAGAATTGGCGATGACAATCAAACCATGTATTTTTTTTCTGCCATGCTTTAAAGTGAATGTCTTACTATTTTCCATGCAATACGGACATGCTAGCTTTCCAGCTGTCATCCAACCAAACAACATACCATTTGCAGGAAAATCATTAATAGTCCACATTAAAGAAGCACGCATAACAAAATTCTGCTTAGTTGATATTCTTAAGTCAAAACACCTCAAACCATAATTGTTTGAGCTCATCTATCAATGGTTGTAGATAGACATCAATCAAACTTTTCGGATTACGGGGACCTGGAATAACACAACTTAGAAAGATGTAGGGACTGATCATGCACATTTCAGGAGGAAGATTATATGGAGTAAGAAATACCGGCCAGTATGAATAAGGCGAAGCATTATTAGAGAATAGTGTGAAGCCATCTAAACACAACCCCAATCTAACATTTCTTGGTTCACTAGCAAAATCAGGATATACATTATCAAAATGCTTCCATGCTTCACCATCAGATAGATGAGACAAGACACCCGACGACCTTTTATATTCACGATGCCATCTCATATGTGGGGCAGATCTCATCGATGCATACAACCTCTTTAACCTAGGAATGAGAGGTAGATAATGCATTACCTTAACTGGGACCATCTTTTCAGCCGGAGTCCTCTAATAACAAGCATGTCCACAAAACTTACAATTTTCTAATTCACTATCAATCTTGTAAAATAACATGCAACCATTAACACAACAATGAATTCTATCATACGTCAATCCTAACTTGGACACACTTTGCCTGATAGAAGTTCTTTGGTATGTTAAACTCTGGATTAACTAGTTTACCCAAAAGATCAACCATTGAGTCCATAGCCGCATTAGGAACATTCCAATCTGATTTAATATTCATTAATCTAACTGCAGCTGACAAGGCAGAATGCAGACTCCCTTCACATAGTGGATGACTAGACTCTTCTAATTGATCATAGAAGCGTCTTGCTTCTTCATTAGAAGTTTCATCAAAATATTGTTCCGGTTCCATCCCACATTGAACCCCGAAAGCATCATTGATCATTTCATGAACCCTAACTTGTTCAACCCTAACCTGTTCAACCTTAATTTGACCATGTGGTGCAACCATATTATGTACATGCACAGGCATCGAATTATAAAACATATCATCCAATCCACACTTTCTCCATGATCAATCCATACAAAATATCTATTCTTACATTCATTACGGTACCAATGAACCATAACTGTATTTGGTTTAAAAAATTTTAAGCACTTACATGCACTACAAGGATACCTAACCAATCCATTATTCTTGAAAATGTCAAGTGTCATTGTATGTTCAATAAAATTTCTAACACCGTCAATAAACTCAGGTTTCAAACCAACACTAGTTTCAAAATGCATATTATACATCCACAAACGATGATCCATCTACAAAAATATATATATTCAATTATATTATAAATAAAGTTTAATAATAATTTTACTAGTAGTAGTCCTAAAACTAGTTTAGTATTGACTTAACCACATTATTTATTTTAACTTATTTAAACAACTTAACAACTTTAACTAGTTTAGTTTTGACTTAATACAACAACTAAATCCACCAACTAAACCACACTATTTATTTTAACTTATTTAAACAACTTAACAACTTTTTAACTTTAACTAGTTTAGTTTTGACTTAATACAACAACTAAATCCACCAACTAAACCACACTATTTATTTTAACTTATTTAAACAACTTAACAACTTTTTAACTTTAACTAGTTTAGTTTTGACTTAATACAACAACTAAATCCATCAACTAAACCACACTATTTATTTTAACTTATTTAAACAACTTAACAACTTTTTAACTTTAACTAGTTTAGTTTTGACTTAATTCCAACAACTAAATCCATCAATAAAACCACATTATTTAATTTAACTTATTTAAACAACTTAACAACTTTATAACTTTAACTAGTTTAGTATTGACTTAATTCCAACAACTAAATCCACCAACTAAATCACATTATTTATTTTAACTTATTTAAACAACTTTAACTAGTTTAGTTTTGACTTAATACAACAACTAAATCCACCAACTAAACCGCATTATTTATTTTAACTTATTTAAACAACTTAACAACTTTTTAACTTGAACTAGTTTAGTTTTGACTTAATTCCAACAACTAAATCCATCAACAAAATCACATTATTTAATTTAACTTATTTAAACAACTTCACAACTTTTTAAAGCTAAGTGTCAACACTAGATGGACACAAATCGATCTTGCAAGAAAATCAATTTTGTCATCAATAGGATCAACAAGTGTTGGTACTTATGCTTAACAAATATATTATTTCTAAATGTAAAGCTAAGTTTCAACACTAGATGGACACAAATCGATCTTGCAAGAAAATCAATTTTGTCATCAATAGGATCAACTAGTGTTGGTACTTATGCTTAACAAACACATTATTCCTAAATTAAAGCTTAATATCAACACTAGATGGACACAAATCGATCTTGCAAGAAAATTAATTTTGTCATCAACAGGATCAACTAGTGTTGTACTTATGCTTAACAAACACTCGATGAACACAAAAAAATTATCACAAAATTAAAGCTAAGTATCAATATTACATGGACACAAACACATTATTGAAAACAATTGTACTTGAACTTTAGAAATTTAGAAGCACCAACCTTATCTCCTACTTTGATGAAAGAAGCAATATAGTCTTGTATCAACTTTTTTAGATGTTGAGCTTCCTCAGTTGCCTAGCACGAAAAGTTCTAAAATTAGTTAAATATATACTTCAAATCCAAGAATATTAGTTTTATATATATATATATATATATATATATATTCAAAGTTTTAATAAGTTCAAGTTTTCAATTCAAGTTCATATCTAATTTCTAAACTTAATTAGTTATATATTCAAGCTAATTAGTTCTAAGTTCAAGTTCTAATTTCAAGTTCAAGAAGTTCAACTTCAAATTCTAAGTTCAAGTTCTAATTTCAAGTTCAAGTTCTAATCAAGTTCAAATTCTAAGTTCAAGTTCAAGTTCTAATTTCAAGTTCAAGTCTAAGTTCAACTTCAAAATATGCTTTGTTTGGTCTAATTAAGTTCAATTAGTTCAATATCTACAAAGTTAAAGTTTAATTAATTAATCAATACTAATTAATTAAGTTCAAGTTCAGTTAATTAGTTGATCAAAATTAAGTTTATATTAATTCCTAATTAAGTTTTCAAGTTATTATAAATTAATTAAGTTTAATATCGTTCTAATTAATTTATATATAGTTCTAATTAATTAAGGTCAATAAGATTTTCAAGTACTACAAAATTCTAATTGAGTTCAAATAAAATCCAAGTTCTAATAAGAATAAAAATTAAGTTCCAATAAATTAAAGTCAACAACATTTCAAGTTCATATTCCTAATTAAGTTCAATTTATAGTAAATTCAAGTTATAATTAATTATAAGTTCTAATTAAGTTGTAATTCAAATCCCTAAAATTTCAAATTCAAACTAGCTAGATAGTGTCCCAAATTCAAACTATTAGTCCTAAAATATCAAATATAATTCAAACTAGTCCTAAATTTCAAATTCAAACTAGTCTTAAAATCACAAATTCAAAGTACTCCTACAATTCAAAAATCAAACTAGAGCTAAAATCTCAAATTCAAAGTATATATTAGTAGTCCTAAAATCTCAAGTATAATTCAAACTAGTCCTAAATTCCAAATTCAAACTAGTCTTAAAATCACAATTTCAAACTAGTCCTAAAATCCTAAAATCTAACTAGTGCTAAAATCCTAAATTCAAACTAGCTAGCTATTCCTAATCCCAAATTCAAACAATTTGTCCTAAAATCTCAATAATAATTCAAACTCTAGTTAGTCCTAAAATATGAAAATCAAACAAACTCAAATAATACCCAAATTAAAACAACTCCTTAAATTATAGCCTAATTCAAACTAATCCTACAATCCCAAAATAAAACTAATTAACTCAAGAAATACCCAAATTCAAACAAATCCTAAGATACCCTAATTCAAACTAACCCTAACATTAAAATTTTCAATTCACTCACTAACTAATAATCCTAATTCAAACTAACAATCAATAAACACATATTCAATAAACTAATTACAAATAAATAGCTAACAAAATGAAAAATATAGTTCAATTTGAAAAAAAAATTGATGCATTATTAAACCCTAAACTTAAAGGAGAGGAGAGATTGAAGAGAGAGGAGAGGCAGGCGGCGGTGTCTGCTCCGGCAGCTCTGGGGAAGCAGGCTGCGGCGGCGGCTAGCGAGCGGCAGGTCCGGCGACAGTAGCAACGCAGTGGTTGTGGTGAGGAGTGGAGAGAAGGAGGAGATTTCACAAATGGGGAAATGGAGAAATGAGGGAAAATTGCAAATCTGTTTTTAGATATTTAATAAAAAGCGACGGACAGCGTATCTATGTCCTTCGCTTTATTTAAAAAATGTTTGACCAACATTTTGACCAAAAAGCGACGGACTAAGAGACACTGTCCATCGCTTTCTTAAAATATTTGACCATATATTTTGACCAAGAAACGACAGACATAAAGATGATGTCCGTCACTTATTTAAAAAAAATAAACAATTAAAATTAATAAAAAGCAACGGACGGCGTGGCTTTTTTTAAATTTATAAATAATTATTTTAATAAAAAGCGACAGACTGCATCGCTATCTATAAAAAATAATAAATTATTGATTATCCATATATTTGACGCAAAAATCCGCGAAAAAAGGCGACGGACTAAGCAATGCCGTCTGTCGCTTTTTAAAAAAAATTACTTTTATTTAAAGGCGACAGATAGTGTGGCTAATGGCGCGCTTTTTGGAGCCACGCCGTCTGTCGCTTTTACTTTCGTCGTTTTTTAGCAGTTTTTTAGTAGTGCACCTTTGCGAACTAGGCTTCGCTTAAGCAATCATCGCTAAAGTGAGAACTGGTTCGCTTAAGCAAACCCTGCTCAAACGGCTAGCCTCATTTTTGCGAGCCACCTTCGCTAAAGCAAAAGCCCTCCGCAAACGCGAGGACTGCAAAACGGGAAATATCAGCCAATACAAGAATCATCAAAGGGACCCTTGGGATTCGTTCGGAACCTTGTTCACACGAACTATATATGCACTTGACTGTACTCGAGGCTCTGGACACAATGGAACTATCGAATTACGAATCCAATGTCTCCTTGACCCAAGACTTGTGAAAGTCACAAGAATCGAACACAACACCTAAAAAGGCCAAACAAGCTCGGAACCTCTAAAATTTCAACCAAGACCTCACCAACACCTAAAATCATCCCCCTAATCTAACAGAACTCTTAGAATTTTGATCTGAGCATTTGAACCCCGAATATTGATCAAGGTCAACCCAAAAGCTACGATTCCACAAATTTCAAACTTAGGACCTCAAATCCTCAAAAGGACTCCGAATTTAAAATTGGAAACTATCTTAGACCAATTTTCACATTCTAGATCTGATGGAATCGACAAATTTTCATTCCGACACTCTAAACTTCAAAAACCACTTTTAAGCAACTTTAGCCTTTCAAACTCAAAGCTTACAAAATTTACAACTTTTTACTCAAATCTCGAAACCAACTTTCCTAACTCACTCAGAAAAGAATCCAGATTAAGATCGAGAGAGATAAAATGATAATTTACAAAGATTTCTAAAAATGACCAATCGAGTCACTACAGTAAGAGTGACAATGGTATATTTTAAATGCTGTAAACACTGGGTTGAAAAGCTCCTCAAAGTTACCAAGACACTCCTCAACCATGCTATGCACATCCTGACATTCTGTATTCATTCATGTCCAGTCTTAATCTCACAGTTCTCTTTTACCACCAAGGACAACAGGCACAATTTGTCTAAAATCACCACTAAGTCTAAGTACAACAACTTGTCCACCGAAGAAAATATTTGCTTACATTAAGTCTTTGAGGAGGAAATCTAATACTTGATCAACTAATCTCTTCTTCTATCATAATACTATCAATAAATCAGATTTTGAGGAATATACATAAATAATTATATAGTTTGATATTTTAGACAATTGAATGAAATTGTTTTAATTTAGTCCCAAAGTAGATATGGATTTTCAGAAAAAGAGTTGCACATATTTGTTCCATGAAAAAAGAAACACATCTACAATAACTTAAACTTTTGGGGCCACCGAATATTTTTGTAAGATAAGCTTCACTAACACCTTGTTTGGATGGTTGCTACCCAATGTACAATGTTTGTTTTAATCGTTATTTAAATTTATTATATTGTATTGCTTATATCTATCATTAGGTAACGATGAAATAATCCATTTTATGTGACAATCGATTTCGTGTAATTGTGTCATTACCTTACTATTTTCTTCTCATTTTTATTTTTATTTATTATTTAATAATCATATTTCATCTTTATCCTACATTTTCATAATAACTCTACCCCGTACTCTACTTTTCGAGTTAATATCTTAAAAGGTCATTGATAAGAAATTATCTAATAAAGTCATTGAACTTTATTTTGTATCAATAAAATCACTCTGAACTTTATTTTGTATCAATAAAATCACTCAACTTAAGGTTTTTATCTTCCAAAATCACTCAACTACATTTATCATTAAAATATATTTGACATGATAAAATAAGTTATTTTTTTAATGTCATATAATCATGGACTCCACAAATCAATAAATTATAAAATCTATTTGTTTATATTCTGATAATAGTTGCATTTTTCATGTTTGATTAGGATTTGGGAGTAACACATAAACAAATTTATCTTGATCTTGACTTTTAGTTGAATCCAAGGGCTTCGAGCTTGATCTTGAATCCAGCGGTCTTGATCTTGATCATTCTTGATTTTGACTTGAACTTTATCTTGATCTTAACTTCTAGTCAAATTCAAGGGCTTCGAGCTTGATCATGAATTCGATGGTCTTGATGTTGATCGTTCTTGATCTTGACTTGAACTTTATCTTGATCTTGACTTCTAGTTGAAACAGAGGGCTTCGAGCTTGATCTTGAATCTAGCGGTCTTAATCTTGATCGTTTTGAACTTGAACTTTATCTTGATCTTGACTTCTAGTTGAATCCAAGGGCTTCGAGCTTGATCTTGTATCCGGCGGTCTTAATCTTGATCGTTCTTGAACTTGAACTTTGCAAGGCATCTCCTTCTCAGTTCTGAACATTTACCGCAGTGTGGAGGACAAAGAGTCCAAGGCTTTGATAGAGTTAAGAGAGGTAAAAAAGGAAACTCAGGAAATGCATAGTGAACTCCTCCGGAAACAAGAGGCCCTCGAGGGTGTAACTCAAGAATTAGAAAGATTAAGGGGCAATTTGGGAGAGCTCAACACATGGATTTAAGATAAGAAAGGAGAAGTGCGGTTTAAAGATTGGGAAGAGAAGGGGATTAAGCTCGATGGATACCTGTTGATGATCTAGCACAGTCTTCAAGACTACATGGGACAAAATAAGAGAAGCAGAACAGAAGTGGGGCCGTCAGGGACCTCTTAGTGGATTTCACCCCTGCGTGGATTTTTCTATGTGTATTTGTTGTTATTTACCCCTGCGTGGGATTACCTTTCTTGTATTTTGGTACTCCTTTCAAATGACACCTACGTAGGCCTTTCCTTATGTATTTCCCGTTTATTCCCTATTGCTTATTTTTGCTTTTTTGAACATTATTTTATAGATTCAAAATTTTCTTTGGGGTAACAAAATGGTTCAGTTCCACACATACATCTTTTAAATGCGCTAGGCCTACCCTTGGCACAAAAGGGCCCCCTATTTGTTTAGGACGCGCGTTAGCTTCTTGTGTGCTTTAACTATTTATGTGATATTGTTTCTTTGAATGAGGATATTTTATCCCATTCCTTTACAAAAAAATTCCTAAAAAAATCTCTACAATACCGAATACAAGTCACTACCCCAAAAGGTCCGACCAAAATTTCCTGAATCTTGAGTTTCTCAGCCAAAAATAAAATCCTACTTCTAAGTCCTAATACATTACTCTATCATCTCAGGAAAGGTGAAATTGTTGCTAAAATAGAAAAAGGCAAGAATGTCGAGATAAAGACGACTGGGGAGAATTTAAGGATGAAACTGCGTCGATTCAAACAAGAGATTCAAGAAATGGGAGAAAGAAGAATAGAAATAGAACTAGCCACCGCAGCTACGCAGGCCAAAAGTGCAGCACTAGACACGGAGTTGATGGCTAAGATGGCAAGATATGTTATCATGAATGAAGATACAACCGCTATGCGGAAGGAACACGATGTCTTCAACAATGATATAACCATAAGGCTTCAAAAGTTACGTGGAAAGTACTCTTTCTTCAACCAAGAGGCCAACGTCAGTGATCCCGAAGGCATTGGACCTGAAGCTGTTGAAGAAGAACCCGAAGAAGAAATTGTCTACAGTCCTACTTTCCAGGGACATTGGAAAGAAGGGAATGAGAAAATCACCCTCGAGGCATATCTGCAGGAATATAGCATGGGAGCAAAAGTCGTCCTATGTGCTTTCATTTACGGGCATCATCAGGCCGAACGCATCCTGAAACCCCTCAAGGGAACCACTTCAGAGGGTGAATTGGAGGAAGTACATAAGAAATGTGCATACCATCCGGACCGAAAGGGGTATACCACAGAAGAATGTGTGGAGCTTAAGGCCAAGATCTGCAACCTAATCAGGATTAGGAAAATCCCCCATATGTGGGGTAACAGCACTCTTCTTACCTATGACCAATCGGAGTCCAGTGTATCGGTCACAGAACATATTGTGTTCTACTGTCACTTCTTCACGCATTTTAAGAGATTGATGTTGGATATCTATTGTGAGTTGGTTCGAAAGAGGGTCTTGTCCCACATCAAAATGGATGATGAAACATTTGATCCCGATAGGATTGAAATATGAAAATTGTGCCCTCATCACAACACCATAGATCACAGCGTTGGAACGTGCCTCGGGTTCCGCTATGATCTCGAATCCCTAATCAACAAGGGAAGGATCCAAGTTGAGTTTCTCCTTTGATCGTCCATGCGGCAGCCAGAGTGCTTTGACGAGTTAGAAGAAGAAGCCTTTTCTGAAGGCACAATCGTTGTTTTAGGAGCTTTATTGCATGTTTTCTTTTCACTTTCCTTGTAATCAATCAAATGAATGAATGAAAATGAGAATTTCCTATTGTATTTGAACTACGTAGGGCCTAAATTCTCCTTTGGAGATACGTAGGCAGTATTTCAAGGCCCGGCCCCTATCTTTTAAAATTTTCTTTTCCCCCTTTCATTCTACAAGGAAACATTAAATTCATATCCACAGATGCCGGGAGATACAGCAAGAAGAACTTAGCTCAACACAATTTGACCTGTCTGAGTCACTAGCCTCAAAATAAAACGAGTAAATTCCTGTTTGTTCAAAAAATCAATCTCCATTATTCGTGGGTTAACATGTCCCCAAACAAAGCAACTCTTATGTGTTCATATGTTTTCTATGTGATATTTTGCATCACTTGCCCTGAACTAAAACTAATAAATTTGCCTTTGAGTTGTTTTTGTTTCACAGGTAGTTAGAACTGATTTGTATCGATAAGCTGGTTGAACACCCTTATTTTACAAGATCAAAAGGCCCTACAAATTCCTTCCCCAGGCAAAGTTCTCGGAAGGGCAAGTCAACAATGGGCGATAACGTTGAGGAAACCGTCTTAACAGATGTTAGTGTGGCTCAGCCCGTCATCGCTGATCAGAACGAGTTAATCATGCAGTTGATGCAACAGATCGCTGGGATGCGGGTCGAAATGCAGAGAAGGCAAGATTTACCTAATCCAGATTTTGCTTTCAATGCTCCAGCAGATGGAAGGCCTTCACTTCACTTTCCTCCTACAAGTACAAAATAGGCTCAAAACCCACCCTCCAGTCCTGCTCATAACCCCTCAATCATCGACCTAACCACCCAAAATCCCCATTATGCCTCAGCCTCTTATCAGACACCACCCCCTCCTCAAAATTCCAACCTCCAAGTGCCACTTCCTCCTCAAAATGCCAACCTCCAAACTGGTCCACCCCCTCAAAACCGAAACGTTAGCAACCCACAAACTTCCCTCCGTCACTAAAATCAACATACCAATCCCCAGACTTTCCCTCAAAACAACCAAGCCACTCAAAATACCCAAAGTCCATCTATTGATCCACACCTACCTCAGAAAGTCACTTTCCAAATCCTGATTCACAATGAGCATGACGCCAATGGTTCTGAGCTCGACCACTATGAAGAGCGAGAGAGAATGGAGGTCAAAGGAAGAGGCCACCAAGTTGGATATGAAGGAAGAGATCTGAAAGGCCATAAAAGAGTTGCAATGTATTCCTGAAATCGCCTGTTTGAGTTACGAGGATTTATGGATCCATCCAAATTTGGACCTCCCGAAAGGGTTCAATGTGCCAAAATTCAACATTTTCGGACGAATAGGGAACCCCTTAGCACACCTAAGGGCCTACTGTGACCAACTATGAGAGTTGGAAGATATGAAGCTTTACTAATACGGGTTTTTAGCCGAAGTTTGAGAGGAAAAGCTCTGGAATGGTTTACATCTCATGAAACAAGACAGTGGCCTAGCTTGAATGCCCTAACTAAGGACTTTATCGAACTTTTCGCCTACAATGTGGAGATTGTTCCTGATCGTTATTCTTTGGAAAAATTGAAGCAGAAATAGAATTAAAGTTACAGAGAGTTTGCATACAAATGGAGAAAGGAGGCAGCTAGAGTTCGCCCTCCTATGTCTGAGAAGAAAATTGTCGAAGTATNTGCCCTGAACTAAAACTAATAAATTTGCCTTTGAGTTGTTTTTGTTTCACAGGTAGTTAGAACTGATTTGTATCGATAAGCTGGTTGAACACCCTTATTTTACAAGATCAAAAGGCCCTACAGATTCCTTCCCCAGGCAAAGTTCTCGGAAGGGCAAGTCAACAATGGGCGATAATGTTGAGGAAACCGGCTTAACAGATGTTGTTGTGGCTCAGCCCGTCATCGCTGATCAGAACGAGTTAATCATGCAGTTGATGCAACAGATCGCTGGGATGCGGGTCGAAATGCAGAGAAGGCAAGATTTACCTAATCCAGATTTTGCTTTCAATGCTCCAGCAGATAGAAGGCCTTCACTTCACTTTCCTCCTACAAGTACGGAACAGGCTCAAAACCCACCCTCCAGTCCTGCTCATAACCCCTCAATCATCGACCTAACCACCCAAAATCCCCATTATGCCTCAGCCTCTTATCAGACACCACCCCCTCCTCAAAATTCCAACCTCCAAGTGCCACTTCCTCCTCAAAATGCCAACCTCCAAACTAGTCCACCCCCTCAAAACCAAAACGTTAGCAACCTACAAACTTCCCTCCGTCACTAAGATCAACATACCAATCCCCAGACTTTCCCTCAAAACAACCAAGCCACTCAAAATGCCCAAAGTCCCTCTATTGCTCCACACCTACCTCAGAAAGTCACTTTCCAAATCCTGATTCCCAATGAGCATGACGCCAATGGTTCTGAGCTCGACCACTATGAAGAGCGAGAGAGAGAATGGAGGTCAGAGGAAGAGGCCACCAAGCTGGATATGAAGGAAGAGATCTGAAAGGCCATGAAAGAGTTGTAGTGTATTTCTGAAGTCGCCGGTTTGAGTGACGAGGATTTATGCATCCATCCAAATTTGGACCTCTAGAAAGGGTTTAAGGTGCCAATATTCAACGTTTTCGGACGAATAGGGAACCCTTTAGCACACCTAAGGCCTTACTGTGACCAACTATGAGCGTTGAAAGAAATGAAGTTTTACTAATACGGGTTTTTAGCTGAAGTTCGAGAGAAGCTCTGGATTGGTTTACATCTCATGAAACAAGACAGTGGCCTAGCTTGAATGCCCTAGCTAAGGACTTTATCAAACTTTTCGCCTACAATGTGGAGATCGTTCCTGATCGTTATTCTTTGGAAAAAATGAAGCAAAAATAGAATTAAAGTTACAGAGAGTTTGCATACAGATGGAGAAAGGAGGCAGCTAGAGTTCACCCTCCTATGTATGAGAAGGAAATTGTCGAAGTATTTGTGCGGGTTCAAGATCCCGAATATTATGATAGAATTATATTGCTCATTGGAGCAAAGTTTTCTGAGATAGTCAAAGTAGGTGAGACTATCGAAGACAGATTAAGAATCGGGAAAATTTCCCGTATTGCTGCCTCACCCGGATCCTCGAATTTGTTGAAGAAGAAAAGAGAAGACGGGTCTTTTATCTCTTATGAAGGGAAGAAGACCCCAAGGAAATGTTCATCATACCAAGGTCGTTCTCGACCTTCACAGAGTTCATACCCGTCTTGTTATACACAAGCCGGTTACCAGAATACTCCTTCCATTTACCAGACTCCTCACCCAATATACCAGACCCCACCACCTCATTACTGCAATGTTGCCCCAAACTGTGCAAATGTCCAATCAAACTACCAAGCCCATCCCCACATATATCAAACCCCACCTCCACACTACCAAAATAACCCTTCCACTTACCAAGCTCCACAGCCAAATCACCAGCAAATTCCTACCCGAGATACCAAGGTCCTCGTCCAAACACCACAAATTATCGTCAAATGCCTCCTCCCCAACAAGCCAACTACGATTCCAGTCTAAGATTTGAGAAAAAACCAGCCCGAAATTTAATTCTTCTCATTGAGAGTCGAATGCAAATGTTTGAGCGGCTGACTGCGGCAGGTTTTCTTCATCTGGTTGGGCCTAAGCCTGTCGATATGGGCTTTAGGTTTTACAGACCAGACCAAAGATGTGCATATCATTCCAACAGTATTGGACATGATACCGAAGACTGTATCAACTTGAAGCACAAGATCCAGGATTTAATTGATCAGAAAGTGGTCGCGCTCCAGACTGATGTACCCAACGTCAACATTAATCCTCTTCCAAACCAAAGAGGTGTGACTATAAACATGATAGAGATAGAGGAGGAGTGGTGCAAGGCGAAGGCGATTGTCTCGGTTGGGCCAAGTGACCTCGAAAGAGTTGTGGCTTCATTGTCTATAAAAGAGAAGAAGGAATTTATAATTATGATACTTGATAAGGTTGTTGCCCTGGTGCCAAGAGAAATTCCCGCTCGACAAAGGTTTGTGATCAAAACGGCTACTACCCAGGGTATGACTAAATTCGGCAGATGTTATACACCAGAAGAATTAGCCCAGGGAGGGCAGAAGAAGGATCAGTTTAAAAGGACAATTAGTGAAGCTNAACTGTTCGAGGGGCTGACTGCAGCAGGTTTTCTTCATCCGATTGGGCCTAAGCCTGTCGATACGAGCTCTAGGTTTTACAGACCAGACCAAATATGTGCATATCATTCCAACAGTATTGGACATGATACCGAAGACTGTATCAACTTGAAGCACAAGATCCACGATTTAATTGATCAGAAAGTGGTCGCGCTCCAGACTGATGTACCCAACGTCAACAGTAATCCTCTTCCAAACTAGGGAGGTATGACTACAAGTATTATAGAAATAGAGGAGGAGTGGTGCATGGCGAAGGCGATTGTCTCGGTTGGGCCAAGTGACCTCGAAAGAGTTGTGGCTTCATTGTCTATAAAAAAAGTAGAAGGAATTTATAATTATGATACTTCAGAAGGTTGTTGCCCTGGTGCCAAGAGAAATTCCCGCTCGACAAAGGTTTGTGATCGAAACTGCTACTACCCAGGGTATGACTAGATCCGGCAGATGTTATACACCAGAAGAATTAGCCCAGGGAGGGAAGAAGAAGGATCAGTTTAAAAGGCCAATTAGTGAAGCTGAAGTAGAAGAGTTCTGGAGAAAGATGCAACCAAAAGATTACTTGATCATAAAGAATCTGGAGAAAACACTAGCTTAGATTTCTGTATGGCCTTTGTTGATGAGTTCACAACTGCATAGACATACTCTGATGAAGGCTCTGGATGACACTTATGTTCCCGTAGGCACCAACAGTGGAAATCTAGCAGCCATGATAAACTAGGTCATTCGAGAGCACCGAATCCATTTTTGTGACGAAGAGCTACCCTTTGAAGACAGGATGCACAACAAAGCTCGGCACGTCACCATCAAATGTCGAGACAAAATTATAAATTATGTTTTGGTCGACGATGGGTCCAGTCTCAATATCTGCCCAATTCGACTCTTAAGCAGCGGAAATTCGACTTGGGAAAGGTTCAACAAAACCAGATCAATGTGAGAGCTTTTGATGGAGTGCAGAGAGACACGATAGGGGTAGTAAACTTGGGAATTTAGATGGATCCTGCAGAGTTTAATGTGGTGTTTCAGGTGTTGGATACCAACACTAGTTAGAACCTGCTTCTAGGAAGACCGTTTATCCATATGGTCGGGGATGTGTCGTCTACCCTTTACCAACTGATAAAATTTATTTGGAAGGGCGAGGAATTGTTCATTCATGGCGAGGGGAGCCACTCTGATGGGTATGCGTCGATCGTTGATGAGTTCTCCTGAGGTTGCGATTTCTACACGATGGAGCTAGTAAATACCATTGGTGATGATTTGGCTCTGCAACCTCCTATGCCCGCCGTGTACAAGATAATTACTACTGTCATGCTTCAGAATGGTTTCGAACCAGGTTTTGAATTAGGGAAGCATTGTCAAGGAATTATCGATCCTGCTCAAGTTCCTGTTAGAGGAGCGAAGTTTTGTTTGGGGTATGTCCCCATGAATGTTGATGAAGCAGAGGTGGTAATCAAGAGTGTTGATCAAGTATTGGCCAGACCAAAACCTCATTCCTACCAGTCATTCCCAGTGCGAGAATATGTCAAGGATGATGGTCTTGGGGAAGGAATCTGGGGCATGTTCGAAGAAGTTGATGCAATCATCGAGGATGAAGCCAGGACCTCAGGAATCCGTGATGTTGAGCCAGAAGAGCAGTTGCACAATTGGACCTTCACACCGCTCGTGATTCCCCGTACAGCTTGGTAGAAAAGACATGTGCTTTGTTTGTTTTGAAAATTGGTGGTAGTACGGAAGAGGCCCGGGACCCACCTTTTATGCAAATTTTATGTGTTTTAAGTCTTTGAATTCCCTCGTGATGTTTTGAAAAGGCTATATGACCCTTGGTCATGGCCAAAGTTTGTTCCCAATTTTTCAACTTAAATGAAAAGCCTCTCTTATTGAAATCCTGTTTATTTAACTTATCTATTTACGTTTACTTTCCTAACTTTGGTTGTTTATGATTTCAGTAATACGAATTTAAAACCTGCCAATGTCATGTCATGTCACGAGCCGAATGAACAAAATGAGGCATGTGATGATGAATGCGGGGAATATGAAGAAGAAAATGAGGTACCTGAACATGTTGCTGAGGAGTTTCGATAATTTGAGAACCAGCACAAACCAAATCTTAAAGAAATTGAAACTGTGAATCTCGGAGATGAGGAATGTATCAAAGAAGTCAGAATCAGCGTCCATCTGACTGAAGCTCAAAGAAAGGACCTAGTTCATTTGCTTAGAGAGTACATTGATGTATTTGCTTGGTCTTGCAGAGATATGCCAGGGATGAGTACGAATATGGTGTCCCAAAGTTACCGATTAACCCAGATTTCAGTCCGATAAAGCAGAAAACCTGAAAATTCAAGCCAGAGCTGAGTTTGAAGATCAAAAAGAAGATTACCAAACAGATCGAGTCTCAAGTCATAGATATGACATAATATCCGACTTGGTTAGCCAATGTTGTTCCAGTGGCCAAGAAAGACGGGAAGATCCTGATTTGTGTCGATTATAGAGATCTCAACAAAGCTAGCCCGAAAGATAATTTTCCATTGCCAAACATCCACATTCTCATTAATAACTGTGCTAAGCAAGTCATTTGTGGATTGTTATGCGGGTTACCACCAGATCCTGATGGATGAAGAAGATGCAGAAAAGACAGCTTTCATTACGCCTCGGGGTGTATATCATTATCGGATGATGCCATTTGTCGGTGCTACTTATATGAGGGCTATGACAACCATCTTTCATGAAATGATTCATAAGGAGATCGAGATGTATGTAGATGACATCATAATCAAATCCCGTGAGAGTTCGGACCACTTGACTCACTTGAGGAAGTTCTTTGATCGTTTGCACCGATATAATTTGAAGTTAAATCCCGCCAAGTGTGCGTTTGGGGTGCCAGCTGGCAAGTTGTTGGGATTCATAGTTAGCAGAATAGGCATTGAGCTTGATCCTTCCAAGATCAAAACAATTCAAGAGTTACCTCATCCAGAGACCAAGAAAGAGGTGATGAGTTTCCTGGGAAGGTTGAACTACATCAGTCGGTTCATAGTTCAATCCACCGTGGTTTGTGAGTCCATCTTCAAGTTGTTGAAAAAAGATGCCTTGACCAAGTGGACCGGAGAATGTCAAACTGCTTTTGATACCATTAAGAACTATTTGTCCAATCCACCGGTGTTGGTTCCTCCACGAGAGGGAAGTCCACTACTACTGTATATGTTTGTCTCAAATAACGCATTGGGATGCATGTTTGGTCAACATGACAAAACTGGGAAGAAGGAGCGAGTCATTTATTACTTGAGCAAGAAATTCACTCCATATGAGGCCCGTTACACACTTTTGGAAAGAATATGTTGTGTTTTTAATTGGATTGCTCAGAAGTTGAGACATTATTTGTCTTCTTATACCACATATCTCATCTCCAAGATGGACCCATTGAAGTATATTTTACAGAAAGCGATGTCGACCGGGAAGTTGGCTAAATGGCAAATGCTTATGAGTGAGTTTGACATTGTGTATATGACTCAAAAGGAGATAAAAGCACAGGCCTTGACTGATCATCTTGCGGAGAATCCAGTTGATGAGGAGTACGAACGGCTCAAGACTTATTTTCCCGATGAAGAAGTTGCATTTGTGGGTGAAGATATTTCTGAACCATACCCTGGTTGGAGAGTATTCTTTGATGGAGCGATAAACCACCAATGTAGAGGTATCAGAGCGGTCTTAGTGTCAGAAACCGGTCAGAATTATCCTATGGCGGCTAAACTCCGATTTGATTGCACAAATAGCATGGCTGAATATGAAGTTTGCATCATCGGTCTCAAGATTGCAATTGATATGAATGTTCATGAGTTATTGGTTATTGGAGATTCAGATTTACTAATTCACCAAGTTCAAGGAGAATGGACCATAAAGAACCCAAAGATCACACCGTATGTGCGGTATATACAGAAGTTGTGCAAGCGATTTCACAAGATTGAATCCAGGCACACTCCCAGGATACAGAATGAGTTGGCCAATGCTTTTGCCACTATCGCATCAATAATTAAGCATCCAGATACAAGTTATATTAATCTAGTGGATATAGAGGTAAAAGAGCAGCATGTCCATTGTTCACATGTTGAAGCGGAACCAGATGGTTTACCTTGGTATTTTAACATCAAGAAGTACTTGGAGACCGGAATTTATCACGAGAATGCAACGTTCAATTAGAAGAAGTTGATACGCCGTATGGCCCTCAATTTCTTTCCGAGTGGGGAAATCCTTTATAGGTGGACTCCAAATTTAGGCCTTCTCAGATGCGTTGATGCTAGTGAAGCTGCAAAGCTTCTTGAACATATACATGCTGGAGTCTGCGGTACTCATATGAATGGGGTCACTTTGGCAAGAAAGATCCTTCGAGCCGACTATTTTTGGATGACTATGGAATATGATTGTTGCAAGTTTGTGAAGAAATATCATAAATGTCAGGTGCATGGTGATTTGATGCGAGTGCTGCCCCACGAACTCAATGATATGAGTTCACCTTGGCCATTTGTAGCTTGGGGCATGGATGTCATTGGTCCAATAGAGTCTTCCGCCTCTAATGGACACAGATTCATTTTAGTTGCCATTGACTAATTAACCAAGTGGGTGGAAGTAGCTTCGTACAAATTGGTAACCAAGAAAGTTGTAGCTGATTTTGTTCGCAACAATTTGTTATGTAGGTTCGGAATACCGGAATCCATCATTATTAATAATGGAGCAAATCTCAACAGTCACTTAATGAGAGAGATATGTGAAAAATTGAAGATTACTCATCGGAACTCAACTGCCTACCGTCCCAAATGAATGGAGTAGTAGAAGCCGCCAACAAGAACATCAAGAAGATTTTGAGGAAAATGATTGACAATCACTGAGGTTGGCACGAGATGTTGCCATATGTTTTGTTGGGTTACAGAACGACTGTCAGGACATCGATTAGAGCAATTCCATACTTGTTAGTATATGGAACACAAGCAGTTATACCTGCCGAAGTTGAGGTACCTTCATTGAGAATAAACCAAGAAGCTGAATTGAGTGATGCTGATTGGGTTCGCAAGTGGATTGATCAGTTAACATTGATTGATGAGAAGAGAATGGTCGACGTTTGTCATGGTCAACTGTATCTACATAGAATGATTCGTTCTTTCCACAAGAAAGTAAGAGCGAGGATATTTGAAATTGGTCAGTTGATCATCAAACACATTTTCCCTCATCATAATGAGTACAAAGGGAAATTTGCACCAAATTGGCAAGGACCCTATATGGTTCGCAAAATGTTGTCTGGAGGTGCCTTGGTCCTGTCAGAGATGGATGGCACCGAATGGCCAAAACCGATCAACTCAGATGCTGTCAAGAGATACTATGTGTGAAGTTTCAGTTTATATTTCTGTCATTTCCTTGTAATCGTTCTATTTGCTTATAACCGTTTTATCTTAAATTTTATCCCTCTTGTAATGAACTACATCTGACCTGAATTCTCAAAAATAAGATATGTAGGCGGCCTATGTCGGCCTCGGGCACCCCTTTATCCTCTTTTAATATTTTTCCTTATATCTGAACTACGTAGGCGGCCTATGTTGGCCTCGGTCGGTTCCTTTGTAAATTTCTTATTTTGTTAATCCTCGAGAAGGGGAACTACGTTTGACCTGATTCTTGCCTCAACAGGATACGTAGGCGTCATAACGGCTCGGTCGTATCTCTCATAAAATTTCTATTTTTCATTGCAATAGAAATTGGGACAGAATTTTTGAGAGGATCTCCCAACAAAGTCGAGATCGAAGTTACTTGAGATTTGAAACTGGGACAGCTCAAAAATTTAGTGATTTGCTAACCAACGGTTCAAAATATGCCAAGACAGTTAACCGGGACAGAAATATTTGAAGATGATCTCAAAAATTTCAACAAGGTTTATCAACAGTTTAGAGCAACTTTGAATACTTTCCAACAAGTAATCAAATAGACCTCGAGACATCAACTTCAAAGGCGTTCATTAAGCCTAACGTGACATGACGCTTGGCAGTGACCTTTTCCAAAGTCTACTTTTTGAAAAATCTATTTTTCTTAAAACTTTTCCTCCATGTATCAATTATTTTCGCATAAAAATAGTTTGTCTTAACTATCAAGAGGCGGGAGATCGGAGATAGAAAGACAAGGAGCAGGCAACCGAAGAGATCGACACAAATCAGTTCACTTTAAACTAACAATTTTTCTGTGGATGTTGAAAAAGTTTTGTGCTTCTTATACCAAAAAATTGAGAATATGAGTAGCATTATTTCATTCAAATTCTTAGCAAATCGAGGTTCGTAATGAACATTGCAACTATGCTCGGAGATGGAACAAACAAACACCACAAAGAGAGCAATATTTTTATTTTTCAGCAACTAAAGATAGCTGGAAGATGTTTATCTGCATTATATTATCAAATATGATAATATTTCTTACCCTGAAGGTTATTTATATTGTATTGTCGAATGAGATGATATCACTATCTGGAAAGTCATTTATATCGTATTGTTGAATGGGATGATACCACTACCCGGAGGGTCATTTATATTGTATTGTCAAATGAGATGATACCACTACTCCAAGGATCATTTTTATTATATTGTCAATTGAGACGATACCGCCACCCAGAAGATCACATATATTGTCCGGTAAAACATTATATTCGTTCGGTACCCGGGATGGCATCATCAGAAAAGAAGATTCATGCATCTCGAGAAGAGATTCATGCATTGCAAGAGAAGATTCATGTGTCGCGGGAAAGAGATTTATGCATCCCGGGAAAGGAGTCATGCGTCACAAAAAAAAAAAGTCATGCATTGCAAGAGAAAAGAGTCATGCATCGCAAGAGAAAGGAGTCATGCATCACAATAGAAGGAGTCATGCATTGCAAGAGAAAAGAGTCATACATTGCAAGAGAAAAAGTCATGCATCGCAAGAGAAAGGAGTCATGCATCGCAAGAGAAGAAATTATGCATCGCGAGAGAAAGATTCACCCGACACAAGAAGATCAACATTGACTGCATCATTTTTCTTAACAAAAACGACATCAAGAGAATCATCAACAACGACATCAAGAGAACCGTCAACAAACTACATCAGCCTATTTTATTACTTTGACACCAAAGGAAGAGTACATTGAAGATTATATTGCAAATATTAGACACAAGCTTTATTTGCTTTACGTCAAACCCGATGGGGTTGACGTCAAATGTTCAATGAAAGCAATTAAGTGTCAACACGATAAAAGACACCGGCTCCCATTCGAATTGTATTTTTTATGCTAATGAGTTTTATCTCAGTCTTTGTCGAGAGCATCCGAAAGGATGAATTCTCAAAACAAACCACAGATGCGGACGACATCAAAAGGATGCAACACAACGTGAAACTTTTTCTTAGCAGCAAATCGGGACATAGTCCAAAGAGAAATGCGAAAGTCTTAGGATGCGAGCTGAGGAGTGACTTCCACCACAATCAAACCACACCTCTATCAGAAGGCATGTGGGTTTTCTTAGGTTTATCGGTTCCATTTTCGCATCCGAAAAATTTTGGGTCACCGGAAGCAACTTTCCAATCGGAGTGACAATGCTCTAAGAGTGTTGGAAATAATGTCAGTGTAAGTTCTTAATTGTGGGTGTGAAGCGCCACATTCATGGCTAAGAGGTTGCAAGCCTCCTTTTCATACTCGACTTACTTTGTCACTTTTTCCAGAACCAAAGGGTATCTTAACATAAGAGATTCCCTTTTCCACCAATCGAGTCAAACTACAAAACAACCTGATTCCCTAAGTTGAAGGATATATAGGCGGGTTCAGGGTTGAAAACTCGACTGTATTGCAACATTCTCTCTTAAATTTTATTCTCGAGCATTCCGGTCCCTTCATAATTTGGTATCGGGATGACTTTTGAATTCTTTCAAAACCGTGCGTCAAATCAAGCTTGCCGAACTACAAGTGGCCTAAATTCTCATATAGCCTGAGATATGTAGGAAACCTATTTTCGGGGTTCGGCCATACCTCCTAAAGTCCGTGCCAAAATCCCTTTTTAGAAAAGATGAAAATGTGGTCGGTCAAAATTGGATTGGTCAATTTCATTTTCCTCGAATTTCTTGCATCAATTCGAGTAAAACGAGGGACAGTTGTTGACACCCAATTTTGACCCTCCCCGATAATAATTAATTTCTAAGCTTCTTAATTTTCAAACGTTTTAGAATAATTAGCTTTATAAAATTCAAATAGTTTCAAGGTTGGTTTAAATAATGTTAGCTGATTTTTGTAGTATTTTGAATAATAAATGTATTTCATATAATTATATACGTAACTAGTATATTTGATAAATGTTTGAAAATCATATCAAAAGATTTCTATTCGTTAAAATAAATATTTTATTAATTTAGTTTTAGTTTGAATTATAGTTTTAATTTTGAATTAATTAGTTTATATGAAAATCGATTAGTTTATAATTAAGTTAATTATTTTATTTCATTAAGATTAAAAAGCTCAT